>NW_006408522.1:42329459-42349335 GCF_000296735.1 Chrysochloris asiatica
TTTAGGCATTATTATATAAATACAGGTCACATTCTTAAGGAAACTTTCTTTACATCAGAGTAAAGGTGTAGCTTGAGTAAGGGTATGATTGGAATAAGAGTGTGACTTAAATCAGGGTGGGACTCAAGTTATACCTTATTGTTAGACTGTGACTCAAGATACACCCCACACTAATCTTGTCTCATTAACATATTTTGTTGTTGTTGAGTGCCTTTGAGTCCTTTTGGACTCACAGTGACCCTGTATAGCAGGAGCAACTGGTGGGTTTGAACTGCCAACCTTTTCGTTAGCTGTGCAGTGCTTATTCTACAATGCCACATGTTTGAAGGATAGTTACATACTATTAAAAAATGGAGGATAGTTTTATCAGATCACAAAACAGAGGATAACTACATAAAACTGTAAAGCATGTAAAGCATGTAAATTAGCTTGACACATAACATTAACCATCACAGGTAACATGCTTGGAAAAGTAGAGGGTCAGCAAAAAAGAGCCTCAATTACTTGAATTGATACAACAGCTTCAACAATGGGCTCAAAACAATAACAATTGTGAGAATGGACCAGGCAGTGTTTCATTCTGTTGTATAAATCAGAATGCATACAACACTTAACAGCAACATATGACCTTTGCCTGGAAAATGCTGTTTTCAAAAGGAAAACAAAAAAATCTGTATCTGTCTATAGCTGTCTGTCTATCTATCTATCTATCTATCTATCTATCTATCTATCTATCTATCTATCTATCCATCTATCCATCTATCCATCTATCCATCTATCCATCTATCCATCTATCCATCTATCCATCTATCCATCTATCTATCTATCTATCTATCTATCTATCTATCTATCTATCTATCCATCTATCTATCTATCTATCTATCTATCTATCTATCTATCTATCTATCTATCTAGAATAAGCTATTCCCTGCCAAAAATTGAATTTGGAAACCAACTGTAGAATTCCATTTTTTGTTGGAGAGATCATCAGGGTACCATGGTCATGACTGTCATGAAATGTTTCTACAAGTGATGCAAAGCTTCTCTATTTAAGAGAAGACCACTTACAGAAGAGAGAGATTCTTCCACTGGAAAATTACTTTGCAAATGGGATCAGAGGATAGGATGAATAGTATTGAATTTACATATAGAGGGATTTTGTTGTTGCTGTTGAGTTTTCTTTGTGAGGATGGAGAGACGGTTGCTTTAAAATATAATCATCTTTCTTATTTTCCAATTAATGAAATATAACTTCTTTCAGATAAAATAATTTAAGATAGATCATTCCTCTCT
Organism: Chrysochloris asiatica; assembly: GCF_000296735.1. Classification (NCBI taxonomy): domain Eukaryota; kingdom Metazoa; phylum Chordata; class Mammalia; order Afrosoricida; family Chrysochloridae; genus Chrysochloris; species Chrysochloris asiatica. Next base: position 42,330,753 of record NW_006408522.1, read on the forward strand.
GTTCATTGTAACCAAAATGAAGACCAGATGCATATAAGATATTAGCAGAATTATATATAGAGGCCAGTGTTCATTTCAATGATCACTTTATACTAAAATTTTGTCCAATCCTGAACTATGTCTGGAACTATATAAAAATTATAATAATAAGAGGAAGAGGATGAAGAGAAGGAGAAAAAAAGAAATATACTGTATGATAGGCATTTCACATATATCACCATATTTAATAAAAACTCTATGAAGTAGATACTTATTTTACCCTCTTTACAAATGAAGAAACATGAACAGCAAGTTACCTGTGTGAAATTCCAAAGCAGAACTAGGATTTGAACCCAGAACTGTCTGACTTTAGGATCTTTGCTCTCTCTTAATTGCACAAAAGGGAAAGAACATGAACATGACCACAGTGCAGAACATGTCAATTCAAAGTACCCATCTTCTAGCAGATAGACATTATATTATTGTTGTGTGCTATTGAGTTGGTTCCTACTCAGAGTGACCCTATATAAGAGGATACGGTGGAATTGAACTGTAGACCTTATGGTTAGCAGTCCCACACTCCTGACATTATGTTAAAACATGTTTTTGATGTTAATTATGTGATATAATAGCTATAAAGGTAATTATAAAAGAAGAAATTAATGAGAGTTGAAATTTTTGTGGGAAAATGTTTTAAAAAGGTGGAATATAATAATGAACAAAATCTAGATTAACCAAGAATCGGGTTCAGGAAGACTGAAGAGAATGTAAGGGAATGGTCAACTACAGGTCTGGGGATGCAAGTTGGCAAAGTGACAGCTGCAAAACAGGCTCAAATCGTACCTCAGTCACTATTACGTCTTAATCACATCACAGATATTGCATGGACTATTGCTATACTTGGGAGTACAGCCAGTCTGTATGCACTGGTCTGCAAACCACAAGATTGGCGGTTCGAGCCCACCCACAGCTCTGCAGGAGAAAGATGAAGCTTTCTGCTTCTGCAAACCCTCAGAAACCCTGTGAGGTGGAACCAACTCAAAGGAACTTTAACAGCAACATCAACATTGTCATACTAAAAAAGTATTTGTTGTGTATCTGCAATTCAAATTTAACAGGAATCTAATTATTAATTTGCTAATCTGGCCACCCTACATGGCATATACATTTACCTGATTTCTTTTCTTTTCTTTTGTCTTTTTATTCTCCTTCTCCAGCATCCCTATGCCAGACTATATACTGCATCAGAGCAGGAAGTACAATAAAAGACAGAAAGTAAGACCCTCTTACACTACTATGGAACCTGAGGTAGATGAAAAATGACATGAATAACAACAGATGTTCTCTTTATAGCTCTTTTCTTTTTTCCCCCAAAAATACCACGATGGATTAGAAATGTGCAAAACAAAAGAGTCAAACTAACCCCAAATTCTTATAATTCTCTAACTGTAGTAACAGGACTGTAACCAATTATATTGACTTTTTTTTTTTTTTTTAAGTTTAAAAAGGAGGAAATAATTTCATCCAGACTAGTACTTCCATCTTTCAGCCTATGAAATATAATATTGTCGAGTCCCTCTTTAAAAAAGTTCCATTTCAGTTTGATACATATTTAGGCTATTTAAACAGCGGTTGTGATAGATGGATTTAAGGGTTCTATGACTAACATAAAATAGTGTAGACTTTTCCCCATTGATTCATTTTTGAATATCAAGTTTATTTAAACTGTTTATCTCAAAGTTCTTTCTTATACATTTAGCACCTGCCACTCCTCATCTATGAAGAACCTCACATAAGATGACATCTGATTTAGCACAAAATAGTACATTACATAATTTTAAGCTTCATATGTCAATATTTTATGATGTTCAGTAAATACCATCATGACTTCCAGATGCTTCACCACCTGAATCAGATTTAAATCATGGCAAAATGTTTGATACAGATGCTTCAGAAATAGAGTGGAGTATATATGTCAAATATATCATCTCAGCCCAAGCTAAAAGTATCACTTCTTGCTAGCCAGATTGCCAATTTAGAAGTGGGCATAAAAGATTCTCCTCCATGTGACCTGTGTCCTATTCGCATCCTATTCTCTTTTGTTTGTGTTACTGCAGCCATAGTTAGTGCATTTTTGGTAGACAGAAGTAACAATTCAATAAAACCAAATTACCAAAGAACTATTGGACAATTAGATTGTGCAAGGGCTGGTGCTCAGAAAGTTGCAAGGAAGCTATAAACACAATCTGTGCCGTCAAGGAATTAATAGCCAAGTAGGCAAAATGTAGCATGACCAAGTTAACCTGAGATTTTAGTATTTAATAATGAGATGTTAGTTTAAAAGATAGTGAGAATATTCATGCATGTGCATTTTGACAATAAATGGTATTGTTTTGTTCTGCCTTTGAGTTTGTTCTGACTTATAGCGACTCTGTCTAGCTTTTCCAAGGAAAGCTTGTGGGTTTCAGCTGTTGACCTTGTGGTCATCCTACAGTGCCATACCAAAACCTTGAAAGCAAATGTTTGTGTGCCATCAAGTTGAGTCTGATTCACAGTGACCCTGTATTGGGTTTCAGAGGAGTGGTTGGTGGATTTGAACCACTGACTTTGTGTTTATCTTACAGCACAACCATATAATTAGTAAAAAATAAAGGAGAAGAATAGTAGAAGGAGAAATATAGGAAAAAGAAGAAGAAAAATGATATTAGTTGAATGCAGCCTCTGTTCTCCTAGATGATATAGTGGTCAGTGCCTCATTACAAATTTTGTTACTTTACTGTTAGGTGTTTAAATAAAATTAGTATCATAATTGTTGCTTTTGATCAGTTCTATTTATTCATAATTATATACTAAAAACTAAGACAAAATGAATTATACACAGTCTAAAGACAATATTTGTATCTTTCTCCCTTAGAAATCGGAGTCACAAAACAGTGGGAGCTTGATAAATTTTGAATTAAATTAAATTCTTATTAATTAGTGAACTAAATGGTGAAGTATTTTTTGTGACAGGAGATGTTCAAGCAAAATGTTGATATTCACATATATAAACATTAGATAGAATTTCCCAAAGTATATTCTGTAAAATATAAATTCATTCAGATATACTATAGGATTGGGGGGGATCAAGGGAAAGGCAGATATTGAAACATACTTAGAAAAGATACTATAGTCTTCTTAGACATTTACTGTGCATGTTTATGTGAAAGGTTTGAACTGCATTTTTTTTCTAGTTCCAAAGAGGAAAAAGATGATATGCAACTAAGTAGAAAAAAAACATATATACTATCTTTGTTACAAAAAAATAGAGAGAAGAGGGAAATTTCATAAAACATAAACTTGATTTATATATAATTATTTGCTAGTGCATATTTTATGGAAGCATGGTCACTCAATGACATTTGAGGAACACATGAACCTTGGAGTCAAAGTCTAGTTAAATCTCTTTTTTTTTTTTTTTTGCTTTAAAATTTTCTATTTAACACCTAAAATAAATTTCTAAATTAATATGAAACATTAACATAATGAAATGTGTCAAAGTAATGTTAATGCAAGGTTTCACATACTATAATTATATGCATTCTATATATATATAACCCTGGTGGTTCAATGATTAAATACTCTATGGTGGTGGTGGTTATGTGACGTGAGTCGATTCCGACTCCCAGCAACCCTGAATACGGTTTCGGAGGCTGTAAAATCTTTACAGGAGCAGAAAGCCTCATCTTTCTCCCGCAGAATAGCTGGTAGTTTCGAACTGCTGACCTTGCAACTAGCAGCCCAACTCATAACCACTATACTGTAAGAGCTCCTTAAATAGTCTATAGTTCCACAAAACAAAAGAAATAGTGATATTTTCCAGCAAAGATTTCAGCCTTGGAAATCTAATGGAGTAATTCTAATCTGGACTATAGGGTCGCTATATGTCAGATTCCACTGTAGAGCACACATCAACACAAATAACAACAAACACATATGAGGGTAAATCATAAAGCATTGCTACAAAATTACAGAAGCTTTTATTAAGCAAAAATAGCAAAATGCAAAGCTATTGCTTAATGACATGTCCTCCATCTAGGTGCATACACTTCTGAAGGCAGTGGTTCCGTCTCTCTAACCTTACCCTGAAAAATCCTGTGCTACTTGATTTCTACCAAATCAATACAGCAGTTTTGGCATCCTTATGTTGTTGTAATTTGCTGTAGAGTAGGTTCTAACCCATAGCAACCCTGTATAGGGTTTCTGAGGAGCAGCTGGTGAACTTCAACTGCAAACCTCACTGTTCAAGACTTTGCAGTCCAGCACATTAATCAACAGCATCACACCAGGATTCCAACATTCTTATAGGACTCAAATGATGATCTTTTTCAATGTTCTTTGAGTTTGGGGAACAAAAGAAAGTCTGAAGGGGCAAGATCAGGGCTGTAGGGTAGGTGGGGTAAGATTTCCCAACCAATTTTCACAGGACAGCCTTGTTATTCTTAAAGAATGTTGTTCTTAAAGAATACATTATCATGATGAAAAAAACTCCTCAGTGCAACTCTCCTGACGTTTTAAACTACCACTGTAGTTTTCAATTTTCTTATTGTTTCTTCATAATAAGTCCTGTAATCATCATGTACCATACCAAAAGAACAGTCACCATAACCTTCTGAGATGACCTCTCTACTTTGAAATTAGCTGGTCAGTAGATCCCCTCCAAAGTCCCTGTTTTGACTGGACCTTTTATTTGAAGGCACTGTAATGAGATTAAGGTCAGTGTGCTACTGAGAGAACGTGTCTGCAGCCATCCACTGATTGCAGAACCATGTTTAAACACATTTTGTTTGGACTAAATCCATGCACGATTGAACCGGAACCCTTGTAGCAGTACTTTTTGACTTAACCTTTGTATATGTGGGACATAACCTAGTATGCAACAGTAATCAACTCATCTTTGCACACCTGGCTAATTTGAGCAATAACAGTAATATATTAAATTCATCATCTTTTCACCTAGCAAAAGTACATATGGGTTTTAACCAAGCCAAACAATTGTCATCAAGTTAATTCTGATTCATAGTAATCCTATATAACAATGTAGAACTACCCCCATAAGGTTTCTAAGGCTAAAAATCTTAATGGAAGCAGACTGTCATATCTTTCTTCTGCTGAATAATTGGTGGATTTATATCACCGATGTTTTGGTTAAAAACCAAGCACTTAGCCACTGTGCCACCAGAGCATACTCATTCATATATAAACTTAAGTAGCTATGTTCTGCAAAGCAGCTACAGAGCTACGGCACAGTAACTATACTAGTGGTAAAAAGCAAAAAACTCACTCATGAGGGAAGTCTTGCTTTTCAGCTCTGCTATTGTAATTCAGTGTGCTATATGGACACCATTGATTGTGCTTTTTATTCATGAAAATTGGGTACAATGTGGTTAACAACTACACACAGCATGTGAACAAATTATAAATCATTAGATAAATGTTCAATGGTAGGTGATTGAAGGTCATGGGGCTTGGTGCATTAATGGACGGAGCCAAGGCAAATTTTTCTAGCTTTTGACTACCTGTTGTTGTAATTAGATGCCATCAAGTTGTTGTTGTTAAGTGCCGTCGAGTCAATTCTGACCCATAGCGACCCTGTATAGGGTTTCCAAGGAGCGGCTGATAAACTCGAACCGCCAAACTTGCGGTTCAAACGACTTTGCAGTCTGACGCTTTAGTCTACAGCGCCACACCAGGACTCCAAGCCATCGAGTTGGTTCCCACTAATATCAGCCCTGACTCTATGCACAACAGAATGAAACATTGTCTGGTCCTGTGTAATCTTCACAATTGTTATGTTTCAGCCTATCATTGCGGTCTCTGTATCAATTCATCCTGCTGGGATTCATCTTTTTTTACGTTGACCCTCCACTTTTTCAGGCAAGATGTCCTTTTCCTGGATAGCACATTCAAATACGTGAGACAAAGTCTCACCTCCTCACTTGTAAAGAGCATTTTGAATGTACTTCTTCCAAGATGATTTGTTTGTTCTTCTGGTAGTCCATGGTACTTTTAATATGATTTCATCTAACACCATAATTCAAATGCATCAATCATTTTACAGTATTTTTTCCAACTTTCACATGCATATGAGGCATTGAAAATAATATGGCTTATATCAAGTGCTTCATAGTCCTCAAAGTGATATATTTAAAGTGGTCTTTGGCACAGATTTTCCTAATTCAATAAATACGTTGTTTGATTTCTTGACTACTGTTTCCATGAGTGCTGATTGTAGATCCAAGCAAAATGAAGTGTTTGACAACTTTAATCTTCTCTCCATTGATCAAGTTGTTATTTATTGGTCCAGTTGTGAGGATTTTCATTTTCTTTACATTGAGGTGCAATCCAAAACTATAGCCAGTAAACATTCGAAGTCCTCCACATTTTCAGCTAGCAAGGTTGTGTCAACTACATGTCTCAGGATTGGCAATGAGTCTTTCTCCTTCCTCCAATCCTGATGCCACATTCTTCTTCATATGCCCAGTTTCTCAGATTATTTGCTCAGCATACAGATTGAATGAGTATGGTGAAAGGATACAACCCTGGCACACACCTTTTCTAATTTTAAAACATTGTTTTAAAATTGTGTTCCATTGTTCTGTTCAAACAACTGCTTCATGGTCTATGTACAAGTTCCTTATGAGCACATAAAGTTCTCTGGAATATCCATTCTTTGCAATATTAATCATAATTTGTTATGATCCACATAGTATAAGGCCTTTGCTTTGTCAATAAAATAGAAGTAAACATCTTTCTTGTGTTCTCTTCTTTCCTCCAAGATCCATCTAATGTTAGCAATGATATCCTGCTCTGAATCTGCCTTGAATTGCTGGCAGCTCCCTGTCTATACACTGCTGCAACCACTTTTGAATTACCTTCAGTAAAATTTTACTTGGTTGTGATATTAATGATATACTGGATAATATCTACATTCTGTTATGTAGCCTTTCTTTGGAATAGACACAAATATTAATATTTTTCAGTTGGAAGCCAGGTAGCTGTCTTCCAAATTTCTTGGCATAGATGAGTGAGTGCTTTCAGCACTGCGTTAGTTCATTGAAACATTTCCATTTTTATTCTGTCTGTTCCTGGAACATTGTTTTCCACCAGTGACTTTATTGTAGCTTAGTCTTCTTCCTTCAGTACTACTGGTTCTTGATCATATGCTGCCTCCTGAAATGGTCAAATGTTGACCTTTTTGGTACAGTTATTCTTTATATTCCTTCCATCAATCTCATCTAACATCCATTTTCCTGTTATTTTAATGACCATCATCAGCTGTTTACATCTATGATCTTCTTAATATTATTCCATAATTCTGGTCATTGGTCATTAGTGTCTAAAGCATCAAATTTGTTATTGTTATGGTCTCTAAATTCAGGTGGTATATACTCAATGTCATATTTTGTCTCTCACTGACTTGTTTTAATTTTCTTCAGCTTTAGTCTTAACTTACATATGAGCAATTGATGGTGTGTTCCACAGTCTCCCCCTGGCCTTGTTTTGGCTGATGACCTTGGTCTCTTCCACCATCTCTTCCCACAGATGCAGTTAATTATAATCTTGTATATTCCATCTGGTGAAGTCCACATGAATGGCCACCTTTTATATTGTTGGAAAAAGTATTTGCAATAAATAAGTCATTGTTGTTAAGTGTCTTTTAGTAAGTTCTGACTCTTGTGACAATCGTATGTAGGTTTTCTGAGACTGTAACTATTTGAGGAAGCAGAAAGCCTGCCCTCATATCTGCTGGTGGGCTTGAGCCACAGGCCTTATGGTTCCCAGTCCTGAGGTTACTGTATGAAGCCACAACACACCCGAGTAAGTCATTGGTCTTACAAAATTCTATCATGTGATCTCCAGCATCATTTCTATCCCCAAGGCCATAGTTTCCAACCACTGATCCTTCTTTGTTTCCAACTTTTGATTCCAATCATCAGTAATAAGAAATGCATCTTGATTATTCTTTTACAAACAGCAATGAACTTCAAGACAGATCTTGAAATGCTCTTTTTTTTTCACTATGAATCCAATGCCATTCCTCTTCAGTTTGTCAGTCCCTGCCTAGTAAACCATACGATTGCCTGATTCAAAATAGCTAATACCAGTACATTTCAGTTAGGATATTGATTTTCATGCATTCCATTTTTGATGACTTCCAATTTTCCTAGGTTCATACTGTGTATATCTCATGTTCTGATTACTAATGGATGTTTGCTGCTACTGCTACTCATTCAGAATTGTGCCCCATCAGTACATGAAGGTCCTGAAGGCTTTGTTCCATCCACATCATTAAAATCAACTCTACTTTGAGGAGGCAGCTCATTGCCAGTCTTATTTTCAGTGCCTTCAAACTTGAGGGGCTCCACTTCTGACACTGTATCAGACTTTATTCCTCTGCTAGTCATAAAGTTTTTAGTGGCTAACCACTCAGAAGTAGGTTTCCTCTACTTCTTTCTAGTCTGTCTTAGTCTGAAAGATCCACTTGGTGACCCTGCTCATATTTAAACTACCGGTGGCATAGCATCACACAAGCCACCACAGTCCAACAAACTGACAGACAAGTGGTGATTTGACTACCTAAAGCACCTAGATAACTGCTAAGAGATCATATACTTGTGTAGTTGTAAAAATTCCCCATTCCATAGCCAGAACTTGTCATAAATTGCTTTGAATATTGTTTTTTAAAGCATGATTAAAATTTTTAATAAACAAAGCATGCCTGTTTTGGTTTTGTATCCCTAGGGTCTAGATCAATGGCAGGTGTATGTTAGCAATTCAACAAATTATTGTATTCAACAATGAATATCTGTAGACTAAATAAAAGCTACTTCAGACTACCAATTGCTTAATATTAGACAGCAGGGTAAAATATTTTTTTCTGATTGTGCATTTTAGAAAAGGTTACTAGAGCATCTTACTAGATGAATCAAGCATATTAAGAGAACCTATGTCCAAGTTATTTATCAGATAATTTTGGAATTATAGGAAATGTCTGTGGAAGCTTTGTAGAAATCATCTGCAAATCTCTATCTTGGCTCGACTAGCTAGAAAGATTTAAAGCATGATATTATGCAATCCCAGTGATTGAAGACAGCATTTACCCAACCTTAATCATTAGTGAACTAACGTTAAGACTTCCAAATCCCCCAAATCCTAGCATATGTTGCAATTACATTTGCAATCAGTATGACCAAGCTGGATTGCCATGGCACTACCTACTTTATACTTATCCTAAACAATATTACCCATAAAATACATTGAGCTTGTTAGCTTTTCATTAAATATTTTTTTCTATGTGACAAACATCATTTGCTAAAAGTTAGCATACTAGACAAAACATGTCTTCTGGATAATTTATACTCTAGAATAGAAAAATTAAAAACTGTACTATGTCTTAAGAGATATATGAGCTACATTTTGTGGTGCTGTAGGAAAGCACTGGACCACAAGGTCAGTTTGAACCACCAGGTCAGCGTTTCAAAATCACCTACTGTTTCTCAAAAATCATATACAGGGTCACTGTGAATTGGAATCTACTGGACAGCACATAACAACAACAGCAAATGCAGCATAAAAAAAAAAAAAGCACTCCAAGACTCCAAAATTTAATGTCTACAAATAATAAACGTGTATTTTCTCCACATTTATCTACGTAATTTATCTAGAATGGGTTTGATTGTTTAACTCTTCTGATCTCAGCTGAATGTGCTCATATAGTCAGAAGGCAGCTGGCTGTTGGCTGATCCAGGATGTCTTGTCTAGAACTACTTGGTGCCTGAACCCTGCTTTGAGTTTTCAAGAAAATTTAAGATGGGTAAGAGTCAAACACAAATAAGCACAAGCCTCTTCAAGCCTTTGTTTGCATCATATATTCTAGCATCTCATTAACGAAAGAAAATCATATGATCAAATCCAGAATTAGAGTGGGGAGGTTTTAAAGTCACTTGGCAAAGGGTATGAATACAGGTTGGAATAACTTAAATGGGGATATTTTTTCCATCTACTACAGGGAAAATTTCTATGGAGAAATACAAATTAGGGTAAATAAATAGAAAGTGATGGCACTAAAAAAGGGACCAACTCAGATGACTTTTGAGCAGAGACATGAATTAAGTAAAAGAGAGAGAGCAAGGTAGATAATTGAGGAAAGAGGATTTTTGATAGGAAGAAAGTAAATATAAAGGCCCTGCTATGCATGATGTGGCATTGTGACCTAATGCCTCAGACTGCAAAGTCATTTGAACTGCAAGGTCAGTGGTTCAAGCTCACCAGCTGCTCCTTGTAAACCCTATATAAGCTTGCTATGGGTCAGAATTGCCTCGATGGCACTTAACAACAACAACAACATGCATGGTTGAGAAACAGTAAGAAAACCAATGTATCTGGGGCAGACACATTTAAAGGGGAAGAGATTGGCAGATGATTAGGTCAAATGGATAGCTAAAGAGACACCTAAGCAGGTCTTGTAGGCCATGGCAAGGACATCTGTTTAATTATGAATGGGAGGGAAGCCATTTGAGGCTAAGGGGTGGGTGATATGATCTAATGTAAGTTTTAAAAGCATCTCTATGATTCCTGTGAAAAGAATCAACTTCAGGAAGGCAAGATAGAAGTACAGAAAACAATTAGGAGACCAGTGTTGTAATTTAACAGTGATATGATGATGGATGAATCATGAGTGTAGTATGCAGATAGTGAGACTAGGTGATATTCTGAATATTTCCAAGAATAGTGGTGAAGAGATTTACTGAAACTTCAGTTTGGTATGTCAATAGACATACACATACATGTATGTATGTGTATACAAGAACAACAAAAACAAGCCACTAGCATCAAGTTGATTCCAACTTACACTGACCCAATAGGACAGAACAGAACTGTCCCTTAGGGTTTCCAAGATGGTGCATCTTTATGGAAGCAGAGAGCTTCATCTTTCACATGAAGAGTCTAGTGGATTTGAACTGCTAGACATGTGGTTAGCAGTCAGTGTTTAATCCACTGTATCACCAGTGCTCCTTATATGTATATATATACAAATTGTTGTTGTTCAGTGCCATCAAGTCAGTCCTTACTCATAGTGACACTGTGTAGGGTTTCTGCAGAGTGGCTGGTAGCGTTGAACTTCTGACCTTGTGATTAGCAGTCAAGTGCTATCCTACAATAATGCTGCACCAGGACACACAAAATAAATTATATATTCAAATATTACATAATTAAAGCAAAAGAGACTCACCTCTATCTATCATCTAGAAGTGTCTTGTGTACCACCATTGTGGATTTTGAAGACTACACTTTGGAAAGTACCATATTTAGACAAATATTTAAACTGGTTGCCCAGGTTAAAACTCCTAAAATTATTTAAATGATCAAAAACTCTTAGATTAACAGGTCACAGGCTCTGTAAAATTTTTGGTGACTCTAATTTGTCTAAATAGCAAATTCATTTCATTAGAATATTACAAAGTGAAAGTTCTCTCCTTTTTCTCCATTAGTGAAAAAGCAAATGTCTTCTATGCCCTGATGGTTTTCCCATTGTCACAGAAATTGCTGGCATTGATTCCTCATATCAGGGTATTTTGTGTTACGTGCATGATAACTGTAAAGTGGTGGTATGGGGGTCATGTCTGACCTCCTTTGACTTCATAAAGGAGAAGAAGAATCAGATCTATTACCAGCCCAAGGCCAATTCATATGAAGCAGAGATCAGACATGCCCCTACCCTCTTTCTTTCTTTACCAGTTCTGACACCAATCACCCCTCTCACAGAACTCTCTACTTCCCTGCTAGATAATACTCACAATTATGAGATTTAGTAGATTAGTTAACAGATTACAATTCAAGATAAAAAATATTCAGGATACAGTTCATGCCTGGCTGTGGTCCTCAGCCTCTCCTCTGGGGTCACATCTATCTCTCTCCTGGGTTGAGGAAGTTGAGTGCATATTTTGGATCTTAGAGTCCAAGCGATACACTTTGTTCCTGGCACTACTTTCTTGATGGTAGTGAGAGCTTCCCTTTCTTGCTTCTGAGATTATTCATTTTATATAACCCCCTACATTAGAATTCCAGGTTTTTAGAATCATAATTAACCTGGTAAACAATCCCCCACAAATCTTACCAGCATCTTCACTGCACCTTCATTTTCCCAGACTCTTCAGGAAATAAGGAAATGCACCCAATCTGCATGCTCCCACTCAGTCATTCAGTGGAAGTTACAAAGACAATGGCTAGAAAAACCATATCAAATAAATCACTGCAGCTCAGGAACCTAGGTTCTATTTCCTTTGCTAATTATTTCATCAAGGAGCCCTGATACTGCTATAGGTTAGGCCTTGGGTTAACATCTTCAAAGTCAGTAGTTCAAACCCACCAGATGATCCTTGAGAGAAAGATGCAACTGTCTGCTCCTTAAAGATGAGACTGTCTGCTCCTTAAAGATTTACATTCCTGGAAACATAGGGGGTTACTATGAGTCAGAACTGGTTTTTGTATTGTGTTCATGATTTGTAATGCTGCCCAAGAGTTATTCCTTGTACTGCAGAAACACACAAATCTCAAAATTATAAGCACTGCAAGTCAGCAGTTTGAAACTACCAGCTATTCCACAGGAGAAAGATGAGGCATTCTGCTCCTGTAAAGATTTACAGCCCTGGAAACCCTGTATAGGGTCGCTATGAGTTGGAACTGACTCCATGGCACACAGCCACCACTACTGTAGAATAAGGTGCTATGGAAATGAAATAAGGATAGATGATCACCTAAAAATTATAAGAATATTTATGTTTTATTCTTGCTGTCATTTTATTTTATGAAAATTGAAATTAGTTTTCACAGGTATTCAATTTGCCTTTTGCTCCAGAAAAAGTGAAATATTCAGTAAAATTTCCACAACAAGTTCATAAAAATATATGATCTTGTCCCTCAGGGTGCCTCCTCACTTGTTTGAAAGGAAAAGCTGTTTATACTCAGGGTTGAAAATACCAACATCAGGAAAAGTTAATCACGCAAATATTTGCCAAGTGGGAACAGTAATTGTTCGGTGCCTCAGCAGTGAGTCACTGCGTAGTACCACTGACAGAAATTCTGAAGGAAGACTCCTACTAGCAACTCATTTGAACAAAACCAGGTCTGATATCCATCTTGTGGGTTGGCTTAACCATGAAAAACATTTTAGGTATGTTCCTTAAGGAATTAATTTTTACATTCATATTGCTAAATATTTCTAAAATTAAAAGAATTCTAAAATAAACATCTGCAAATGATATTATGATAGACAAGAATTAAAAATTAGAACTGGCATTTCTCATGGTGGGGGGCAGAGTTGCTATGTACTGTAACAATGCTCTGCCCATCTGTATTCAAGAAATAGTTATTATGAAGCTTCTGTTTTATTTGTCTTTAAAGTTTTCAAGAAAGAAGAGGCCTTTTGCTTTATTTTTTTATATGTCATTTTTAACATTAGTACAAAGTCTAAGTATAATTTTAAATGCAATTAAAATACTATTACAGTAAATGATAAAATGTTGACCTGGTCCACTGGAAGATTATTACAGAATGACATTTTGAGATCTGGAACACGATGACTGAACATAAACCTACTTGTATTTCTACCGATAGATCCACCAGCCTTCTAGTGGTTGACAGAAAGAGAAAAAGGCAATTTAATATGATATCAAATCAGAGGCTCCTGACAGAACTGATTATATGTGTGGGACCTGGTGCAAACATAAAATATGGACTATCTTGTTCAAATGTTATTAAAAATCTCAAGATGAGTCAATTCTATGCTTTCAAGGATAACTAATGGTCATCACAGTTTTAGAGGTTCCACCCATCTCTCCCAGACCAGAAAGCATGGTCATTTTTATGAATGTAAGTTTTGTTCCATATTTTTCTTCCACTGTATCCACGACCTTGTATTTTGATCCCTTTCAGAGTGGTCAGTAGTGGCAGCCTGGCAGCATCTAGTTCTGGTCTCAAAGTCATAGAGGCTGTGGTTCACATGATCCATTAGTCCTTTGGACTAATTGGTTGAGTGACTTTAATTTTCTTCACTGTGCTTTGCTTTGGGCTGGGAGAGGCTAATAGTTTGTATTTTAAATGTACAGCCTTCTAAAAGGACATATCCTGTATGTTGTTATTGTTATTTAAGTGAGGTAGAGACGGTTCCAACTCATAGCTTCCTAGGAACAGCTAAAGGGTTTGAACTGCTGACCTTGGTGTTAAAACAGACCTTGAAGTCCAGTGCTTTATCCTACAGTACCATACCAGGATTCAATACTATATAGGTGAAGTTATATAGTTATTTTAAGGAATTAACAGTGCTTTCTGAATTGGGTGTTTTGAGAAGTACAGACTCCTTACATTGTCATTTATTTTTCCATTAAACTTGACCATCTTGCAGTAGGTTTAAAGTGGACATTAGATTTCTCAATAGTTACATGTCTCTTGTAGCTTATTTCTTACATGTCTCTTGTAGCGTATTTCTTAAAACTTGACGGTCACAAACAATTATTAAGTCATCCAGCAGCCTCAACTACATCTGTGGTCATTACAAAAGATAATTACAAACAACAAAAGACAATCTGGAGGAGACTTGATGGCACAGTGGCAAAAACACTATGCTGTGAACCAAAAAGTTGGCTGTTGAAACTCTCAAGCTGCTCTGAGAAAGAAAGATGTGACAGTCTGCCTTAATCAATATTTCAACTTTGGAAACAGTTCTACTCTCTCGTAGAGTCATTGATGGTGGTGGTGGTGGTTATGTGACATGGAGTCGGTTCCAACTCATAGCAACCCTGCATAGGGTTTCCAAGGCTGTAAATCTTTACGGGAGCAGAAAGCCTCATCTTTCGCCAGCAGAACAGCTGGTAGTTTCCAACTGCGGGCACTGGAATTCATTCTAGCAATGACTTTCCCTGATTCCTGAGTTTCACATTTTCAATCATTCTATTTAAACATTTAAAGACTACCACCATTTAAAGTTGTTGTCCCAAAGAAAGTATGAGACATCACAAGAAACGAACAATAAAGTACAAACCCTGAAAGAAGGCAATAAAATAACAAAATAATATTTTAAATATGGACATTTTTGTTGTTGTTATAATGTGGATAATTCTTCACTTGCTTTTGATTTTCTTCGAGTGATAATATTTCATTGAGCATTCAAAGCTCTGAATCCCACACAAAGTATATTCCAATAATTAGAACTATCTACATGCTTACAAAGGAGCTCTGGTAGTGTAGTGGTTACGAATTGGGCTGCTAATCTCACAGTCAGCAGTTCCAAAGAACCAATGGTTCTGCAGGAAAAAGATGAGGCTTTCTGCTCCCGTAAAGATTCAAAGCCTCAGAAACCCTGTACAGGGTCCCTATAAGTCAATCGCTACAACCTGCTTACAAAGGAGTTTTGGTAGCATAGTGGTTATGAGTATGGCTGCTAACCTCAAGGTCAGCAGTTCGAAACTACCAGTCATCCCGCAGGAGAAAGATGAGGCTTTCTGCTCCCGTAAAGATTTATAGCCTCAGAAACCCTACGCAGGGTTGCTATGATTTGAAACCAAATTCACAGCACATTGTCACCACCTGCTTACAATGATCAAGCTATTTTAGTGTGATGAACGTTGCCCATTCAGGAAGAGGAAAAGAAAAATATATAATTTTGCTGGCTTGTGGCAATTCAACAATAAGAAATAATACAAAATTTCTTAATAACATAGCCTTTCACACACATATATAATCAGCTTAAGCACACCAACATTCTCACTTAAAATCAAGAAAAAGATGGAATCCTTGATAAACTCATGCTATCCTCTTCATCCCTCATTTCATCTTCAAGACCAACCATGATGACCAAATTCTGCTGTTTTCACCCTGATAAAAGTGTCCATGAAGGAGGATGAGAAGACAGTGTGATTTTATTCTCACCCTCATCTCTGGCTCTTCTGATTGTGGTATGTCAAATGGGGTTCTAAATTGTCACTGTTCCATGATGTACACTGTGAATCCGCTGGTGTAAATCTTGCTTTCAGCTTCTGCTAGAACCAGTGAGCTTGAATTAAGTATCTTTTGTTTGATTTTACTTCCCCATACATCCTACCATCAGCAGGAAGTCTTTAAAACCCAAACAATTACGTTCTCCAATCCATGGAAATGTGCAAAGTAGAGTCAAATTCATGCAGTAAAATCTAATTTTATTCAGGCGAATACAACATATAATTTTCAATCAACTACAGTCATAAAATAAGAATAGGGTTCAGGGAGGAATCTCAGGGTGGTGCAAACTGGTAAAGTGCTCATCTGCTGAGAGAAATGTTGGAGGTATGAGTCCACCCATTGGAAGAACCCTTGAGAAGATGGATTGGTACAGCGGCAGCAATAATGGGCTCAAACATAACAATTGTAAAAATGGCGCAGGACCAAACAGTGTTCCATCTGTTGTGCAAAGGGTCACTATGAGTTGGAACCATGTTTACAGCAGCTAGAAAACAACAACAACATAAAGGTCTCAGAAAAAAGGTCTGATGATCTACTTCTGAGAATTCTGTCATTGAAAGCTTTCTGGGGCACAGTACTCCTCTATCACAGATGAGGTCGCCATATGGGACTGACTCCATGGCCACTGGTTTGAGTATTTTGTTAGGGAGCATAGAACAACTCCTTGTGAAGGAGGAGAGTAAGAATATTAAGCAAACTTCAGCTCACCAAATGGTTTCATGATGGAGTTTGTTGTACAGGTGTGGCTCCTACAAAACAGATCAATAAACAGTCTACTGCAAGAACCGAGTGACAATATATGGAATTATGCTAATTCACAAGCATCGTTATCAGGAACCTCTAAGACAAAATTAAATAAAAAAATGGAAGTGTATTGCATATGATTTTCACTTGAATTAAGCTTGTAGAAGGTTCTTTCTGCTGATAAGACTCATTTTAGCTTATTGTAACTCTTGAAGAGACTCTGTGTGAAGAAAGAACAAAAGCCATGGAAATCAGGAGTCAGAAAGAAAGAAGTTGTCTCACCAGCAGCCTCATTGTTCATCTCCCATATATGTAAAAGTCCCTACTTTCTAAATTATGGAAGGCATAGAGTTTGGGATCCTTTAATAGAATTTTAGAGTTTACATTGTATTATGAATCAGGTGTTCACTATTTGCAGAATATTAGATAAGTCCTTATGATTCAGAACATGTATGATGTCAAACACATTCTGAAATCACATGATCCTGGATCCTCCATCATACTAGGCAATCCAGTAAGTACATGGATACACATTGCTTGTGAAAGGCTGTGATCTAGAAAGAAAGCAATCTGCGGCACCATTATAAAGGACTGGCCTTATCCTGACCAGTCAAAGGAGAACATTAGAAATCCATATAGGTTTTGGAATCTTGTTGGATTACTGAAAAATATAATTTTAACTTCATTATGCATTTATGTCTGTGGGATTATGTCAAATTAACCATGAGGATGGACAGATCACATAAGACAATGCCATTAGTCCAGAAGTGTTATGAAGAGTGCTTTGTGCCTTCCTCCAAACAGCCTCTCACTATTTATGAGACAATACACTTTTCATACTTCGAGGAAAAACAGAAACATTGCTAATTATCCAAAATATATCTTTTGACTGCAGAGCCAAACTTTCATAGAAAAATGCTGCTAAGTTCTGAAGAGTTGATGGATACCTTTAATTAACTGTCTAAAGGGGAAAAAAGTGATGATATAATACTTGATTTTGCCAATCCAAAAGCTCTGTGGTATGACTGTAGCTCTTGGCATCATTGGGACTGCACACATACTCACTTTATCTTGTTAGAACCCTCTTGGTCTTTCACATGATAATGACTTGCAACATGTAGTCACTGTCTCTGGCAGAGAATGAGGCAGGGAGTGAGGGGAAAAAAGCCCCAGCAATTACTGTGCAATACTCAAATCTGCCTGCCAACAGAGCAGTGATTTGTGAGACACATCAAGAGGTGCTGGCAAGATCAATCTGTGGAGATCCCTCTGATAGAGGAATAATGAGTTGACAAAGACCAATGTTCAGTTGGGTCCAAGCCCAATAAGATTACTGCTCAGCATCATCAATATTGCCTCTGTTTGGAACTGACACAATCAGACTGGAATCAATTGTATTTTCCACAGCAGTGTCACACATGATTTTTAACTTTGGCTCACAACTCTGTAGAGGAGCTTGCAGATGTTGGCAGATTTTTGCTAACTTACGGGATGTCATTATTAAGTAGGAGTTGCACCCCACCGTAATTTGTGGTTTTGCTGTGTTCCTCTGAGGTCTGTATATAAAAGAGAGGAGATGAGGAGGAAGAAAAGAAGGAGATGGGGGATTCACAAAAGGGTGTTTTCTGTTTAATAACTCTCCTCCTTTTTGTTTTTAATATAATGGTCAGTTACCATGTGTAGGCTATTTGTTTCAATTTAATTCAACATGGGGATCAAAGATTTTAATTTAAACACAGAATCATTTTTTCTTTGCTCTGCAGCAACACAACAAAATTGTACTTTACCATCAAAAGGCAGAGGGTATATGTAAATGGCCCTG
>NW_006408522.1:42353110-42367041 GCF_000296735.1 Chrysochloris asiatica
TGAAACAAGTTATATGAATTGTTGAATGTGAAACTGATGATGTGCCCTGTAAACTTTCACTCAATCCACAATAAAAACCTTAAATTAAAAAAAAAAAAAAATTGACATTTTTTTAAACAAAATTTAATCTGAAGATATAAGGAGCTCTGGTAACGTAGTGGTTATGAGTTGTGCTGCTAACCTCAGGGTCAGCAGTTAGAAACTACCAGCTGTTCCACAAGAGAAAGATGAAATTTTCTGCTCCCATAAAGAATTTTAACCTCAGAAACCCTATGTAGGTCACTATGAGTTGGAACGGACTCCAAGGCACACCACCAACACCAACACCAAATCTGAAGATAGCCTTGTCTTACAAAATTTAATCATAGTCACTACAGGGTCTGTCTGCCCAGCTCAGGATGATACCAATGTTCTGGAATTCTATGCAAAAAAGATATGAATTCATTGGACTCCATTTGGGCATCATACTGATGGTTTCCCTCATGTGTCCTGCTTAAGGCTGAATGCTGCTGTGTATGATGTCTAGTCAGTTCCGACTAATAGTGACCCTCGGGTTTCCGATGAGCAGTTGGTAAGTTTGAACTGCCGAACTAGCGATTCAAACCAACCTTGCAGTCCAGGGCGTTATCTTGTAGTGCAACACCAGGACTTCCTAAGGCTGAGTAAAGGAGTCTAACTCTGTACAGTGTTGCTATGAGCTGGGACTGGCTTGAAGGCACTTAACAACAACACAGTGTCCCTCTTAGAGTCCTGGTGTGGTGCTGTAGGATAAGCACTGGATTGTTTATCGTAATGTCAGTGGTTCAAACCCACTAGCCATTCCTTGGGAACCTTATTCAGGATCACTTTGTATTGGAACTGACTCAACAGCACTTAAGTTACAGTACTTAACAACAACTTAAGTTTCTGATCACAGTTGACATGGTCTTCATCTAAGCCTATGTAGTCCTTGAGAGACACATTTGTGCCTATCTGCTTGAAAGGAAAATCTTTATGGAGTCTGGCAACCTTGGAGAAAATGTCCCATCTTCCTGAGGTGAATCACAATGATTTTCCCCGGGGGTCCTATTCATTCCCAGAGGCACTGCAAAGGAGTTGTTGTGGTTAAATATCATCAAGTTGATGCCAACTCCTAGGAACTCTGTACAGGATTTCTGAGCTAGATTTGAATCCCTGGCCTTGTGGTTTGCATTCCAGTGCTTATCCTACAGAGCCACACCAGTTGTCCCTGTAAGGAGTGGAATGTCAATTCCAAAATATCTCAAACCACAACTGCCTTCTCCTGGGTCAATCTTCCTTTTCCTTCAGAATCACTGCAGCTCCCCTCCAAAGGTTCTCACTTTGTTCCTCTTCTCTGGAATCCTCTAAAGGAATTCATCTTAGAAAAAAACATCAAAAAAAGTTCACTTTCATTTTGACTCCATAACAAAGAATTAAGGTCAGGTTACTATCTCAAAAGGAAGTTGGTAAAAATGAGTACCAAATATAAATTAAAATATTAATGAATTAGTCTGTCACATCTGCAACTTTGTTGTTGTTGTTAAGTGCCATCGAGTCAGTACCAACCCATAGCAACCTTATGCACAGCAGAACAAAACACTGCCCAATCCTGGACCAACCTCACTATTGTTGCCACATTTGAGTCCATTCATGCTGCCACTTGGCCAATCCATCTCATTGGTGATCTTCCTCTTTTTCTCTGACCCTCCACCTTACCAAACATGACATCATTCCCCAGCGACTGGTCCCTCCGGACAATATGTCCAAAGTATGAGAGACGAAGCTTAGCCATCCTGGCCTCCAAGGAGCACTCTGGCTGCACTTCTTCCAAAACAAATCTATTGGTTCTTTTGGCAGCCCATGGCACTTCCAATATTCTCCTCCAACACCATAACTCAAAAGCATAAATTCTTCTATGGTCTTTCTTATTCACTGTCCAGTTTTCACATGCATATGAGGTTACTGGAAATACCATGGCTTGGGTCAGGCGCACCTTAGTCCTCAAGCTGACATCTTGGCTCTTCAACACTTTAAAAAGGTCTTGTGCATCATATTTGCCTAATGCAATACATCGTTTGATTTCTTAACTCTGCTTCCATGAGTGTTGATAGTTGATCCAAGAAGAATGAAGTCCTTGACAATTTCAATCTTTTCTCCATCGATAAGTATGTTGTTTATTGGTCCAGTGGTGAAGATTTTTGTTTTCTTTACATTGAGATGTGCTCTTTGATCTTCATTAGTAAATGTTTTAAATCCTCTTCGCTTTCAGCAAGCAAGGTTGTATCTGCATATCACAGGTTGTTAATGAGTATTCCTCCAATCCTGATGACATGTTTTTCTTCATAGAACACAGCTTCTCAGTTTATTTCCTCAGCATACAGGTTGAATAAGTATGGTGAAAGAATACAACCAAGTCACAAACCTTTCTTAATTTTAAACCATTCAGTGTTCCCATGTTCTGTTGGAACAACTGTCTCTTGGTCCAGGTACAGATTCCTCATGAGCACAACTAAATGTTCCGGAATACTCATACTTTGCAATGTTTTCCATAGCTTGTCATGATCCACACAATCGAAAGCCTTTGCATAGTCAATAAAGCACAGGTAAACATCTTTCTGATACTCTCTGCTTTCAACCAAAATCCATCAGACATCAGCAATGATATCCCTTATTCCACAGCCTCTTCTGAATCCCTGGAAGTTCTCTGTCAATGTATGAATGTAGCCATTTCTGTGTTACCTTTAGCAAAACTTTACTCACATGCGATATCAAAGAGATTGTCCGATGATTTACTCATTACATTGGGTCACCTCACCTTGGAATCGGCACAAATACAGATCTCTTCCAATCAGTTGGCCAGATAGTTGTCTTCCAAATTTCTTGGCAGAGATGAGTGAGTGCTTCCTATGAGTGAGTGCTTCACTTTCTTGAAAGATTTCAATTTTCATTACATCAATTCCTGGTGCCTTGTTCTTTGCCAATTCCTTCAATGCACCTTGGATTTCTTCCTTCAGTATCATTGGCTCTTGATCATATGCTACATCTTGAAACAGTTGAACATTAACCATTTCCTTTTGGTACAATGACTCTGTGTATTCCCTCCATCTTCTCTTGATGCTTTCTGCATCATTCAATAATTTGCCCAGACAATCTTTCAATAATGAAAGTCAAGGCTTGAATTTTTTTTCTTCAGTTCCCCTAGCTTGTGAAATGCTGAGCATGTTCTTCCTTTTTTGGTTTTCTGATTCCAGATCTTTGCACACTTTGTTGTAATATTTGGCTTTATCTTCACGAGCTGATCTTTGAAATTTTCTGTTCAGCTCTTGGACATCTGCAGCTAGGTGCTCTTAAAAAGGTCACAGACCCTGTATGAGCCTCAGCTCATAATCCCCAACCACAAAGAAGTAAAACAAGAATATTCAATGTGAAGGCATATGAAAGTGTTTTGCTGATGCTGAAATATTAGTGATGGAAGTTAGCATTCATTATTTAATGTTTCTTATCTCTTGCAAAGCATAGTAATTTTCAGCTGGGGATGAACAAAAGAAAGAAAGTTTACTCTTATATATTGTTTATTTCTTAGTTGTCTTGAATCAGGTATGAAAAAATATGCTATATTGAAAGATTGGGTTTGTGAGTTTATGTTAACTGAAATCACTGGAGAATTTCCAAAATCATCACTTTCAACACTCTTCCAGCAAGCTAAGAAATGCCAGTGGGTCCGTAAGGCAAACTCCCAGAGGAACTGCTCCATTCTCAGTGTGTGTGTTGGGAGTATGGTTCTCCCTACCTTAGCATGGCCTTAAATATTTGTTATGGATATCTTGGGAAGCTGAGGTGGCAGGATAGGGAATCAGTGTGCCTGTGTACGTGTATGTTTGACTTGGACGTCTATATTCAGCATTGAAAACTTGAGTGTCTCTAGAGGTTATTTAAATAAACGCCAATGTTTGGGGCTAGCTGTATATAAATAAGTGAATTAAACTTCTGCCTTTTTGATTTTAACCACAGTAAAGAATCCCTAACTGAGGACAGAACTCATACCAATGACGGCTCCAGCCCTTTAAGTACTGCTTTAAGGAAATGCTTAACTTAACTTGGCTAAGGCATTATTCGACACTTATTAGATAGATGGAGTCCTAGTGTGGCACTGTGAGTTAATGTGCTGGACTACAAGGTTGGAAATTCAAGCTCTTCACTCTCTTCTTGGAAACCCCATACAGGGTTGCTATGAATCGGGACCAACTTGACAGCACTTAACAACAGTTAACAACAACAACAGTATTAGATAGATAGACAGAGCTAGGACAGATGATCAGGGTCCAGAAGAGAGAAATAGTATACTTACTTGTATTATTATGTGAGAAGTCCAGATAAGGCACTGTAGGATAAGCACTGGACTGTTATTTGCAAATTTGGCAGTTCAAACCCACCAGCAACTCCTCAGAAACCCTGTACAGGGCAGCTATGAGTAGGAACCAGCTCAAAGGCACTTAACAACAACATTTATCATATGAAGGGGTTAAAGTGAAAGTACACATAGAAGTAAGGGGTATCAGATATGCTACCAGGTACCATGTAGGAGAGTAACTATAGAGAAAGGAGATGTCAACCAAAGACAAAATGGGAAACTCACAACAGATATGCTTCTGCTACACATGTATACAGGAGCTGTGATAGTGTAGTAGTTATGAGTTGGGCAGTTCATAACTACCGGGAGTTCTGTGGGAGAAAGATGAGTCTTTCTGTACCCGTAAAAATTTACAGCCTCAGAAAGCCTATACAGGGTCACTATGAGTCAGAAGCGACTCCATGGCACACCACCACCATCACACATGTATATCAGTATCATTCGCCATTCTTATTGAATTCAATGAAAATCAATTATGAGCATCAAAGACATATTTTCTACCCATAAATGTATGACAAAAATAGCCTAATCAAACAATAGAATCTATCAACCTGGTTGAAAGTTCAAATCCACCCTTTATTAGCTAAATGCATCTATCATTTACATTCTCTGAGTCTGTTTCTTTATCTGTCAATTAATGACTATCTTTGGTCTAGACAATTCCTGTCTAAGTGCATACTGACCAGGTCCAAGCATTTCTTCCAGTAGTAATGTATAAGGAAGCAACAGACTCTCTTCCTTTATTCTACTGGCCATAAGGTATAAAAAGATGGTTTAACAAAAGGTGGAATACAGGGTAAACCATGTCCCAGCTCACTTCTGGTTCTTTACCATATTCAGAGTCCAAAGTTGAAATTACGTTTTAGTGACTCCAATTGTACGCTTAGTGTAAGGTTCTGTTTCCAAGATTCTCAGGTATTTCCCCCCCCTCACTTATACAAATGCCACTGATGGAAATCTGGGATGAGAACCCCAAAGATGGTACAACCTCTACCCATGGATTGATATTTACAAGTATGCCTTTACTATCCACCCTATCCTGCTTTCCGTTTCCACCAAGAAACCATGGTGGTTGTTACGCACCGTGGAGTCGGTTCAAGAGAATGGGAGTAGATTCGAAAAATGATTGGAAATAGAATCACTCAATTTCCAGTGAGGCTGTTAGCCTAATCTGCTGTAGCAATACTTCTTAAACTATCAGATTCATAAGAATGACTTAGAATTTTAAAAATATAGATTCCTGAGATCTCTCAACTCCAATTCTCTAGGGCTTATTTTTTCATGTGAACTTTCCAGAAGATATGCCTGCTAGGATTAAGAATAATTTCCTCTTCATCATTATTTTTTGCAATTCAATTTCATCATTTTCTCCTCTATTTTCCAAAATTTATTGCTTGGATGGATGTAATTTGATGTTATGTTCTGAGGGTAAACGAGAAAATGTCATTATAGAATCTTTTTCAGGACTTTCTTAGTCGAAGTAAGACTCCAGAACCACAGAGAGTATGACCATCATCATCAGACTCCTGGTGTGGTACTGTAGGTTAAGCACTAGACTGAGAACCACAAGGTCACAGTTCAAACCCATCAACTGCTCCTCCAAAACCCTATACAGGGTCATTATGAGTTGAAATCAAATTGACTCAATAGCACTTAACAACAACAAACAACAACATGCTCATCATAACAAAACAAAGTGTGGTGACAATTCAAACCCACACAGCTACTATAGAAGAAAAGAATTAATAATGGATATGAGTCCTTTAAGATTATAGCCAAGGACTTAAATAGCAGTTCTTTGTGACAAATGGAGTCACCATGAGCTGGAAAGCATGCAACAGCAACTAACAACAATACACTAATGCTATGTTTCAAACCAAATACAAAATAATGAATAGAGTTTTATTTACATACATTTTTACATTTCCCCAAATAACAAAAATAATTTAAATTTTGTTGGATGTTTCTTTTGCGTAGATATTTTGCCAAATCAGTGAACAACCCCCTCCTAAATTTTCTGCAGGTTCTATTTCCAGCCTCTTTGATATTATCGTAACTGGGGAAAACCAAAATGAGTGAACAGAGTGAGGCAGCATCTGATATTTCTCAGCTCGTGATTCTATGTAGTTCAATGGTACCCTATAACGTCCTTCCCTGCAATTTCCCTTCAGTCTGAGATGGAACTTCTCAGCCTGAACATCACTTACTGAGCATCCCTTCCTCAATTGTTTCTTGTATTATGTGAGCGTGGACTAGCTCATAAATGATAGCTATGTGCTTCATTTTAGGAAAAGGCAGAATAGCAGAGTGGTTAAGAACATGACTCTGGAGGCAGCTGTTCAGTTTCAGATCATCACCTTTATTAGCTGTGAGACATCTCTTTATCTCAATTTCCTCATTTGTGAAATGGAAGAGAAGATAATAATAGTAGATGTCTCATAGGAATTCTGTAGGATTAAGTGAATTAATACATGCAACACACTCAGAACAGTGTCTGGGACACAGACAGCTACAATTAATGTTAGTTATTTTATGAGAAAATAGAGGTGCTGTGTTAAGAAATTAAATACTTTGTATATGATGAACCCTCATTTTGGATATTAAAAAATGCTAAATTAGGCTTTAAAATTAAAACCACTAACAAATCACAGTTAAATAATTTAGATCCTAATAATATGGATAAAGATTTCTAGGAGGAATGTATTCAAAACTTTTTTTTTTTTTTTTTTTTTAGTGCACTGTTTCGGAAGTCTTAGTATTAATCTAACTTACTAATTGGTGTTTTTTTTTTTTTTTTAATTCTACAGAAAGGATATTGAGTTATTTCAGTTAATTGGCACTGAATAGAGACAACTGGGAGGAGGGCCAAGCATTCAGAACTACAGGCTAAAAGGAATTACATACTATGATTCAACTATATCCTTAAAGGTGAAATCAGTGAATAAACGGGCATTAAGATAGGGATTACTAGATCTATCTAGTACCACATAATGGGGAATGTTGGGTGGTGGTTCAAGACTTATGATCAGAAACATGAAAAAAGTCTAGTGATGTTGTCATAAACATACATAGACAATTAATCATTGGCAGAGATCTTGGAGCAGATAGTGGGGAGAAAGACCCTAGTCTAATAGCTATGGTATGAGATGAAACTCTCTTCACTGGGACAGAAGTCTAGCAAAAAGTATCTGCATCATTTCATGCTACCAAGGCAGGCACTTGGGTCTGGGGAAGAATGGAGATACAGTTTCAAAGAACTGGAGCATGAGTTGGTAGCCAGTTCCTAAACCAGTAAATGGGTGATGGTTATGTAAATGGTAGATGCGTGACATTTAACAGGGAGTATCTTACCATGTAACCACTATGCTACCAGGAGCTCTGGTAGCGTAGTGGTTACGAATCGGGCTGCAAACCTTAAGGTCAGCGGTTTGAAACTACCAGCCGCTCCGCGGGAGAAAGATGAGGCTTTCTACTCCCGTAAGAAACCCTGTACAGGGTCGCTATGGGTCGGAACCGACTCGACGGCACTTAACAACAACAACAACAATCTTACCATGTAAGGGAAAACACTGATTTGTACAGTATGCCAACTTCCTAAAATAATGTTCTCATAATGATTGGTTTGTAGATACCTGTGTCATCTACCAGCTTGAAAATTTTCTAAAAAGTTAACAGCTGTCTTGTTGAGTTAGTACAGATTTCCCCAGTACACTGCTAGAGACTGTTTTTTAGAACTGAGTCAAGAACTCAAAGAAAGCTAAGGAGTCAGAAAGCTATTGTTGGTTCCAGGTGCCATAGAGTCGGTTCCAACGAATTTCGACCCTATGCACAACAGAATAAAATACTGCCCAGTCCTGAGCCAGTCTAACAATTGTTGCTGTGTTAGATTCCATTGTTCAGTCACTGTATCAATCTAATTTATTGGTGTCTTCCTCTTTTTTGCTGACCTTCTGCTTTACCAAGCATGATGTCACTTTCCAGGTACAAAGTCTTTCCATCCACACTTCTAAGGATCATTCCAGCTGTATTTGTTCCAAGACAGGTTTTTTGTTCTTCTGGCTGTCCATGGTATATTCAATATTTTTGCCAATACAAATTCATGAATTCGAATGTATCAATTCTTCTCTGGTCTTCCTTATTCACAAACTTTCACATACACAAGAGGCAATTGAAAATACCATGGCTTGCAGCAAGTGCACCCTAGTCCTCAAATTCACATCTTTGCTCTTGGACATTTTAAAGAGGTCTCGTGCAGTAGATTTGCACAATGCAAAATGTTTTATTTTTGACTGCTGTTTCCATGAGCATTGATTGTGGGTCCAAGTAAAATGAAATCCTTGACAACTGTGATCTTTTCTTCATTTATCATGATGGCTTTTATTGGTAGAGAATCAGAATAGGGTTTCTAAAGCCCAGGATGGTGCGCTAAACCTTTTTCATTCTTTTTTGCCTTTAGTAAAGTTTGATGCAGGGAGTCTGAGCAAGGCTGATCTTTCAAGCAGAGCAATCAGGGAGCTCGATTAATGGGAAAAGAGTTGTGCAAACCTGACATAACTGGGCTTAAGATCCTGTATATGGTTTCCAAGGAGCAGCTAGTGGGATTGAACTACTAACCTTGTGATTCACAATCCAGTGTTTATCCTACAGCACTACACCAGGAGTCCAAATCCATGTTTGTTGTTGTTGTTAAGTGCCACAGAGTTGGTTCTGACCAATAGCGACCCTGTATAGGGTTTCCAAGGAGCTTGAACCACTGACCTTACTATTCAAACTAACTTTGCAGTTTAGTGCATTAACCCACAGCGCCACACCAGGATTCCAAATCTGTTGTTGTTGTTGTTATGTGCCAAATTCGTTAGTGCCTATCAATTAGCAAATTCTGTTCCAAGACAGAGAATGTTGTTTTGTTTTTCTTCTAGCAAATTATTAAAGTTTCTTCCAGAGTGAAATCTAAAACCGATGACAGTAACAACTTTAACAGTTAACAAAATAGGTATAAATGCTATCTGGCTGGCACTGTTCAAGGCACTTTTGTTATTGTTGTTTGTTGCTCTTGAGTAACCTCTGATCTGTGATGACCTTAATTTAAGTAAAGTAGAATTAAATGTTACCAAATCCTATACTATCATTGATATATTTGAGTTCATTGTTGTGGTTCCTCTATCAATCCATCTCTCTGAGGTTTACCCTAAGTTTTACTGACCTTCTACTTTGCCAGACATGAAGTTCTTCTCTAGGAATGATGCATCTGATGATGTGTCCAAAGCCAGTGAGCTGATGTTTCACCACTGTTGCTTCTAAAGAGCATTCTAGCTGTATTTCCTCTAAGACTGATTGGTTCATCCTTCTAGAAGTCCATGGTAGTCTCCATTAATCTTTTCTGCAGTGTACATCAAACACCATTTCCTGAGATGTTATCCATGAATACCTTAATAATCACCTGAGGTGGAAGGAACCCTCAAAAGGACTTGGGTTCCGCATTTTCTTCACTATGTCAACGGAGCAACTCCACCAGCATGTTTATATACTGAAGTTCCACATAAGATTCCTTACCAAAAAAGTGCTTGATCAGTTGAGAAGAAGTTTTGAGAACAACTTAACCTTTAAAAAGTCTTTCATGGTGGTTAAAAAGGAGTCCTGGTGTAGCACTGGGACTAAAAGATCAGTTTCAAACACAAGGTCAGTGGTTCAAACCCACCAACTACTCCTCAGAAACACTAAACAGGGTCACTATGATTTGGAACTGAATCAATGACACATAACAACAACAGTAATACCAATCTTTTGTTGTATATTTTCCCAATTTTCTACATATATACATGTTAAATAGGTTTTATTTTCTATTTAACAGCTGAGAAAACATACTTACCCAAAGGCACCGGTGTGGAGCTGCAGGATAATGCACTGGATCACAAGGTTGGTTTGAACTGCAGGGTCAGCAGTTCAAACTCACTAGCTGCACCTTGGAAACCTTATACAGCATTATTATGAGTTGGAGCCAACTTGACAGCACTTAACAGCAACAAAAGTCACAAAGATGGGCAAAGATTCAAACTCAAGTATATTTCTTACATTCCTGTCAGAAAAATAGGCAGTTAGCTCTTGTTTCCTCCTACAGCAAATATTTAAGTTGATCTTTTGTCTTTCAATGAAATCCAATGATACAATTAGTAGTGGTACTCAAATCTGTCCAGTCTGTCATGTATATCTGAGTAAAGTGTTCCCCAGAGTAAGAAGCCTCACACTAAATTCCACAAAATACAATGAATACTCTTGGGAATGAAAAAGACTGGATAGATGGTATACAGCCTGGCCCCATGGGTTTATATGGTTCTTAAATGTTATCTCCTCCTTAGGCCAGACTTTTATCATTAAGCATGGATGCCATTTAAAAGGAATAAAAGATTGTTATAAACTTTGAAAGGTTTTAACAGCAAATAAAAGCTAGCTTATCAATTTCAGAGTCAAAGAATATTAAAATTACATTAAAAATATACAATTAACCTAATGCATTTTGAATTTGGACTAATTGTTTGAAATTCAAAAGGACCTCAGGATATTTTTCACTTGAAACACAGAAATAAAAAATTCATACTAAACAGACAGAGTTTGCCCTCAAGGTTGAAAACATTAATCATCATGCATCTAACTGTTAACTGTAAGAAATCATTTTCTTCTTATTTAAAGGGAATTATTTAGTGAATGTTTTCAACTTCTTCACTTTCTCAAGCAGAGACTGTAGCATGGGGTCAGGTTCTAAGCTCCTCTGCCCCCTCATGTCTCTTTTCTCTATAAGGAGCTGACTTTGATATCCAGGGAGCTCCTGGCTTTAAGAAGAATCACAAAGTCCAAGAATAAATGAGGATATTTTA
Source organism: Chrysochloris asiatica (assembly GCF_000296735.1). Taxonomy (NCBI): domain Eukaryota; kingdom Metazoa; phylum Chordata; class Mammalia; order Afrosoricida; family Chrysochloridae; genus Chrysochloris; species Chrysochloris asiatica. Next base: position 42,364,394 of record NW_006408522.1, read on the forward strand.
GGAAAGTAATTGAGACTTAGTTACTAATTTTACATAATGATTGGAGTTCCTTAGCCTTTCTAACAAGAAGGTGTTGTTTCTGTTGTTAAGTGCCATTGAGTCTGTTCTGGATCGTAGCGACCCGGTATAGAGTTACAGAAGAGGAACTGGCGAGTTTAAATCACAGACCTCATGGTTCAAACCAACCTTGCAGTCCTGTGCTTATCCTACAGCACAATACCTGTACACATGAACATATTAACCCCAAGTAAACATGAACCTGAAGTGACAGCTTAATCAGTAGAAATGGTTCATTACATAGCTTTTCAAATTTTTTTGTGACTCTTCTCATGATATTCAAAAGATTACCATGTTACAAGTGTCACCTTTAAAGAAAAATTTGACTTTTCAAAAGATAGACTCATGTATAGACTCATGTATTTAAATTTTTGTTGGTATTTTGTGCTATGGAGTCAATTTTGACTCACAGTGATCCTATATAGAGTTTCCAAGGAGCAGCTGGTGGGTTTGAACCACTGACCTTGTAGTTAGCAGTCAAATGCTTATCCTACAGTGCCGCAACAAGACTCCAGTGTATATAGTGGTGGTGGTTATGTGCCATGGAGTCGGAACTGACTCATAGCGACCCTGTACAGGGTTTCTGAGGCTGTAAATCTTTACAGGAACAGAGAGCCTTATCTTTCTCCTGCAGAGCAGCTGGTAGTTTCGAACTGCTGACCTTAAGGTTCACAGCCCGATTCGTAACCATTATGCTACCAGAGCTCCTTATATATAAATAATAGCAACTAAAAAATAAAATATACCAAATTACTTTACATTCTGTTTGTGCAGCATTCTTATGGAGCTGAACCATCACAATTACTCAGCCAGCATATATATGTATTTTTATGTGAGGTTCTTTCAATATTGAACTTTCTTTAAGTAGGATCCAAGAATGTTTTCTTGATATGAAATTACATTCTACAAGTAATAGTGGACTAAGGGTCAAAAAGATTCTACATCATCTCTGAATTTTGGATTAAGATTTGTCTGTCTCCGTACACAAGGGAATGTAAGATTGCATTTAACTCATTTTGTTTTGGACAACATCCCTGTCCTAAAGTACTGGGGTTGATATCCTATACCTGTACAGGAATGACTTTTTTGAGTATATTAGTTGGGGTAGTTGATTTTTTTATGTTTGTGTTTAAGAACTAAAGTCAAAAGCGAGGGGCTTTCTGCACCCACAAAGATTTACAGCCTCGGAAACATTTAACAATAAAGATGTTTGAATTTGGTGTCAAAGCAAATTTTTAAAGTTTATTTCTTCCCCTGCCTAAATATTTGAAGTCATGCAAGATCAGGGTGAAGTTGAAAAAAATTGAAACAAGTGCACAGGAGCCAAAATATGACCTGGATTTATATTTCAACATCTAATTATAGAGACCAACTCAAGAGTAGATTGGATGCATTAGACACTGATGAACAAAGACCAGAGGACTTGAAGGATGACATCAAGAACATCATACATGAAGAAGGCAAAAGAAAATGACAGGAAAGAAAGAAAAGATCAGCATGGATATCAAAAGAGACTGAAATGTCCTCTTGGACATGGGGAAGCCAAAGGGATTGGAAGAATGATGAAGTAAAAACACTAAACAAAAAACTTCAAAAGGCAGCTCAAGAAGACAAAGTCAAGTATTATAATAAAATCTGGAGTAATAAAATATAAAGGGAAAAACACACTCAGCATTTTTCAAACTGAAAGAATTGAAGGAAAAAAAAAAAAAAACAAGCTTCAGTTTCCAATATTGAAGGATTTTATGGACAAAAATAGTGAATGATGCAGAAAGCATCAAAGAAGATGGAAGGTATAAATAGAATCATCGTACCAAAAAAAAAAAAAAAATTGGTCAATGTTCAACCATTTCAAGAAGCACCATATGATCAAGAACTAATGGTATTGAAGGAAGAAGTCCAAGCTGCACTGAAGACATTGGCAAAGAACAAGATTCCAGGAATCAATGCAGAACTGGTGGTGTTCACATGTCTGTGCCTAGAAATCTGGAAGACAGCTACCTAGCCAACCAATTAGAAAATATTAATATTTGCACCCATTCCAAAGAAAGATGCAATGGAATGTGAAAGTCATCAAGCAATATTGTTAATATCATATGCAAGTAAAATTTGGGAGAAGATAATTTTAAAACAGTTGCAGAAGTACGTTAAACGGAACTGTCAAGCATTCAAGATTGATTCAGAAGAGTATGTGGAACTAAAGATATCGTTGTTGACATCAGATGGGTCTTGACTGAAAACAGAGAATACCAGAAAGATGTTTACTTATGCTTTAATAATGATGTAAAGGTGTTCAACTTTGCGGATCATAACAAACTATGGATAACACTGCAAAGAATGAGAATGCCCAAACATTTCATTGTGCTCAGGCAGAAACTATACATAGACCAAGAGGCAATAATTACAACAGAACAAAGGGATTCTTAATGATTTAAAAATCAGGAAAGGTGTTTACCAGGGTTTGGTTCTGACTTTTAGCAGCTCTGTATAGGGTTTCTTCAGTATGGATTGCATCTCAATGTCAAGAAAACAAAAATCCTCACCACTGGACCAATAAACAACATTCTTATCAATGGAGAAAAGATAGAAGT
>NW_006408522.1:42368499-42369267 GCF_000296735.1 Chrysochloris asiatica
CTCTCATACTTTGGACATATTGTCAGGAGGAAACAGTCACTGGAAAAGGATGTCATGCTGGGTAAGATGGAGGGTCAGAGAAAAAGAGGAAGGCCCCCAATGAGATGGATCAGCCAGGTGGCATCATTGATGGACTCAAGTGTGGCAGTGGTAGTGTCCACGATCAGACATTGTTTCATTCTGCTGTGCATGGGGTCGCTATGAGTCAGTTCTGACTTGATGGCACCTGACAACAACAACAATATAGGATTTCTGAGGAGCAGTTGGTGAATTTGAACCACCAACCTTGCAGTTCAAACTGACCTTGCAGTCCAGTGCTTTATCCCACAGCATCACATAGTGATCACATTCCTCAATAGTGGTAGGCTAGGTAATTCAGTTTAATCTTCCTGAGAGCAATCAATAAAGATGAACAAACCATGCCCCCAAAAATGTATGTGTAAAGACATAAGATAGCTAATAAAGTAGAAAAAAAAACCAAACAAACATATTGAGCTAGCATCCAGGAAAGGACAGAGACCTAGGAAGTTAGGTGCATTGGGGAAACTGCTTTTCCCCTGAGGGCATTTGCTAATTCAAGATATAGAATCCTTAATCCAGGAAACTGGTATCATAGTTCAGTTCTCCGAGGAGAAGGGCTGTAAGAACTTGTTCTGCTTTGCATTAGGATCTTGAAGAACTGTACTTTAAAAGCAAGTGTAAATCAAGAGATTGAGACGTGGTTGGAATGGCGAAAAGGGGGGAATAATGTTAAGATGCTTGGCTGTC
>NW_006408522.1:42370272-42370717 GCF_000296735.1 Chrysochloris asiatica
TGGGAGGAGGGGCATGGGGGGCAGGCATCATCAACCCTTTGGTTGGTTGATGATGCATGGAGGGGATTGTAACCATGGCAATGAAATGATATAGGAAAGAATAGATGTAAAACTAATGTTCTCCCATGTAAACTATCACATAACTCACAATAAAACAGTAAAAAAAACAAGTATAAATCAGAAGTAGATAAGATATTAAAATGATTGCTGGTCAGCTTTAACTAATCTTAATACCTGACATTGGATTAATTTCTCTGAATGCAAATGCATCCACAATATTCTCCAGGCATCTAGAAAAACTAAACAGATAATGTAGTAGAAGGTGACATCATCGTAGCCTTCATATTATTTCTGTAAACAAGTTTTCACATCTAGAATTGGTTGTTGCTGTTCTTGTTAAGTGCTTTCAATTCAGCTCCAACGAACTGTGACCCTGTATGGAGTT
>NW_006408522.1:42372122-42375289 GCF_000296735.1 Chrysochloris asiatica
CTGTCCAAGTGATTGGAACACAAATCCCTATCTGTGCCCATTCCAAATAGAGGTGATCCTATGGAATACTGAAATCATTGAACAATATCATTAATATCATTACATGCAAACAATATTTAGTTGAAGTTAATTCAAACACTTGCAAACGTACATCAGCAGGGAACTTCCAGAAATTCAAGCCAGATTCAGAAGACCTAGGAATATCATTGCTGACAACAGGTGGATCTTGGCTGAAAGCAGAGAATGCCAGAAAGATGTCTACTCCTACTTTATCGACTATGCAAAGACTTTCAACGGTGTGTACTGTGGCAAGCTATGTGTAACATTGTGAAAAATGGCTATTCCCGAACACTTAATTGTGCCCATGAGGAGCCTGTACATAGAATAAGAGGCAGTCATTAGAGCAGAACAAGGAGATACTTAATGGTTTAAAACTAGGAAAGGTGTGTGTCAGTTTTATCCTTCCAAATACTTATTCCATCTGTATGCTGAGTAAATAATCCAAGAAACTGAATTATATGAAGAAGAACATGGCATCAGGTTTGAAGGAAAACTCATCAACAACTTACCATATATAGATGATATCACCTTGATTCCTGAAAGGAAAGAGGACTTTAAATGTTTGCTGATGAGTTTCAAAAACCACAGCCTTCATTATGAATTGCACCTCAATGTAAAACAAAATAAAACCCTCACAAATAGGCCAATAAATAAAAGTAATAAATGGAGAAGAAATTGAAATAAATAAGGAAGACCTTAGAAGAATTGACGTATATGAATTATGGTGTTGGATAAGAATACTGAATATTGAAATTTGGACTGTCAAAGAGCAAACAGTCTGCCTTGAAAGAAGTACAATTAGAATGCACTTCTAATTGTGCATTAGAAGCCAGGATGGCGAGAATTCATCTCTCATACTGCAGTCATGTTATCAGGAGGGACCCGTCCTTGAAGAAGGACATCATTCTTGGTAAAATGGAATCAACAAAGAGAGAAAACTCCCAACCAAATGGATTGACACAGTGGCAGCAACAATGGGCTCGAAGATAACAATTGTTGTTTTTGCTGTTAAGTTCCATAGATTTGTTCCAACCCATATTGACCCTTTATAGGGTTTTTGAGGAGCCGCTGGTGAGTCTGAACTACCGACCTTGTGGTTCAAATCAACCTTGAAGTCCAGTGTTTTATCCTACAGCACCACACCAGGACTCTGAGGATAGTGTAGCCAATGTTTTGTTCTGTTGTGCATAGCTTAGGGTGGCTCTGAGTCAGAACCCACTCAAGGTCACCCAATAACAATAACAAAAGATGAAGCTACCTATTATAACCTTTTGTTACTAGTTTCATATAAACTCTGAATGTTGCCTTGCTGTTGTTGTTAAGTGCCGTCAAGTCAGTTCTGACTCATAGTAACCTTGTATATGGTTTCTGAGGATCACCTGTGCATAACTTGAAACATAAAGGCTTTCTTTATGCCTGAGCTCAAAAGTAAGGACCCTAAAATTAATAATTAATACATTTTCACCAAATTTAATTAGAAATTATGGAATTTTTCCCTCTCCAGCACTCTCCCAATACACATATGCACACACACACACACACACACACACACACAGAATGAATCATGAAAACAAAAACAGTCAATCACTAATCGAGAAAGATGAGGTATTCTGCTCCCGTAAAGATTAACAGCCTCGGAAACCCTACGCAGGGTCACTAGAATCAGAACCGACTCCACAGCACATAACAACAACAACAACAACAAACTAACTTAGGGGTCCTGGTGTGGCGCTGTAGGATAAACACTGGACTTCAAGGTCTGTTTAAACCACAAGGTCAACAGTTCAAACTCACCAGCCCCTCCTTAACACGAGCACTTAATAACAACAACAGAAACCTAAATTAACGCGTTTTTATTAAGATGGCTGAAGCTTAGCCAGGACTTTCAGCCATCTTGTAGAATTTCAGTGATAATCAAAAGTAAGTATTCAAATGCATAATGAACTGAATCAAGGAGTACCCTGCCTTAGAAAACAGTAGCAACTTGTGTTCTTCTAAGTTAAGAGACTAAGAAAAAGTTTGAGCTAAATCCAGATGATTTAAATTTTTCTCATGAAGAGAAAAGTGAATTTCCTCTACCTATAATGTTCTATTCCTATAACTAAGTTTGACATGGTTCTAGTTTAAATACAATAGAAACAAAGAGAGGAAGTTATGCTTGGTATCCTTTACATTTATGTCTTCAAGGTTGTTTGGAAATCTGTTAGACAGTTTTCCTTTCTCCAAATATTCTCTTCCGCTGTTTCTTTAACTGGAAGAGTTTTTATATTTTATCCGCTGCACATTTCCAAAGTATATATGATTCTGGGTCTGGCATTTGCTTTCCTTAGAGATATCAATTGTTTTGTTCATTTACCTTCTTTGAAATTCATTTCTAGTAGCTGTAGAGCTACTGCTATGGAGTGTTAATAGGCTTCTAACATAGCTGTCATTTCAAGTAATAGGTGCCAAGCTTTCAGCAGCTTATTAACACATTATAACAGAGCCCCTATACTAAACAAACAAATTACACAGAGGAGGACACAAGCAAAATTAGTGTGTGTGTGTGTATATATATATATATATATATATATATATTCCATACCTACAGTATGTACATATACTTAGGGCTCATCAATATATTTGGTTCCATACATGATTAGCCCAGCAATTGGCACTTTTTTGCGTGTGTGAATACTCATAAGGGGGAAGGAGTGGATCAGGTTTGTATTTGGTTCCAAATGTGAGACGAATACAAACTGGTATAATTTCTGAAAGATTTCCATCCTTTCAGCCCAACGATGCTCTCAAGACCCAAAATTTGCAGACTTGTGGTATTTCACATCATGAACTGTGCTAACGTGATCTTTCAGCGCCACTTCATGGGGGATATTGCAGAGGAAGAAAAAGAAATACACCAACTGGCAAAACCACTGAGAAAAGAAGAGCTGCAAATATGAAAATATGTTTCTAAGAGTCAAAATTTGCATTTGGATATGAACACTGGACCAACTCTCTACTAACACAACTATATTCTTCCAGATGCAGGGGCAGACATATGTACAGATAAATATGAGAATGTATCTTCACACATGCTTTATATAAATATGTATAAACACACACACACA
>NW_006408522.1:42375859-42385444 GCF_000296735.1 Chrysochloris asiatica
CGGAACCGACTCGACGGCACTTAACAACAACAACAATAGTTAAAATAATAAGTCCTGGTGTGGTCCTGTGGGATAAAGCACTGGACCACAAGGTCAGTTTGAACCAGAAGATTGATGGTTCAAACTCACCAGTCGCTCCTTGGAAATTCTATACAGGGTTTCTATGAGTCAGAATTCACTCAATGACACTTAACAACAACATACTTATAATGTCTAATATCAGTGACAATGGCAAATATTAAGTAACAGTGCTGTTTATTAAGTACCAATTTATTAAGTACCAGTGCTGAGTTAAAAACTGAAAATTTGTAATGGTGGTGGTGGTGGTATCTTGTGGAGTTGGTTCCAACTCATAGTGACCCTGTTTCTGAGGTTGTAAATCTTTACAGGAGCAGAAAGTCTCATCTTTCTCTAATGGAACATTTGGTAGTTTCCAACTGCTGACTTTGAGGTTAGCAGCATGTCTCGTAACCACTACACTACCAGAGCTCCTTAAAAATTGTAATACCACCTCCAAAATTTTACTATATCCACATGATGCCCAAATTCGGGGAAGTGAAAATAATTCAAAATAAGAAAGCTAAATTAGTGAAAGAAATAGTTAATTAATCAAATAACAATTGAAGTTTCAAATATAAAACCTTCCTCCTAATTCTATTCTTGATGACTAGATGCAACTTGATGTCATAGTAGGGAGGAAAATTATTTTGAAGCTTATAATAAAAGACAAACATTTGATTTCTAGGAACTTATTAACAGAAAATACCCTGATCATGTAGTGTTAACCCAGTAGTGACTTTAAAGAACTCTCATTGGCAACTCCCATCTGGCACAATTCATAGAAGTTGCCAGTGACTTTCAGCCAAAGAACACGTTCTGATCAAGATAGAGACAGTAACAAGTAAGAAACAAAGTTCCAGAATTTGAGATCTGATCAAAGATTTTCCTAGCTGCATTGGCACCTATTATACTCCTGTGTAATAAGGAATCTATAATAACACCTTTAATTCACTTCTTTATTTTCAATATTCCAAGATGGATTTTATATATACCTCAAGACCTTTTATAAACTAAAGTCTTCCTTTTACTGGATACTCTAGAAGCTCCATAGTGAGCTATATTCCTTATCACTTCTCTTATTTGTAGATGTTCCAGATCATACTACTACACATACATGCTACTGAAGCATTATGTAATAAGCTATTTAAAGATTCTTCTAGACTGTAAACTCCTTGAAAGAGGTCTGCATCAAATTTATGATTGTTTCTCTAGCGCCAAGTATAGTACTTGGGGCATGAGACTTGTCCCCAGAATACTGAATTAATGAACAATTAATGAGCAACAATCAGATCCTTTTTGTATTTTCTTAGCTACCTTAGCTCTCATAGCTAAGTCAAATCCAATTCCATTATTTCATAAATATCTGCTGTTCATTCTGACATTTGATCAAGTTAGAGCCTGAAAAAGAGGAGTGTCTTAGTCAGGAGTCCATATCTCTAAGAAGTTCTCCTGTTTCTTTGCATAAGTAAATTGATGCCTTCAAAAATAAATAGGCAGTCGGGTCAGGGCCAAGGGTCCTTTGGTATGATTTTAGTAAAAACATATTTTTACAGGAAAGTATCTGCAATAGTCTCCCAAGAGTTTGGTCAAATCACCCTAGAATTTGGTTTCCAGTGACAGCTATTTGATATATGTGTGAGAATAAATGGGCAGTGATTTCAGATTAGGAATGTTATTTTGGTTGACATTCCTAGCGACTATCATGATTTCAGAAAGAGAAAGTAAAAACAAAAAGTAAACAAATAAATAAGTGAAAGAGGAAAAAATTTGAAACTTAAAATAATATGTATTTTTCAACAGAAACTACACAAGCCAATTAGGGAAAGCTGAATGCCACGTGATCCATAAGATATGAACTTCAGGTTCCAAACAAACTATAAGGGAAAGTTGCCATGAATTTCCATCATAGCAATTTTAATAGTGTCCGATAGATAGATAGATAGATAGATAGATAGATAGATAGATAGATAGATAGATAGATAGATAGATACAGATATAGATATACACATATATTTATAGCTGGACTTTATGATTATAATACAACAGTAAAGGCTTGTAGCAAAACCTGTTTTCCACCTCAACATTGTTTATGCAATTTAATAAGCTGAATGAACTTGGGAGACTTAGAAAATGTCACTTTTCCAACTCTGCTACGGAGGAATCTGACATGTACTACATAATTATTGAAATAGTATATTTTCTTAAAATACTCCTAATAATTTTTTCTTGACAAATGTATTTAAAGGCTATAGGAGGATATGAGGGTGAATTAAGCTAATGACAATAAACATATTGCAAAGGTTACCATGATATTTAATTTCAAAGTCAAAATGCTAGAAAGTTGGCACCCTCACAGAATCCAAGATCATGGGAAGGAGCAGAAGTTTGAAAAGAATGCAGAAAAACACAGCCTTTAAAATAATGAACACTTTTCCCAACTTTTGCTATACCACAAAAAACACCCATGTACCACACATCCACAGAATTCCCAGAGGCTCATAAATTAACTTAGTGACAAAAGAGTGTACCCCTAGTGATAAAGGTCCAGTACTACGATTATCTTTATGGATAATTGGAACCATTAAGTAGTTCCAAAGCACCTTTTATTTGTCATTTGTTGACAATTCAACCAGTTCTCCTGCCTGCCATCCTACATATTTAATGGGTCCCTATCCAAGTTTGCAACACACTCGTTTGTATGGGAAAGATGTCTTCATATTGTTATGCCATTGCATATCCTTTACTCCCTTATGTTTTTCATCAGTCTACCTTCTGCGGATTTTTTTCTATGACACCTCTGAGATGGTACCCATAGCAACACCCCTGAGAAGAAGGTGAAAGTGAAGATACCGCAGTCATCTGCAGTGCACAGTGCTGACAATGCCAGTCATTAGTGCAGCCGTTCCTGCCTACTCAGATCTCCCTCGCTCCTCTCTGCTCTTGTTTCCCTCCAGTCGCAGCCACAGAGCTCACTCATGGAGATCCAGAGACTTTCTGTTAATGATTTGTTACTTGTTTAGAACACCTCAGGATGGCAGCTCTGTATAATCTGCCCTCAATGGCACTGCCAGGTTGCATTAAGAGACAATTACCTAGTTTATGACTAGTAAAGTAGGCACCAGAATTTCCAATTAACTCACATACTTCCAAAGGAGCCTGAGTGCCCCCATATTTAAGGGTAGGACAGATACCAACATTAGGAACAGTTCTACTTATTCCTGCTTCAGAGCAAACAATGTGAGAATCAGTGTCCTCTAGATTAATAAATGGAGCCACAGAACATAAAGAAGGATGTTAGGTGAATTCAGTCATTGCTATTTATTTGATTCTCATCATTTGTTGGACTCCTGGTGTGGCGCTGTAGGATTAATACTGGTCTGCAAACAGTTCAAACCCATCAGCTGCTCCTCAGACACCCTATACAGAGTCACTATGAGTCAGAACTGACTCGACGGCACTTAACAACATTAACAACATCATTTGTTAGGATCTGAGTAACATGAATCAAAGGAAACATTTGTGTAAGTGTTTTTATGCTGTATGAGAGGGAACAACAGAAAAGCTAACTTATAGTTTTATGACTTCAGTCACTTCTCTACCCCACCTCATGTGTGTGTGCTCACATGCACATGTGTCCAACATACACAGGAGTTGCAGCAAAAGAAAACAATGACTGGGGATTAAATCTTTCTTTTTTAATATTTGGTTTAAATGCCAGCATCTGTAGAGTTTATCAAAATTAAAGGTAGATTTTACTATTAAAAAACATCTATTATTAAATGCTTAAGGTCAAATAGAAATGAAACCTTGTATAAATTGACTAATTTAAAATGTTATTATATTGAACATATCTGGACTTAAATATACCCCATGGATTTGAAATCACTATATTTATTGAGACAGAATAATATTTTTTTCATAACTAGGAAAGGTCAAATGTGATTGAACTTGAACTCCAAAAAGTTGCAGCTGGGAGTTTTCAGACACTAGCTATCATAATACCATAAAATAAATCCAAACTTCACATCTTCTTATTAAAAATCCCAGAAAAAGATTATATATTTAATCAAAGGTCCATTTGCACAAACATCACATACTTTGATATCCTTATTCTATTTCTACCAAAAAGTGGAAGAAAACTAACCATTTATCAGTAGCAGGGTGAAAGGAGAAGATTTATCATTTTAAATTTTTCATTGCAGATGGTTTTCATTTTAAAAGGCAGGGAAGCGATTTTTTTGAAATCATTTTTTTCCCCTAATGCAATTGAGCCAGACGTCTCTCGTAAATCTTGTTGCTTTAGTAGACAATGCTCAATTCTCTAAACTTTATATGCAATATCCAGCTTTTTAAAAAGATGCCCGTCTCCCAGGCATGAAAATGAAAGCCACCTGAAAAGTAGCATCACATCCTAAGTAGCCATTCTGGCCACACCCCTTTACCTTAGCTCACAGCTTATCAAACATATTCCTCTTTGTGTTCAAGCAAAATGATGAGTTTTAAATAGTTTATAAGATTTCTTTTGTTTGTCTTTTCCTTTCCTTTTTTTTTTTTTTTCTTTTAAATAGGAGGAAAAGAAATGAGTCTGTTAGTCAATATATCTTAGGAGTCAGATTGCAAAAACATACTCAGTTGTCCACTAAATTCATTGAACCACAGAGCCCACACAAAAATGCAAACCATAGGAGAGAGCCAGGGAGGGATTAAAAATTAAAAAAAAAAAAAAATCATTTAATACTTGATTCAAATTTCCTGCATGTCACTCCCCTTGAAGAAAAAAAAAAATGTTATAACATGTTATGGCATAGCATTGGATATTCCCATTAGCAAATGACATTGTGGTATGGTACCCACTAGAGTCATTGTTATTCATAAAGTACACTTGCGACGGATTTTTTGAGACCATGAAATCAAAATGTTCATTAAAATATCATCAATCGCCTTTTCTTGAAAGGTTTAATCTAAGGTGTATTTATATATAAAAATGTCTTCTGCAGGGAGACTCCTTCTTATTTGCCTAGATTTAAATTATTACTCTTTCAGAGTCTGAAGTTGAAGTGAAGTCTCTTGTGAATATTTATGATCCCAACTTTAAAAGATAAAACTGATTGAGTAAAATCCACATACTTGGTAGTATTTTGTAAGCTTTGTATGGCCCATTCCAAAGGTGGAGTCTACATTAGAATTTATTAAATTGGTATTCATATTTGCAGAGATAAAACCAAAAATTCAATCAAAATGTGTGGGAAACCCTTTCTTCTACAGAAAATGAGGACGGCCTGGGTAATGAATGAGAAGCCCTGGTTGCTAATCAAAAGTTCAGCAGTTCGAACCCACCAGCCAGTTCGAGAGAGAAAAATAAGGCAATCTGCTTTAGTAGCCCAAGGGAGCAATCCTACTCTTCCCATGGTGGTTGCTATGTGTTGGAGTCGACTTAACAACAGTAAGTTTGTTTTTGTTTTGGGGTGGTCAATGTGGCCAAGGTCCCTTAAATGATGAGTGGAAGAAGAAATACTGAACTTCAGTCTCCTGATGCCCAGTTTAGTGCTCCTCATTCATCAACATGTGGATTCATACACACATGAGTGGATATTTAAAATAACTCTTGCTACTATTGTTGTTAAATGTAGTTGAGTAGTTTCCAACTCATAGCAACCCTGTGCAGGGCTTCTGAGACTATAAATCTTTGTGGGAGCAGAAAGTTTTATCTTTCTCCCACGGAGCTGCTGGTGGTCTCAAACTGTCGACCTTGTGGTTAGTTGCAGTTCAGTTGGCCCTGACTCTTTAAAATAATATTTTAAAAATAACTATTGTTATTTCAAATAACTATTGTTAAGTGTTGCCAAGTCAGTTCCTACTCATAGTGAACCTGTATAGGGCTTTTGAGGAGCGGCTGGTGAGGTTGAACTGCCGATCTTTGGGTTCAAATCGACCTTACTATCAAGTGCTTATCCCACTTTATCTTTCTTAGAAGCATTGTCTTTTAGGTTCATTCTAAAGAGCAACCACATTGGCCATCTGCTTGTTGAAGTGTAAGCTCCCCTTCTGCTGCCATGTTCCCAGGTCTGTGACAAAAGAATAGCATCATAATTACAAAAGTGTGACAGTTAACTGGGAAAATAATTGCGTTTTCTAGACCACCATTTTCCTCCAGCTCATATTTATGATATTTATTTGAAAACAGTTTCTCTAAAACATCTGGAATATGTGTCAAAATGATAAGCCAGATACAGATATTTTTTGCTACAAGAACACATTCGTATTCCTAAATGTAAAGCTAAAAAGTAAAAACAGGAAAATTAAAATCACCCATTATCCTATTACTAAGATATTAAATATATATTTATTTTTCTAAATCAAACTACATTTGGTTTAGGTCCCCAACCCCTAGGGTTGAAGGGAAATCACTTTATCATTTAAAAATGTTCCCTCCCTTAGGATCTTACAAAGAACCTCAGAGTTTACACAATCCAGAAAATTTGGGGAGCAGGACCTCTGGTCTTCAGGCAGCTGCAGTCTCCATTGTAATACTCACGGTTAACTCAAAGGGGTGGCCTGGTGTTCCTCTATTATGCACTCTCAGTCATGTAATATTCCTATATGGCATAATGTTACATCCTATGACTATACCATAATTTCTTTAACCATCACTGTATGTTTGACACTTAGACTCTATTCAGAAGTTTTGATATTGCTTATAACATTAAATAACAACACATTTACATAGCTATATTTGGCCACATCTCCTATTTCTTAAGTATAGATTCTTAGCCATGAGATTGCTATACTAAAGTTTAGACAGTTTTAAGGCTCTTTATTAAAACATTGAAATTGCTTTCCAGAAGTAATATTACTATCTTAATGATTCAATTATTTTAAAATATTTTTTGCAGATTTCCTTAATTATCTACCTTTTAAGCTTTTTAAAGAAATAGAGGCTTTAATTATTTCTGTAATCAAATCTATCTGTATTCTTCATGATTTTTTTCTTTGTTTCATGCTTAGGAATTCCTGCTGTAGCCTGAATTTCACTGTATTTATTTACCTCTTTAAACCAGATAAAATGTGCTTGCTTCAAAAGATTAGTTTAAGATTTTTCTTTAAATAGCTAATCAATTGTTCACCACCATTTCTTTGCCCCAGTAATTTATGAAACTATGTCTCTTGTATGATGCTTCTTAACTAGCCACAAGTCAAAACCGGGACCAGGGTGAGATGGATGAGGCTTTTGCCTCAGGCACAGATTTTATGTGGGAACCAAAATAAAAAGAACTCAGTCATCAAAATAAATAATATTTTAAGGCAATATTTTAAAAACTCAAAATTAACGCATAACTACAGTGATGAGCACTACATCAAAATTTTAGGTAAAGCCAGGAACAGGTCATAGAACCTTCTGGGCCTATCTTTTCAAATAAAATATTAATCAATAAACATGTTTACTAGAAGTCACTGCAATATTTCCAGGGATCCCAATGGGACCTTACACCAACGGGGGCTCACCTGTAAATGTCAAACACTTAAAACCATCCAATCACCCTTCTGCATGGACAAGTGTTTCTTTAACGCTGCTACCCAAAGCACTGCTAACACAGGCTGTTATGAATAGAGATTGTTACAGAAAATATGGAGGTAATAGAGGTAGAGTACAACACAGAGGAGAATAAAGCTCAAAACTCATTATTAAACATCCACAATGGCACCTCAGATCACTGTCACAATGCTGTTCCCTTGCACTGGCCAAGTGCCAAGGTGCTTTCTCCCTATCGAGTTCTGTCATCCATCACATGTCTTTCCTATCACCCTTACCCACTTTCTTTTCAGTTCCAGTTATCAGGGGAAAACTGAAAAGCCCTATTTCTTTATTGTGTAAACTAAATACCCAGATTACTGGCTTTTGTATTAGATACTATTAGTTCATCCTGTCACACTAATCTGAACCCATCCGCAGTGCCTGCATTTATTAAATTAGGCTTCATCTGGCCACCAGTTTGTTTTGTTACTACAGGAGCAGATTGAAAGTACCCAGCGATTAGCACTTGCACCTCTGTCAGTGGTAGATTTCTCACCTTCAGTGAATGAGATCTGGGTTCAATTCCTGGCTAATGATTATGCTGTGGTGGTGGTGGTGATGATGGTGGTGATGGTGATGAGCCGTGGAGTCGATTCTAACTTATAGCGACTCCATGGTTCAGGGTTTCTGAGGCTACAAATCTTTACTGGAGCTGTTCCCACAGAACAGTTGGTAGTTTCCAACTGCTGACCTTGAGGGTTGCAATCCAATTAGTATTTTGCTGTAGCCACTACCTATCCATCAATGGAGGCTTGCATGCTGCAATGCTGACCAGGTTTTAGCAAAGCTTCAGAACTAAGGAAGAAAGGTCTGTTGATACATTTATAATAATTAACCGGTGAAACCTCTACAAGTCACGATTGGTGTAGATAAGTACTGTGAAGTCAGCCCCAACTCATAGCAATCCAGTATCGGGTTTCTGAAGAGCAACTGGTGAGTTTGAACCTCGACATTATGGTTCAAACTGACGTTAAGGTCTTGAGCTTATCCCACAGTGCGGCTCTAGGACTCCATGTCCCGTCATGGATCCATGGGCAGGGTTTCATTCCGTTGTACATGGAATTGTCAAGAATTGGGGCCAACTAGACAGCAGATTAACAACAACCTTTTGGCCAGCTCAGTAACATTCAACGGATAACTGAAAGAATTTGTTGTGTAGGTGACCAAATTCTCTTGTGCTTGGGGGAATGCAGTGGATGGCTCCCCAGCAGAATCAATCTCCACAGACTGCAAAGGCTAGTTGCTTGATAACAGAAATTTTCTTGGCTCCTTCTTTCTCTCTGTTACTTCTCTGTTCCTTTGCCAATGATTCCTGGGATCACTTCCCAAACCAACTATTTGCTTTCAAATCCTTGTCTCAGGGTCTGCTTTCTAACACAGTTTTAATAGCCAAAGGTATTTTCCTATAGATTCCAAAAATAATAGCAGGCTAAAAACAAGCAGAATTTTAGAACCACAATTTTTGTCCTTTTTGTCTTCCAAGCTTGCAGATTAAGCCTCTAATAACAGGAGAGAAAGAAACTCCGGTAGAGTAGTGATTACAAGTCAGGCTGCTAATCTCACGGTAAACTGTTCGAAACTACCAGCTGTTCTGGGGGAGAAACATGAGGCTTTCTGCTCCCATAAAGATTTACAGCCTCGGAAACCCTGTACAGGGTCGCTAAGGGTCGGACTCCACAGCACATAAAAACAACAGGAGAGAAGATGTTGAGTAGGGTAAGAAAGAGATAATATTTTTTCTCCTGTTTTCTGAACCAGCCTCCAGATGTTGCCACTACTTTTACTTTCTATTTCATTTCAGTTCTAGTACATATATACCAAATCCTATTTTCTTGGTTTCCATTTTTTTTTAATTTAAGGTTTTTATTGTGGAATGAGTGAAAGTTTACAGGGCACATCATCAGTTTCACATTCAACAATTCATATAACTTGTTTCAATACATTGAGTATAA
>NW_006408522.1:42411875-42432277 GCF_000296735.1 Chrysochloris asiatica
AGCTTGAGAAATGCTGAGCGTGTTCTTCCTTTTTGGTTTTCTGATTCCAGATCTTTGTACATTTTGTTGTAATATTTGGCTTTATCTTCTCGAGCTGATCTTTGAAATTTTCTCTTCAGCTCTTGGACCTCCTCATTTTTTCCATTTGCTTTAGCATCTCTATGCTGTAGAGCAAGTTTCAGTGTCTCTTCTGACATCCATTTTGATCTTTTCCTTTTTTCTTATCTTCTCAATGACTTTTTGCTCTCTTCATGTATGATGTTCTTGCTGTCATCCCACAACTCTTCTGGTATTCAGTCTTTAATGCTTAATGTATCAAATTACATTAACAGCTGGTAAACATTACATTTTTTGTTCGGTAGTGATGAAAAAAATGTAATATTTGGCAGCTGTTATTGGCTCTTGTCTCAATGGTGAAATATAATGGGTTATGCTTGTAACTTGGCTATATGGCCCTGATTGCTGTCTCTTCTTGGTTAACATATGGAGAAAAAGCTCCCACCTCTAGGAAAAATGTGTGATCAAAAGGCCCAAATGTAGAAGCAATATAAAAGCTGAGACAAGATCTTCCACTTTGAGACAAAGATAAAATTATGTGTGTGTACCCTAGAAGCCTCCAGTAGTGGGTTGGGGTGTCCACTTACTCAGGTCCCTCCCCTAGTCACCACTGTAGAGGTGTGAAGATAGATAATGAAAAGTTAGTGGGAGAAAGATTGTTTATTATTTTTGTCTCTGAAGGTCAGTTAAGTATCTGCGTGTGCACAGCCTAATTCTTGAAATAGTTGCATCTTTTTATGTTGTTCATATAGTTTGTCTGTCAGGCCAAACTTGCTTTTTTTCCTTCCAGGTAGGCAAGGGTTAATTGTCCCACACAAGTTAACTTAGAGTTGGGCCCCACAGGCAGAAGTCAAAAGCATCAGCCAAAGGATTTGCCCTTGGACCAATGAGGCTCTTTCTCTCTGTGCTGTGGGATAGCTGCTGTCTCAACAGTGGACTTTTTTTGGGAGGGAGGGAGGTGCGTACCCACCCAGCTGAAGGCATCTAGGCTAGGCAAAGAAGACATGGCAGGGAGGAGGAGGGGAAAAAGTGTGTAGAACCACTCCACACCTCCTTTTGAAAATGTCACTTTGCTGCATTTAATGTAGGTTCCCTGTTCCTTCTGTCTGTGGTCCTGCCCTCTGACTTCTGCCCTGGCAGGATGGCCACAGAGGGAGTCCCGTGTCAATTTCTAAAATGCAGTGTTTTCCTTTATGATGTGACTTTTCCACTCGCAGTTGCAGAAAACTTATGCCCAGACCCTTATGCTAGATCCAGAGCTCTGATGCAGTTTGGTGATAGCCATGTCTCTGAGGTTTAAGCCCCTCACCCACGGAGCCTGTCCTACCTGACTCTGCTCTGCTGCCACCAACCAGAAGTCCTCAAAATATCTTTCTAAAAAATTAAATGGTGACTATACACATGTATCTCACCAGACAGAATACACAAGAATCAAATTGAATATATCTATGTATAAAGACGATGGCGAAGCTCAATAACATCAGCCAAAACAAGGCCAGGAAGTTGAAGACAATTAAACAATTCCACAGGAGTCAAAATATAATCTATAATATACCCCACCTAATTTAGAGACCATCTCAAATAAAGATTTGATGCATTAGACACAAATGACTGAAAAAAACCCAGAAGAGTTATGTTATGACATCAAAAACATCATCTAGGAAGAAAGCAATAGGTCATTTAAGAGACATCAAAGAAATAAAAGACCAAAGTGTGACTCAAAAGAGGCTCTGAAACTTGCTTTTGAGTGTAGAGATGCTAAAGCAACTGGAAAAATGAGGAGGTAAAAGAAATGAACAGAAAATTCCAAAGGGTAGTTCAATAATACAAAGTCAAACATTATAATAAAATGTGGAAAGACCTGGACTTGGAACACCAAAAAGGATGAACATGCTCAATATTTCTGAAGAAAATTGAAAGAAAACAGAAGTCAAGCCTCAGGTTGCATTATTGAAGGATTCTGTGGAAAAAACATTGAAATGATGCAGGAAGTATCAAAGGAAGATGGAAGGAATACACAATCACTGTACCAAAAAGAATTGGTTGATGTCAAACCATTTTAAGATATACCATATGATCAAGAACAAATAATATTGAGGTACAAGGTCCAAGTTGCATTGAAGACATTGGCAAAAGAAAACTAGGCTCCAGGAATTGATGGTATGCAAATTGAAATGTTTCAACAAACACTCATCTTTGCCAAGAAATTTGTAAGACAGCTACTTTGTCAATGGCTGAAAAGATATATATTTGAACTCATTTCAGAGAAAGGTGACCCAACAGAATGTGGGAATCATTAAACAATATCATTAACATCACATACAAGTAAAATTTGTTAATGAGAATTCTAAACTACTGCAGCAATACATCCACAGGGAACTGCCAGAAATTCAAGTCAGATTCAGAAGAGGACATAGAACAAAGGATATTGCTGACATCGGGCAGAGAATACCAGAAAGATGTCTATTTCTGCTTTATTGACTATGCAAAGGTTTTTGATTGTGTGGATCATGACAGGCTAGCTATACACACACATTGTAGAGAATGAGTATTCCAGAACTCTTAATTGTGCTCATAAGGAACCTATACATAGACCAAGAGGCAATCCTATGACTAAAATAAGGGGATACTGAATGGTTTAAAATCAGGAAAGGTGTGCACCAGGGTTGTATTCTTTCACCATATTTATTCAATCTGTATGCAGAGCAAATAATCCAAGAAATTATTATTCATAGTTGGATTATTTGAAGAACATGGCATGAGGATTGAAGGAAAACTTACTAACAACCTGCGATATGCAGATGGTAAAACCTTGTGTGGTGACAACAAAGAGGACTTAAAATCCTTACTGATGACAATCAAAAACAGCCTCCAGTATGGATTGCACCTCAATGTAAAGAAAACAAAAATTCTCACAACTGGACCAAAAAATAACATCGTTATAAATGGAGAAGAGATTGAAGTTGCCAAAGACTTCACTTTGCTAGGATCCATAAGTAACACTCATGGAAGTAGCAGTGAAGATATCAAATGACATTGTGTTAGAAAAATCTGCTGCAAAACACTTATTTAAAGTGGTAAAGAGCAAAAATGTCAGCTTGAGAACTAAGGTGTGCCTGATGCAAATCATGGTATTTTCAATAATCTCATATGTATGTAAAAGCTATACAGTGCAATAGGAAGAAGAATTGATGCATTTGAATTGTGGTGTTGGTAAAGAATATTGAAAATATCATAGATTGATAGTAGAACAAGCAAATCCATCATGGAAAAAGCACAACAAAAAAGCTCCTTAAAAACAAGAATAGTGAGCCTTCATCTCCAGTACTTTGGATGTTGTCAGGAGGGTCCAGTCCTTGGAACAGGACAACATGCTTGGAAAAGTGGAGGGTCAGTGAAAAAGAGGAAGAACCTCAAAGAGATAGGTCAACACAGTGGCAGCAAAAATGGACTCATATAACAATTGTGAGGACAGCACAGGACTGGGCAGTGTTCCATTCTGTTGTACATAGATTTCCAGTGAGTCAGAAGTGACTAGATGGCACCTAGCAACAACAATAACAACAACATATTTTTAATGTTCCTTATTGTGGTTCATAACATAAGACCCCCATGCATTCTGTATCATTATTGAAATATTCTCAGTGGTGTAATGATGAAGTGCATATGCATAAGTTAAAGCAATGCATTTTTCATTTCTTCTGGCTTTTCATTAAAGGATGGAGACACTGTCATTTTCTAGTTAAGATTATATTTTGGTGTGGAAAGGAGAACTAGAGCTAAAGCCAAATCTATGTTCAATTTCCCAATTTCATAATTCAATAGTATAATCATTTGCTGAGGGTAACTTAATAGACCTCTTCCCATCAATGTTCAGAAAAGGAAGGAAGGAGACTGCAGTTCCTAATATATTTCTTCAAACCAATCAGGGGTTTGATTATGTAGGAAAAATAATCTCTTCTTAATTCCTGCCAGTCATTTTTGCCAATGATAATTGTAGCTTGTGCTCCAATTCCTTAAAAGAGTGTTTCAGTTTAAGAAAATATGAAATATAAAAATTTCCACTTTCCAAATTTAGATCTTTTGAATATTTACTTTAGGGATAATTAAAGTTTACATTTTCTTTTGTTTGATTGATATAGAACTTTTAATAAACCCATTATAGGCCCCTCTCATCTAGTTGCAAGGAGCTTTGTTGGACAGTGGGTTAAGTACCAAGCTGCTGACTGAAAAGCCAACAGTGTGAACCCACCAGCAATTCTGCAGAAGAAAGATGAGACTGTGAGCTTCCGTAAAGATTTACACTCTCGGAAAGCCTCTGGAGAAGTTCTAGTGTGTTCTATTGGGTTGTTAGGAATTGGAATTGACTGGAGAGCCATGGGTCTTGTTAGTTAGTCAAGTTCCCACAGTCCTTGGGTAGAGCAAAGAGCATACTCTGCAGAAGGCCGAAGAGTTGAAGTTAAAGTCCACCTAGAGATGCCTTGGAAGAAAGACCCGGTATTCTACCTTTGCAATGTTCTTGTTGTTGTTGTTGTTGTTGTTGTTATTAATTGCCATGGATTTGGTTTCAGCTCATAGCATCCCTGTATATGATTTCAGAGGCTTAAATAATTTGTGGAAACAAAAAGCCTCAACTTGCTCATGAGGAGTAGTTGGTAGGCCCAAACTGCTGATGCTGTGGTTCACAATCCAGTACTTAGCTTACAGAATCACTTTGGCTATGCCATCCATTAAAAGCCATATGGTATACAGTGCTACACTAACAAACATGGGGTTGCCATAGGTTGATATCAACTCTATGGCAATTACCTACTAATCTCTGTGAAGATTCCAGCCTCTGACAGTGTATAATAAGATCTATAACTCTGCATGATCTAAAAGATTGCTGAATTGCAGCTTATAATCACTGGGAACTGATCCCAGGGGATTAATATAGTTATTACAATGAAAGGTAAAAAGTCACAAAGAAGAACAAAAGTGAAATATTTACATGGGATGTTACAGGACTCCTGGCTTTTGTAAAGAAAGGTGTGCAACAGGGTTTATTATTTCACTTTACTTATTCAACCTTCATGCTGAACAAATAATCCAAGAAGCTGGGTTCTATGAAGAAAAACATGGTATCAGGATTGGAGGAAGACTCATTAACAACCTGTAATGTGAAGATGATACAACCTTACTTGCTGAAAGTGAAGAGGACTTAAAACACTTGCTGATGAAGATCAAAGACCACAACCTTCAGTATGGGTTGCATCTCAATGTAAAGAAAACAAAAATCCTCACCACTGGACCAATAAACAACATTCTTATCAATGGAGAAAAGATTGAAGTTGTCAAGGACTTCATTCTTCTTGGATCAACTATCAACACTCATGGAAGCAGCAGTCAAGAAATCAAACGATGTATTGCATTAGCCAAATCTCCTGCACAAGACCTTTTTAAAGTGTTAAAGAGCAAAAATGTCAGCTTGAGGACTAAGGTGCGCCTGACCCAAGCCATGATACTTTAAATAACCTCATATGCATGTGAAAGTTGGACAGCAAATAAGGAATACCGTAGAAGAATAGATGCATTTGAGTTACTGTGTTGAGGAGAATTCTCCTCACTGAGGAGAATATTGAAAGCGCCATGGGCTGCCAAAAGAACAAACAGATCCGTGTTGGAAGAAGTGCAGCCAGAGTGCTCCTTGGAGGCCAGTATGTCCAAACTTCGTCTCTCATACTTCAAACATATTGACAGGAGGGACCAGTCGCTGGAGAAGGATATCATGTTTGGTAAGGTGGCGGGTCAGAGACAAAGAGGAAGATCCCTAGCGAGATGGATTGTCAGAATGGCAGCATCAGTAGGCTCAAGTGTGGCAACAATTGTGAGGTTGGTTCAGGAATGGGCAGTGTTTCGTTCTGTTGTACATAGGGTCACTAGGAATTGGTATCAACTTGGTGACACCTAACAACAACAACAATGACAATAACTTGTCTTGTTGTGGTGCTGTAGGATAAGCACTCAACCATAAGGTCAGTTTGAACTGCAAAGTCAGCAGTACAAAGTCACCAGCCACTCTTCGGAAATCCTATACAGGTTTGCTACGAGTCAGCACCAACTTGATGGCACTTAACAACAACAATAACTTGTCCATTTTTCTAAGTTTTTTTTTTTTTTTTAGCTCTCTCCTTTCTTGTGTATCTACAGTAAAGAATGAAGAGCTGGCCTCTCATATTCTGAACAATAATCTAGATGTAAGATGTCCTTCCTTCTATCTGCAAGACCCTGACTCATCTGGGCCCAGGTGTGAGACACACTGCACATGAATTTACCCACCCCGTGCCCAGCTATGTTATCTCCGACATGCACAGCTACTTAGTCTCAAGAAGGAAGATATGTTATTACATATTACAAGATTCTTGATGAGCAGAGAGGGCCAACTCTTTCCCAGGATGTAGCTATTTATTGTGGATTGATACCAGACAATATACTTCATTTTCATTGTGGTCTACCTATCAACAGACATTAGTCCCCCTTGTCATTTGCACTATGTGATCTATAGCACAAATATCATTCCTTCACTTCATGTCAATTTTAATAATTACAAGGGTGACTCAAAAATTATCTGCACTCCAGTTATATTAAAATGCCTGTCCATGTCCATGGCTGATGACAACATTGAGCGTGCATGTAAAATATTCTGTGGAATAGTCAAGTGACAGTGGATTCTGTAGCAAATCATTTGCAAATCACCGGTGACTCTGCCTATGAAAGACTTCATGACAGACTTGTGTTTCAAAAAGTTTGTATTACATGGAAACCAAAACATCCCATGGAAGAGCATGAACAAAAGTGTTTGGACATCTGCAAACAAAATTTGGATTGATACTTGAAGAAACATAAAAGTTTCTTAAAAAGCATTCGTTACTGGTGATGAGACATGGATTCATCACTACAAACCTGAGAGCAAACTGCAGAATATGGAATGGAAACATCTTATGTCACCACCCAAGACAAAATTCAAAAGTCTACCATCATCTGGGAAATTGATGCTTACAGTTTTCTGGGATGCTCAAGGGCCAGTACTGGAATAATATCAGGACAAAGGTTCAACAATCAACAGCGCTCATTATAATGAGATGGTCACTGATGAACTGAAGACTAAACTTGGCATTAAATGCAGAAGATTGGTATCCAAGGGCATTGTGAACTGGCATGACCAATGCATGTCCATACTGTTGACACTGCAAAAACTTTGGTTGGGATGTTATAGCTTCGTCCCTATAGTCCTGATCTTAATCTATTAGACTTTCACCTGTATGGTCCCCTGAAAGCAGCCCTTAGATGACAAAGATTCACCTCAGATGAGCAAGTGAAGACAGTGGTACATTTGTGGCTTGCAGCTCAGCCTAAAGCATTTTTAAATAAAGGAATACAAAAGCTTGTTGAAAGCTGGACAAAGTGTTTTGAAAAACAAGGAGATTATGTCCAAAAATCATGTATTGATCTTTTCTAAAAGTTGTTAAAATAAATTCTACAGCCAGAGTGTAGATAATTTTTTACTCACCCCTGTGCTATATACTCTTTTCCTTTGAAATGCCTATATTAGGGTGAAGGACCTGGTTTGAGGAGAGAGGATAGAGGAAAGGAAGAAGAAGAAGGGTCAGAAAAGAGCCCATGAGTGGAAAGAAGAGAAAAAAATAATAATAAAATAGCCAACAAGGCAGCAAGTCCCAGTCGTCTACTAAGTTCCTCTTAATAATAAGGCAGGGAGACAATGACATTGAACAGGTGCTGTTTTCTGTTCAGCATCACCTCTTTGGTTGACGTTAAACTTGATGTCTACCAAGGCCATGGCAGACCCAATTCTGCCAGCACTCATCAAGCTGGAACACTTGCAGGGTAGCCAGTGTAGAGATGACGCAATGACTGTAGTATTTTGTTATAAAGAGAGCTGATGAAGAACAAACACCCTGACTTCCTTAATGCCCACTCCACTGTTCTGTTTTCTAAAGTAAAATTTCAGATGTTGCAGTAAGGAATGGGCTCTCAAAGAAAAATAACAATGAAGAACAATCTGATATGCAAGACTAAGAACATTTGCTGCCTCTTTAACAGATTTCCTATAGAGTCATTAAACATGCATGGCATCTAGCATGTGGCAGTCTGTTCGGTCAATAATGACCCACATACAGCTGTGCACACTACCTGGATGATGTTGAATTGGAACTACGTCTGATACAGCTCTGTGCAGAAAGAAAAAAAGAGCAGTCCCTTTGCACCAATTCTCTGCTTTTTAAAATAGGCTCCCTATTTAAACCAGACTGCCCACCTGGTTTATCTGTTAAACTTTGTAGGTCAGTCTCTTCTTTATGTTCTCTTTCAGAGAGGGGCTAATTGAGTTAAAGGTTTTGTCCTTTTGTGGAAACCTCTGATTCCAGACCTTAAACAGAAATACTCACTTTCTCCCTGTCTCTATAAGTACATTCTCTGGGGATTGGAGAGTTTAAGCTGAAATTAGATGACTACAAGTACTAACACCTGCTACAAGTTCATTAGTTTTTGTTGGCCTTCCAGCAGCGCCTGATGTTAACAGTTTATTCAGTAAAAGATGGAGAAGGGAGCAGTGGCCCTATCTTGATACGCCATTTTTTCTCCACAGCTTTTCTCATTTCAGCTGTCTGAACAGCCACTCTGCTTCTGTGCTGTGACAACTATAGCTGTCCTTTCCCTGACTTCAGTTTCATTATTGGAGGACCAGTGGAAGTGGCTGTGGTTCCTACCTGACACACATAAACACACAAATGAAGCTGGACACACATAAAGGTGACATTAAATTATTTATAGATTTTTTTTTTCTTTTTTATCAGCATATTTTGGGTAGAAGGTGAGGGATATGACCCGCTCTCCAAACTCATGGAGATAAAAATTCCCACATTTGGGAGGCCTCAGTAATGTGGGAAATAGGAAACAGATGAAAACATTCTAAGAGTTAGTCCTCAAACAAAACACAAATAAATGGGAACAGGTCCAGCTGGAAATCTCTTCATTCTAGAGATTTATTGTTGTTGTTGTGTGCTGTTGGAGTTGGTTCTGACTCATAGTGACCCTGTACAGGTTTTCCGAGGCTGTAAATCTTTACGGGAGCAGAAAGCCTCATCTTTCTCCCATGAAACAGTTGGTAGTTTCGAACTACTGACCTTGAGGTTAGCAACCTGATTCATAACCACTATGCTATTAGAGAGGTGAAAGTAGGGCATAAGAACTGTGGAAGACAAAGAGAAGTTTCAGGATCTAACAGGTCTTCAGCATTCCCTTTTCCTCTTCACTTTTAAAGATGCCCCAGGCAGGGTTTTAAATGGGAAAATGTGTGTGCCAAGGTTGCATCCTTTTGCCATACTCATTTATTTCGTATGCTGAGAAAATAATCTGAAAAACTGGATTATATGAAGAAGAACTTGTCATAAAATTGGAGGAGAGCTCATTAACAATCTGTGTTGTGCAGATGATACAACCGTGCTTTCCAAAAGCGGACTTAAAATACTTGCTGATAAAGATAGAGATTATATAATCTTCAGTATGGCTTACAACTCAATGTAAATAAAACAAAAATCCTTATAATTGGACCAATAAACAACATCATGATAAATGAAAAGAACATTGATCATGGAAACAACGCTCATGAAATTTGCATTGGACAAATCTGCTGCAAAAGACCTCTTTAGTGAGTAAAGACATCACTTTGAGGGCTAAGGTGTACCTGAGCCAAGTCAGAGTATTTTCAGTCTACTCATATGCACATAAGAAGCTCTGGTAGCATAGTGGTTACGAACAGGGCTGCAAACCGCAAGGTCAGCAGTTTGATACTACCAGCTGCTCCGTGGGTGAAAGATGAGGCTTTCTGCTCCTGTAAAGATTTACAGCCTCGGAAACCTTATTCAGGGTCGCGATGGGTCAGAATCGACTCAATGGCACTTAACAACAACAATAACATATGTACATAGGGAGCTCGGAGGCTCCATATGATAAGCATTGGACTGTGAACCACAAGTCCACAATTTGAGCCTGTCAGCCACTCTGAGAAAAGATAAGGCTTTCTGCTCCTGCAAAAGTTTAAAGCATCAGAAACCCTATACAGGGTCGCTATGAGTCAGAACCACTTCAATGGCATTTAACAACAATATATTCATGTGAAAGCTGGATGGTGAATAAGGAAGACAGGAGAAAAATTGATGAGTTAGAATTATGATTTGGCAAAGAATACTGAAAGTGCTAGGGACTGCCAGAACAACAAATGTATCTGTCTTGGAAGAAGTACAGCCATTTAGAAGCAAGGATGCTGAGACTTCATTTTACATACTTTATAAAGTTATCTGAAGGAACTAGTCCCTGGGAAAAGCCATCATCCTTGGTAAAATAGAGGGTCAATGACAAAGAAGAAGACCTCCAATGATGGAGGGACAAAATTGCTGCAACAATGAGGTCAAGCGTAACAGTGATAGGATGGAGCAGGACCACACAGTATTTTGTTTGGTTGTAGAGTCAGTGGGAACTGACTCTACAACACTTAACAACAGCAACAAAAAAAAAAAAACAGGAAGAGAGAGACTCAGTTGAAAGTGTCTGAGCATACTTACACCTGCTTCTCCAAAGAAGAGACAAACCCCAAAGTTAGCATGATAGAAGAAGAGCACATTGGAGGAAATCTGAGGAGACAGCATATAGTCCGTGTACTGCTGTGTGTATAACTTGCTTCAGATTACACATTGTTTCTCTTTGCAAAGGTTTTCAACAGTAAAGTCTTACCTAGGAGTCCCTGAGTGAAGCAAGTGATTAATGCTAACCAAAAGGTCAGAGATTCAAAGTCAACCAGAGTGCCTTGGAAGAAATGCCTAGAAATCTACTTCTGTAAGACCAGATGTAAAAAACCCTATGCAGAGTTTTGAACCAACTCAACTGTATTTAACAACAATGTAGAATTCTACTGTGCACACATAGGGTAGCCATGAGTCAGAGTGAACTCCACAGTAACTGGTTTTCCATATGTACTAACTGGTTCTACTTTCATCTTTTCTCTTGCCAACTCTTTCTTTTCACCCTATTATTTAAAGTCAAGCTATTATCATCTGCTGAGACCTTTTATTTTATGGAAGAACAAGCTATTTCCTGCTCTCCTATTTGGTAATCTGCTTTAAATTGCTGTTTATAAAGTTATTTCTCACTTTAACTCTGCTGGCATTTGTGGGGCCTTCCCTGTAATTTTTTTTCTCCCTTTTCTATTCCACTTTCAGAAAATTATTTCTCATTCCACTAACATTTGATTTCAGCTCCTTCCTTTCTAATTTTTGAAATACAACTATAAAAAGGAAACTTTACCAGACCACTTGAAGTGGTTGGGAGAATCTCCAATTACAGACTCCTGGTATGGCACTGTAGGATCAGTACTGGACTTCGAAGCACAAGGTCAGTGGTTCAAACCCACCAGTTGCCCTTGGAAACCCTATACAGGGTCACTATGAGTCAGAACCAACGCCATGCCACTTAACAACAACAATATACATTTTGGAGTCACAATTAACACTCTTGGAAGCAGTAGTTAAGAAATCAAAGAACCTAATCCACTAGGAAGATCTGCTGCATAAGACCTCTTTAAAGTCTTCAGGAGCAAAGATGTCAGTTTGAGGAGTAAGGTGCACCTGACCCAAGGCATGGTATTTTTAATACATTCACATGCATGTGAATGTTGGAGAATGAATAAGAAAGACCTTAGAAGAATTGACACATTTGAGCTATGGTGCTAAAGAAGAATATTAAAAGTACCATGGACTACCAGAAGAACAAACAGATCTGTGCTGGAAGATGTGCAACCAGAATGCTCTTTAAAGGGCAGGATAGTGGGACTTCGAAGTACATCATGTTTAGTAAAATGAGGCTCAGGGAAAAAGAGAAAAACCTCCAAAGAGGTGGATTGGCACAGTGGCAGCAACAATGGACTCAAGTGTAACACGAATTTTGAGGCTGGCACAGGATCCAGCTGTGTTTCATTCTGTTGTGCATAGGGTCAATCTGAGTTGGAGTAGACTCCAGGGCACCTAAGAACAACAACCATACATATTGGCATTCAGAGGTATTATCTCAGTCTTTTCCCTAAAAGTCCCATTTGCTCAGAGTCCTATGCTAGAGAGCAGCCAGAGATCTTACATAGACAGTCATTTCTTCCAGATTCTTCATTTTGCTGGAATGGAAACTGAAAACCAGGAGTAAAGACTTTTCTCAACTTAGTGCTTTCCTCTTAAAACATTTAAAGTATTTTAAATTTGCATTAAACTTGTTAAAACATAAATCTCTAGGCCCTGGATAGAGGAAAAAGCATATGCCTGGAGGGTATAAAGTGGCTCTTCCTTCCATTTAATTCCAATGCTAAATTGCCAGACTGTCCTCACCTTGAGGCTGAAGCTTTGATGGGCAAACCCATCATTGCCAGAGGTCAGCGAAGAGCCAGCATTTCATTTGCACCCGCTGTAATTTTAAGAGTTCTTCACGGTGGAGACAGACTGCAGGGCTTTGTGCATAGATGATTCTCTTCAAAATGCTGCTACAGATGGAAACTCAGCAAGGTCTTGTGGACAGGCAGTGTTTTCTCTTTGCCAGTGACTGTTTAACACCACAGGGTGGACATTCACTTCCAAACAGATAACCCTATTCGAGTGGCCTAGGAGACACAGTGGGTTACTAACCTTTCATCTCTAGGATCTGAGACTGATCTACTTCACTACCCAGTTGGTGGCAGTGGGTGACAGCACGTATGTTGAGGTCCCCAGGTTTAAGGTTTGAGTGGTGGGCTGTGATCAACACCATCCCAGAGAGGGAGCAACACTAATGTGGCAGGTGAGAAAAGAGGGAGGAAGGTGGCCTGCCTGACACATTGTATCTGCCTCTTAAATGACGGCTGTTAGCTTTTCCACATTCACATAAAATTCACCCAAATTATTAAAGAGCAGAGAAAAAAAATCCCCATCACAATTACATGGATGTTCTGTCAACAGCAGAAACAGTAGCAGTTACAGAATAACTACAGATAATTACAATCATTTAATTCAAAGTACCAAGTCACTTCATGCAGAACATGACTCATTTATCATTATTGACCTTAGAAGAAGCAAATTTACCCAAATCAATAAAGGTTCCAAATATCCATTAGAGCAGACAGAGATTGGTTACAAGTGTTAGGAGCCTCTATATACCTGGATTAATAGGGGAAAGTAGATCTGGAAGCTTTTGATTAATGAAGAGATTTTTTTTTTCTTTCTTTCGAGACAGTTATTTGAAACAGAATTGACCTTAATTTCTCCTTTAATTCATGTTATAGAAAGTCAGTTGTTTTTGTTAGAAGTTTCACTCCCATTAGTTGCTGAAACATAATGTAATTACAAAGAGAAGTAATCTATAACTAGGTAGAGTTCAACTTTGTTTTTAATGGACTCTTCAGGACTCCCCTGAATATTCATGTGATGGAGATGAGTCTGGTGGGAATGGACCAGAGAGTCTGGTGAGAAGGGACCAACTTCAATACGTTTATCTTTCAAACTACTGCTGTGAGCTTCTTCACACTAAAATACAATTCATCAAATTATTAAAGAGGGGAGAGAAAATTGCCATCACAATTACATGGCTGTTCTGTCAACAACAGTAAGAATCACAGTTACTGAACAAACTACAGATAATTACAAGCTTCCTGTTTTGAAATGAAAAGGCTTAGACTGCTTTTGAGACTTTGTTATTGAGAAAAAAAATTGAATGCGAATAAAAACTGAGATAATAATAGGTGAGTTCAGCCACTTGCACACCAGATAGCTCAAATTGATTCCCAGGTGGTTCACAGACAGAACCTCTTCTAATCCTGGCACTGGGGATTTGGAGGGTGAGTTAGGCAGGACTTGGAGGGAATACCTCCTACCTTCCTCAAATAAGCAGATTTTAACTTCTCCCACCCAACATTCCAAACCAAGTTCCTAGGGCAGAAAATTCAGACTCCTAACTAAAAAATGTGACGTATCTTGAATACGTTAGCTTGAAACCAGCTATTGTGTGAAAATAAATTATGTCTGTCCTGAAATTGTCAAAATTATGATTTAGTTCCAAAATCAGAAATTAAAAATGAGGAATGTCAGCCCAGTAATAAGAAGTCCTAACACTATATATGTTAGATTGTATACCGATCCCACTCCCCCAATACTGGAACCTCGTGCCCATCCACTGGGAGAGAATCAGAGGCTGACTCTCCCAGGGTCGCTCAGCCAGTATGTGATGGAGCTGGTAACTGAGTTCTTCGTTGTCTGGCTGCAAAGAGCATCCACTTTTCATCATACCAGGCTATCTCCAGGGTGATTGGGTGATCACTCTCAAGGAAAGCATTCCACAAAGAAATCATCTGGAAGACTGAAATCAACATTCTTAAATAGGTTTTGAACGTTCCATACAACTAAGAAGAATGAACCAATATTTCCCACAGGTCCCAGGATCAGGTAGCGTAGTGGTTACGAATCGGGCTGCGAACCTTAAGGTCAGTGGTTCGAAACTACCAGCCGCTCCGCGGGAGAAAGATGAGGCTTTCTACTCCCGTAAAGATTTACACCCTTGGAAACCCTGTACAGGGTCGCTATGGGTCGGACCCGACTCGATGGCACTTAACAACAACAACAGTTCTTGTAAAGAAGCCAAATTCCACAGCTCTCTCACTGACTATGAGGTTTAAATCCTTACTAGAGGAAGAACTGAGAAAAATTCTCCAAGAAAAAGAAAAAAAAAAAAAATCTAGCGTAACAGGAAATCCAGGTACTGGCAGTGGGGAATCAGCTGGAATCACTAAAGAAACAATTACTTCCTAACACCATCTGGGGAAGAGAAGCTCTAGTGAAGGCTGAGGACATGGAAGGAAACAACGCTCAAGGAAGAGGGGAAAATGCGCAAGAAACATAGTCACTGGGACTGAAAATTTGTTCCATTTGTGTTTCTCTGCAGGAAGAAATAAAGAAATGCTGACAAGGCATGCCAGTCTGAAGCCCCTGAGCAGTTGGCCTGTTTGACTTTGTGTGATGGTGGGCCAACCTGTGTGCCTGCAGGCTCACACCACTGTGGCTCTTCAAACACATTCTATAGCTCCTGCTAATAAATTCTGTTTGGCTGCAACCCTTTCCCAGTTCCAAGCAGTCTCCTCTGAAGTGTAAGTGCAGCCTGTCTTGAAGCCAGGCTACTGCCACTTACTGGTGATCTGTACCTCTTTGGAAAAGGATCTACAGTAAGCAGACTTTGAATGAAAATGCAGTCCCATGGCTAGAGGACGCAGCTCTCACACCTTCTGCAGCTCCAGAATAAGTGCTATGTTTTAAAAATATATATGTATGTGTTGGCAACATTGAAAAGGGGGCGAAAAAAACATCCCCCACAGAAGTGAGAGCAGCAGCAAAAGAGACGTTAGCGCCCTGCTGACGGGAACAATAGAGCATATGGACATCACATTGCGCTTGCCAAGCCGACTAGGGCAGGATGATCAAAATGGAGTCAATCTGCTTCTCTAATAGCAGGAGAATCGCCTGCGTGAACACTGCCTCCAAGTATGCAACCAGGCTCTTGAATTGCCTGAGAAAGGCAAGAGGGTTTGACTCACATTTTAGTCAAGCATACTTTTTCCACTGGTTTCTTTACCGCAGAGCACTTTCGTGAGTCTGAGGAGGCCGCGATCTGTGAATCCGCACACCTGGATGGTGCATTAAAGCAGACCATCACCCAGGATGGTGTCATCCCAGAAACCATTCTTGATTGTCACAGGATATGGTTGATTCAATAAGGCCTACAGAGCTCAGCTCAAGTTGATGGTCACCACTGTTCACCAAGTGCTTCCTGATTCCTATCGATTTCCTTCAGTATTCAATGTCCTTCCCTTTCTCATGGCTACCCTCAGAGAAAAGAGCACAGGGGAAGTTAAGGGCAAGATTTTGGAATTGAATCGCCCCAAATTGCCTCTCTGTGTGTCCATTCATTTGAAAATCACTTATGATAAGAGCATTATTAGATATTGAGATATTATTTAGTTAGTGGAAGGGCAATGATATGGCTAAGGATGTGGGGTTAGTGACCAAATGGGCCTGACACATTCTCAGTAAGGGAAGTTATATAAGTATCAGAATCAGATAGTAAATAGACCAGAGCAGAGAAATTCTGGGCCAGATGTTCAGTGTGAGGCAAAGATCACCACAGAATTACGCAAAGGCAGAAACTTGTCTCAGGTACTATGGATAGAGGCGGAGAAGTGAGTCTAAAATATTGAAATCTTTCTAGTCCAAAGAGTACAGAAAGAGGGGTTGCTCATACTATAACCAAAAGAAGACTACTGAGTCCAGGATTCAGTCTCTCTTCAATATGTTTATGGCAGGAGGAGATTAAAATGCCAGACAGTAGACAGAGCACCTTCACTTATTCATTCAACAGACATTAGAAGACTTGCTATGGACCAGAAACCATGCAGGTAAGATCTGGAGGTCTGAATACAGTTTCTAAACTTAAAACTCAGGGGAAAATAGACTAGGATTTAGAGGGCAGACATTAGTGCAACTGAGACACAGGAGACGACTCCAGAAGTTTCATCTGTGAAAAGTTAGGACTAAAAATAATGAATCCTTACCAATTTTCTGCTTATGAGTTCCCTTAATTTACATATTCACTAATACTTGATATTATCAAATTTCTAAATTTTTGCCAATATTGTGTTCAAAATGGCATTCATTATACTATTAATTTCTATTTACTTATTATTGAGGTTCAGCAGCTACTTATATACCGGTTCACTAATCATGAGTCTTCTGTGAAATGCCAGTTCATAGTATACCTTTTTGTCCATATTATCTTTTAAAACTTTGAGTTCTTAGAGTTACTTATATATTTGAGAAGCTAATTCTCTATCAGGAATATGTGTTGCAGCTATTTTCTCCCACCTTGTGGCTTTCTTTTCACTTTGTTTTTGGTATATTTTAATGGAACTTAAGTTGCTAATATTTGTGATCAACCACACAACAAAAATTGAAAACTGGCCAAACCGTATTTCATTAGTTGATGCAGTTGTTGTTGTTTAGTGCTGTCGGGTGGGTTCTGACTTATGGCAACTCTGTATAGGGTTTCCCAAGGCTGTAAATCTTTATCAGAGCAGAAAGCCTCATCTTTCTCCCATGAAGCAGCTAGTGGACTTAAACCATCGACTTTGTCATTCACAGTCCAATGCTTTTCCTGCAGAGCCACCAGCACTTCAATTGATGCAGGAAGAAACCCAACTATGTTTTGTTAAAATATTTTTTAAGATAAAATTTTATAATGATTTAATTTGTAATGTATAATACTATTGATGATATTGTTGTTAATTGCCCTCAAGTGAATTCTGACTCCTGGCAACCCTAGGTGTGTAGAGTAGAACTGCATCATAGGGTTTTCAGGTCATCTTCTGTGGCTTCTGAGTGAGTTTGAACCACCAACCTTTCAGCTACTAGTTGACTGTTTAACTATTTGCACTACCTAGAGTGTCCAATAAAACAATAAAACAATAATAATAGTAATAATGAATCTTATTATAACTAGCATGTAATTTTTATATGCTGTTGAGTAGGTTATCATTCAGTGCGGCCATATGCACAACAGAATGAAACAATGCCAAGTCTTGTCCATCCTCACAATAGTTGATACACTTGAGTCCATTGCTGCAAGGAGTACCTTAATGACAGAGTACTTAAAGCACTTGGCTGCCAACTGAAAGGTCAGTGATTCGAACCCACTAGTTCTCACACAGAAGATGTGGTCATTTGTTTTGGTAAAGATTGCATTTTTGGAAAACCCACTGGGACAGTTGTATTCTGTCCTATGGAGTCACTATGAGTCAGATTAGACTTGACAGTAACAGGTTTTGGAGTTTAGAAATGGTAAGTTTATCTTTGTAAAGGGATGTATTTCTATACTTATAATAACATCTGGGAAATAGTAGTCCAATAAATATCTGTTGAAAGAAGTGAAGGAAAAAGTCAAATGAAAAATAGGATATAGAAAAGGAAATTTGGATTCAATGTAAGACATTAATCACTTTATTTGGCATATTAGTTATATGTGCGTGTTCATTTAGCGAAAATTCCTCAAGCTGTATACTTTGTGTGTTTGTAATTTGTAGGAGAATGAGTAAAAAATTATCTATACTCTGGCTGTAGAATTTCAGACAACTTTTTGAAAAGATAAATATATCATTTTTTGACTTACTCTCCTTCCTTTTCAGTACACTTTGTCCAACTGTCACCAAGCTTTCATGTTCCCTTATTACGAAGTGTTTTAGACTGAGCTGTGAGCCACGAATGCACCTCTGTTTTTATTTCTTCATCAGAGGTGAATCTTCATCCTTGAAGGGCTGCTTTCAGGGGACCAAACAGGTGAAAGTCTGATGGACCAAGATCAGGACTATAGGGAGTATGTTTTAACACCTCAAAACGAAATTTTTGCAGAGTGTCAACAATGTGGGCAGAGGTATGAGGACGTGCATTGTCATGCAAGATCACAAGGCCCTTAGATAGCAGCCCTCTGTGTTAATCAGAAGTTTGGACTTCAGTGAGCATCTCACTGTAATGGGTACTGTTGATTGTTGAAAGTTTTTTCTGATAGTGTTTCAATGCTGGCCCTTGAGAGTCCAAAAAAACCTGTAAGCGTAGATGAAGCATTAATTTTCCAGCTGATGGTTGACTTTTGAACTTTTCTTGGTTGGCGATCAAGGGTGTTTCCATTCCACACTCTTCCATTTACTCTCAGGCTCATAGTGATGAATCCATATATTTTCATCAGTAATGATTTTTTTAACGAGATTTTTACCTTCCTTTGAGTATCGATCCAAATTTTGTTTGCAGATGTCCAAACACTTCTCTTTCTGGCTCTTCCATCAGTTGTTTTGGTACTCACACAAACTTTGGAAACTCAAGTCTGTCATCTATTATTTCCTAGGCAGAGCTGTGGCTAATTTTCAAATGATTTGCCACAGAATCCACTGTCATTCATCTATTCAACAGACTCATTTCACAAGCATGCTCAATATTGTCATCAGCTGTGGATAGGGTCAGGCATTTTAATGTAACTGGAGTGCAGATAATTTTAGACTCACCCTCGTATATTTCCCCATATTATTTATATACTTTTAAAGTTATTTATATAACTTTCTGTTAAGAGAAAATTCAAAAAACAAAAGTAAAAAATTCAAAAAACGTCAGTCACTTCCTTTGCTCATTTTTAAAAATTGGATTCCCAGTCTTTTTGTTGTTATGAGTTGAACTTCTATACATTTTAGAGATTAGTACCTTGTTGGATATGGTATCGCCAAATATTTTTCCAGTCTGTAAATTCTCTTTGAATTCTTTTGCAGAAGTCATTGATATTCATGAATTATTCAATGTTTAGAATGTCACAGTTTTCTAGATTTTCTTTTGCTGTTTGTCCATTTTTTGTTATGCGTCTATTTATTCCATAAATCAGGGCCTATAAGTTTGACCCTAGTTTTCTCTGATGATCCCTATAGTTATAGGTTTTACGTTTAGGCCATTGACCTATCCTGAGTTGTTTTTGTATATAGTGTGAGTTATGGATATTGTTTCATTTTTCTGGAAATTTGCCAACATTTGTTAAAGAGGCTGTCTTTCCCCCATTAAATGGATTTTGTAAAAGACCAGCTTTTTGTAAATGAAAGGATTCACTTCCAGGTTCTCAATTCTGTTCTATTGTTTTATATGTTTGTCATGCCAGTATCGGTTCCATTGTTCTATACACCTACCATTGTTTTGACTAAGGTGACTGGTTTTGAAATCAGTAATTTTGAGGCCTCCTACTTTTTTTTTGGTCTTTTAGTTGTTGTTGTTGTTAACTGCCTTTGAGTTGGTTTTGACTTATAGTGACCCTGCATAGGGTTTCAGAGGACTTTGAGGTCTAGCGCTTATTCTGCAGTTCCACACCAGCTTCTCTGGGATCTCATTCCTTTCCATATAAACTTAGCAAATGGTTTTTTCTTCCTCTTAAAGAATACTGATGGAATCTGCATTAGGATTGCATTATATATCCATGTATATATGGTACAGCAAACAGACGGAAAAGTTATGAAAACATCTTAGACATAACTAAACACCTTAAGGGAGTGAACTCAAGACCATAGTTGGGGGGACATCAAAGTCAATAGGCATAACATAGTCCACAAAGGCAATGTTCTGCATCCTACCATGGTGAATAGCAACTGGGGTCTTGCAAGTAACCATATAAGGTGCAATTATTGGTCTCTCCCCATCCAGTCCAAGAGACTAGAA
>NW_006408522.1:42434014-42435523 GCF_000296735.1 Chrysochloris asiatica
GTAATCATGATGCCAATTCTTCTTCTTATAGTCCATTTTCTTAGATTATTTGCTCAGCATAAAGTTTGACTGAGCATAGTAGAATGATGCAACCCTGACCTACACCTTTTCTGATTTTAAACCACACAGTATCCCCTTAATCTGCTAGTACAACTGCCTCCTGGTCTATGCATGAACACAATCAAGTGTTCTAGAATTCCCATTCTTTGCAATATCATCTATAATTTGTTATGATTCAAAGTTTAATAGCTTTGCCTAACCAATAAAACATGGGTAAGTATCTTCCTGGTATTGTTTGCTTTCAGACAAACTCCATTTGACATCAGCAGTGATATCCCTCATTCCACATCCTTCTTTGAATCTTGTATGAATTTCTGACATTTCCCTGCTGATATATTGCTACAATCATTTTAAAATTAGCTTCAGAAAAATTTTACTTGCATGTGATATTAACATTGTCAGATGTTAATAAGCAAAGTAAGCATGGATTTACTTTTGCTTACTTACTAATCTGAAGTGAACAATTTCACATTTTTTCACTACACCTGCTGCTAGGTATAGCTGACATCTGTCTCTCTCTCAACCTCATACAACACCTTCCTACATAATCAAAGCCTCTTTTCAAATTTAAAATCCTTGACAAAGACCAAGACCCAGTAAGCAAGGTAAGCATGGACTTAATTTTACTAATTTACCATCTGTAGTGAATAGTTTCAAGTGTTTTTCACCACTTGTGAAATTGTTCCTTATAGATTAATGTTGTTAACTTCCGTCCAGTCAGTTCTGACTCATAGCGATCCTGTATAGGGTTTCCAAGGAGTGGTTGGTTAGTTTGAACCGCTGACCTTGTGGTTCAAGCCATCAAATTGTCGTGTCGTCGTTAAATTGCCGTCGAGTCAGTTCCGACCCATTAGCGACCCTGTATAGCGTTTCTGAGGAGCAGTTGGTGAGTCTGAACCACCAAACTTGCAGTTCAAACAGCTTTGCAGTCTTGCGCATTACCGCACAGCGCCACACCAGGACTCCAAGCCATCAAATCAGGAGGGAGTTAATTAAACGTTTGACTAAATATAGAACACTAATCTTTAAGTTGATAATTTTGTATGCCCAGGAATGATGTTATAAAGTTTGGCAGAGAAAAAGCTTCCCCACCCCTGTCATAGAAAAAAGTCATTTGTCTATATCGATTTATCCAAGACATCGAATCTGAAAAACGTATTTCTAGGATTACATAAAGGAGCTCTGGTAGCGTAGTGGTTACGAAATGGGCTGCTAACCTCAGGGTCATCAGTTCAAAACTACCAGCTGTTCCGGGGGAGAAAGACGAGGCTTTCTGCTCCCGTAAAGATTGACAGGCTCGGAAACCCTGTACAGGGTCACTATGAGTCGGAACCGACTCCAGCATATAACAACAAGGATTACATAATATGAGTTTAATAGAGTCAGGGTCCTGGGAAAACCAGGTCATCTACTAGCATACAAGATTACAATTTCAAGGTAAACTTTTTT
>NW_006408522.1:42436168-42443006 GCF_000296735.1 Chrysochloris asiatica
TGCCACACCAGGCCTCCAGCCTTGGAAATACTATGGGGCAGTTCTACTCTTTCTTATAGGGTGACTATGTTGTTGTTGCTAAATGCCATCAAGTGGGTTGCTGTATGTCAGAATACAATTGAGGACAATGGATTAGAATGCTTGATTGGCACTCTAATTTCTTATTTCTTTGCCTAAGGACTTTTTAACTCAAAGAGTACACTGTGAGCCTAAGTAAATGGCACTGAGTCTTTTACTCTGTTTGCTGCTTTGACATAATGTATAATTAATACAACTTTCAGATTTATGGTTGAAGTGTAGCCCTCTCCTCTGAGCATCATACTACTTGTCCCAACTTTCACATTGTGGTGGTTATGTGCCATGGAGTAGGTTCTGGCTCATAGCAACCCTGTATAGGGTTTCTGAGGCTGTAAATCTGTACGGGAGCAGAAAGCCTCATCTTTCTCCTGCAGAACAGTGGGCAGTTTCAAACTGCTGACCTTAAAGTTCACAGCCTGATTCATATTGTTGTTGTTGTTGTCAGGTGCCATCGAGTAGGAACCGACTCACAGCGACCCCATGCACAGCAGAACAAAACAATGTCCGATACTGAGCCAACCTCACTACCGCTGCCACACTTGACACCATCAATGATGCGACCTGGCTGATCCATCTCGTTGTGGGTCTTCCTCTTTTTCTCTGACCCTCCATCTTACCCAGCATGACATCCTTCTCCAGCGACTGTTCCCTCCTGACACTATGTCCAAAGTATGAGAGATGGAGCTTAGCCATCTTGGCCTCCAAGGAGCACTCTGGTTGCACTTCTTCCAAAACAGATCTATTGGTTCTTTTGGAAGTCCATAGCACTTTTAGTATTCTCCTCCAACACCTCAATTCAAAGGTATCAATTCTTCTACGATCTTTCTTATTCACTGTCCACCTTTCGCATCCATACGAGGTTATTGAAAATACCATGGCTTGGGTCAGGCGCACCTTAATCCTCAAGCTTACATCTCTGCTCTTCAACACTTTAAAAAGTCCCTAGGCATTGAAATATATATCTTAAATGCATTCATATATCTTAATCCCAACTGTGTCCTCCCAACTTTATGCTACCATCATGCTATTGAACTACTGTGAAACTCCTTCCTGATCAATCATCCTTTCAACCCTTAAAACATTAATTGGATAACTTTACTTTCCTTATTGAAATGTATCAATGACTTCTCATTGCACTTCCATTAAATTTCCATTAAAAATCACAGCTCTTCCCATGATATTTTAAATCATGTGCAACTCTGTTTACCCCTCTAAATTCAATTCTCTTCATCATCCATGAAGCCGCTATTGAAATGACTTCCTTCCCATTCCTTAATTCGATCAGAAAATATTTCTACCTCAGTACCATTATACACACTTGAATGTTCCTCTCCTACCTCTTCCATAGGTCACATTTCTTCTTTCACTGCACCAAAGCCTAAATGTCTCCTCTTAAAGCTTCATGTGATACTCTTTTCCTAGAAGGGTCTCTGTATCCCTTCATCATTATTGTCTACCCCTGGACATTATAATGATTCAGCACTGCCATAGTACACAATAGAATTTATTAATTTAAATGTACCTGCTTGTTCTCTTCTTTATTATTCATCTCCCACATCCTTTCAAAAGCTTTACAAGGTCAAAACCAACATTTACCAGTGTCTGCTCTGGTAGCATAGTGGTTACAAATTGGGCTGCGAACCGCAAGGTCAGCAGTTCGAAACTACCAGCTGTTCCATGGGAGAAAGATGAGGCTTCCTGCCCCCGTAAAGATTTACAGCCTTGGAAACCCTATACAGGATGGCTATGAGTCGAAACTGGCTCCATGGCATATAACCACTCACTGATGAAGATCAAAAACCATAGCCTTCAGTATGGATTGCATCTCAATGTAAAGGAAAAAAATCCTCACCACTGGACCAATAAACAACATTCTTATCAATGGAGAAAAGATTGAAGTTGTCAAGGACTTCATTCTTCTTGGATCAACTATCAACACTCATGGAAGCAGCTGTCAAGAAATCAAACGAAGTATTGTATTAGGCAAATCTGCTGCACAAGACCTTTTTCTTTTTCTTTTTTTTTTAACAAGACCATTTTAAAGTGTTGAAGAGCAAAGATGTCAGCTTGAAGACTAAGGTACGCCTGACCCAAGCCATGGTATTTTCAATAACCTCATATGCATGTGAAAGCTTCCTCTTCTAAGGAAGGCCATAGAAGAATTGATGCTTTTGAGTTATGGTGTTGGAGGAGAATAGTGAAAGTACCATGGACTGCCAAAAGAACCAACAGATCTGTGTTGGAAGAAGTGTAGCCAGAGTGCTCCTTGGAGGCCAGGATGGCCAAACTTTGTCTCTCATATTTCAGACATTGTCAGGAAGGGACCAGTCGCTGGAGATGGTTATCATGTTTGGTAAAGTGGAGGGTCAGAGATAAAGAGGAAGATCCCTAGCAAGATGGATTGTCAAAGTGGCAGCATCAATGGGTTCAAGTGTGGCAACAGTTAAGAGGTTGGTCCAGGACCAGGCAGTGTTTTGTTCTGTTGTACATAGGGTCGCTATGAGTTGATAGCAACTCAATAGTACCTAGCAACAAGAACTCACTGAAAGCAAAAAAGACATAAATAAATACTAATGAAGATCAAAGTCCACAGCCTTTGGTATGGATTCAATGTAAAGAAGAAATAACATCTCACCATTGGACCTATAAATAACATCAGGATAAGTTTAGAAAAGATTGAAGTTGTTAAAAGCTTGATTTTTCTTGGATCCACCATCAACATTGATAGAAGCAGCAGTCAAGAAATAAAACAAGGTATTGTATTAGGCAAAGCTGCTGCATAAGACCTCTTTAAAGTGTTCAAGAGCAAAGATTTCAGTTTGAGGATTAAAGTGTGCCTGGCCCAAACCATGGTCTTTCCAGTAGCCTCATATGCATGTGAAAGTTGAACAGTGAATAAGAAGAATTGATGAATTTGAGTTACAGTATTGGAAAAGAATATTTAAAGTGCCCCGGACTGCCAGAAGCACAAATAAATCTGTTTTGGAAGAAGTACAGTCAGAATGCTCCTTTGAAGCTAGGATGGCGAGACTTCGTCTCTCATACTTCAAACATATTGTCAGGAGGGACCAGTCCCTAGAGAAAGATACCATGCTTGGTAAAGTGGGGGTTATTGAAAAAGAGGAAGACCCCTAATAAGCTGGATTGGCACAGTGGCAGCAGCAAAAGGCTCAAATGTAACAATGAGCGTGAGGTTGGAACAGGACCCCGTGCAGTGGTTTG
The DNA here is from genome assembly GCF_000296735.1 of Chrysochloris asiatica. Classification (NCBI taxonomy): domain Eukaryota; kingdom Metazoa; phylum Chordata; class Mammalia; order Afrosoricida; family Chrysochloridae; genus Chrysochloris; species Chrysochloris asiatica. Next base: position 42,439,469 of record NW_006408522.1, read on the forward strand.
TTCTGGTGTGCGTAAGGTTGCTATGGGTTAGAACTGGTTTGATGGCACTTAACAGCAACAACATTCACCACCTGGCAAATGTCTGACACATAATTGGCACATGGTGATGGTGGTGTGCCGTGGAGTTGGTTCTATGGCATAGCAACCCTGTATTGGGTTTCCAAAGCTATAAATCTTTATGGGAGCAGAAAACCTCATTTTTCTCCCACAGAATAGGTACATATGAAATATTAATTGAATGAATGAGGGTGCCAAATGAGTAAAAGGAAGAAAAATTATCGATAAAGGAAGAGAAGTAAGGATGAAGGAATGAAATGAAGATGGTAAATGGACATCAGTCTGAACTTCAATAACGTTAGGCAGCCTTAGCAACTGTCAGGATTTTGTATGTCAGGTCTGGAAGAGGGATGGACTTCTGGCAAAGAGCATTACTTCTTGCCAGACAGAATTTCAGTATATTTAAAAAGAGTATTAACCCTACTAAAAATCATTCAATATGAAAAATGACCTTCAAGAAAATTGATGTGATCGTAACTGTTTTCATTAAGACAATGCTAACCTCTCTAACAGATAACCCCCTAATCTCAGTCTTTGAGGATAGTAAAAGGTTGTTTCTTGCTTTCATGATAATCCAATGTGGGAGTTCCTTGTTCCGAAGATATGAATTAGAGACTCAGCCTCTGCCATCTTCAGTATGTGGCCCCTAAGTCACAACTGTAAGGGGAAAAGAATATAAGGATCATAGGATGGAGAAGCTGCTGTGAGCCAGGCCTAGCAGTGGGGTGCTTGCTTCATTTCTGATCATATACCATAGGCTAAAACTCAGTTTTGTAGCCTCACAGAACTCCCCAGAAGGCTGGGAAATGAAGTGTAGTTTTGTGTCCATGAAATAGATTAGATAGATCCATGCTTGTTTAATAGTCTGTCACAATATTCTTCATCTTTAAGAGTGTCTTTTGAGTGTTTTATTTAAATTGTCAGTTATGTGAAAAGAACAATGTTTACAGTGTATGCCTGACAAGCCTAATAATGAACTGAGCTCTTTTAGCACCTACTTTGTGATGCAATTTTCTTCAGGTGCTAAAGGAGGCTTTCCATGAGGTCCTAGTCCGGTCTCCTTCATTCATAAGTGGGTTGCAGGAGACACTGAAATGTGCTTCCCGCTAGAGTCCCTAAAGTGTTAATGTGCAAGGTCTGTGTGCAGAAGGCAAGCTGCCATAGATCTCACTGGCTTTGGCAGCAAATCAAGGGTTATATTTTTCTCAAGGATGAAATATTCTTGGATAATTGCTTCAACATGTGAGACCCAAAAAAAAAAAAAATTTTTTTTTTTTTTTTTGAGGAAAGATCTCAGTAAATAGAGACAGACACAAAAACCTACTGAATCATCTAGTCCATCTCCTGGGATCCATGTGGATTTATATACTTCAGGATATTTCACAGGCTAATCTAGCTGTGTGTGGAACAACTAGCCATGGACCTCCCTGTCAGATTGCCTTTATGGTGTATGCCACACAACTCTCTGCACGTGCACAGCCAAAATCTCTCAAACACAGGCAGAATTGGCTGTATCGGTGTGCATAGAATGAACAGATGCCTATGTAGTATGGCTTGAGCAATGCTAAAAAAAAGACCCTATAGCTAAAAATATCTCCCCATCTAGTGGATAACACTTTCCTAAAGTTCTATAACTAATGACAACATAATGTGAACTTCTCACCTTTGTGTGAATTAGGTTCCCAAATTCTTCTCTAGAAAACCTTATCAAGATAAAGGCATTGATATTTTAAAGAGACAGCAGGGCAGTAAAGGGTAATTGTGGTATATATGTTCCTTTCCAAGAAGAGGAAGTGAAGGAAGCCACTCTGGTCACCTGAAAATGGGAACTAAATATGCAGAGCAGATATTTATGTTGTTGTTAAGTGCCGTCCAGTTGGTTTCAACTCATAGCAACCCTCTTTGTAGGATTTCTAAGGAGTTGCTGGTGGGCTTGAACTGCCAAATTTGAGGCACTATAAGATAAGCACTGAACTGCTAACCATAGGTCAGCATTCAAACCAACAAGCTGCTCCTCAGAAACCCTATACTGGGTCATTATGAGTTAGAACTGACTTGTTGGCACTTAACAACAGCAATAAGATAGGTCTTAGGCCTTATGACTCCCTCCTAGATCACAATCTTTTTAACTTCTGCATTTCACAGGTGAGGAACTGATGGCATTAAGATCTCACAGTGACAGAGTTAGGAATATAACTGAAGTCTCCAGATCTCTCATACATTGCAAGATGCAACGTAGTATTTATTAAACCTTTACTCAGTGTTGGGCACTTTGTGCTATACTTAGGAGAAACAAAGGTTTTCTGCTTTCAAACATGTTTTTAATTTGGAAGAGATTAGACATACACGTAGAAATTAAAACACTGGTATTAGCATTACAGATGTTTCCTTCCTAGGAAGGGAATTCAAATAGTGTAATTTTGTGCTTCACTGTGCTGTTGGGGAGATAGAGTGCCTAAACTGATAGAGTAATATGGAAAGAATAACTGGCATGCATAGTTCTGATTTGGCCTGCTTCTCTTTGTTGAGTAAGTCTGATTGGGAAGAACTCAAGTTATCCTCTGGACTTCTAAGTCCTAAGTCATACTAACTAAAATAAAGACAATAGATCTGCTCCATGTTGAGCGTCAGTTACAAGGCCTAGCTTATCCTCATGCTAATCTATGTCCTCCAATGTCGTTTCTTCTTCATTTCGCCAATCATATAGGTTATTAACTGGAGAAGAAAAGTGTTAGTTTTTTATAACCCTTTGGACAATAATTAGGTTCTGAAGTGTATTGGACTCAAAATAAGGGTGAGTTCTTGTAGAACTCAGCATTTCTCAAACAGAGGGAACTGAAGAATAAAATTCTAACCTCAATTTGTGGTATTAAAGGATTCTCTGGGAAAAATATTGAATGATACAGAAAGCATCAAAAGAACATGGAAGAAACACACAGAATCACTTCACCAAAAAGAAGTGGTCGATGTTCAACCATTTCAAGAGGTAGCATATGATCAAGAGCCAATGATCCTGAAGGAAGAAGTCCAAGATGCATTGAAGTCATTGGCAAAAAATAAGGCACCAGGAATTGATAGAATACAAATTGAAATCGTTCAACAAAATGATGCGACACTGAAGGCACTCACTCATCTTTGACAAGAAATTTGGAAGACAACTACCTGGCCAACTGATTAGAAGAAATCTGTATTTGTACACTTTCCAAACAGAGGTGATCCAATGGAAAGTGGAAATCATCAGACAATATCATTGATTTCTCCTGGGAGTAAAGTTTTACTAAAGATATTCCCAAAACTGCTGCAACCATACATTGAGAAAGAACTTCCAGATGTTCAAGACAGATTCTAAAGAAGACATGGAATGAGAGGTATCATTGCTGATGTCAGATGAATCTTGGCTGAAAGCAGGGAATACCAGAAAGATGCTTAATTTTGTTATATTGACTACACAAAAAGGTTTTCAATTGTGTGGATCATGAAA
>NW_006408522.1:42447848-42481757 GCF_000296735.1 Chrysochloris asiatica
TGCGACAAGGTTGTATTCTTTCACCATACTTATTCAACCTGTATGCTGAGCAAACAAGTGCTTAGAAGACAATAAAATAGAGTGGGATATATGGCAACTAAGTTCATTATATAAACTCTTTTCTTTAGTTCTTGATGACAAAAAATTTATGTATGATTACATCTAATTGATTTCCTTTATACATCCTTAGCAAATAAATGTGAAATTTATTTTTAAATACTCCAAATTACAAGGAGTTGTCCACCTCCTGAAGTAAGTCATGCCATCCATGTGCTGCTCTAATGATTACAAACTACTCTTCCCCAGAATCAAACTCTGCTTCATTGAAGCTTACATCTCTCCTCACTAGCTTCATCGTTGAGGCCAAACCAAATAGCCTAATTCCACTAAGGTGTTCGAAATTCAATGGATCATCAGTGTTTTTGAGCGGGATATCCCCTCTGCTCCTCTCAGAATAGGGTTTTTGTTTTAATCTTTATAAATATATTTCATTCTTTCTAGGTTCCTTTTAAAATGTGGTTCTCAACATTTTATAAGACAGAATATTGCATATATTTTCATGCCAATAAAGGAGAATATATGATCCCTGGTGTGGATGAGAACTGGTCTGCTACCCACAAGGTTGATAGTTCAAATCTACCAGCCATTCCTGAAAATCCTATATAGGGTCACTATGAGTCAGAACCAACTCAACAGCATACGACAGTAACACAACAACATCAAAGGAGATGTTCTACATACCTTATTTACTACTATTGATGCAACCTAAGATCATATTTCAAAATGAGGTTGTTGATGGTGGTGGTTATGTACCATGGTGTCGGTTCCAACTCATAGAGACCCTGTACAGGGTTTCCGAGGGTGTAAATCTTTACGGGAGTAGAAAGCCTCATCTTTCTCCCGCAGAACAGCTGGTAGTTTCAAAGTACTGACCTTAAGGTTCGCAACCCGATTTGTAACCACTACGCTACCAGAGCTCCTTTGAACAGTATAAGAGAGGGTATTTTTCACTTTCGTTTTCACGTAGTTATGGATAGCTGGTCTTTTACTCAATTTAACAAAATGCACCATTTATTATTGAGCACTGTTGCATCTTTTCATTCCATTGGATGCTAAGAATTTAGAGGTAAATGTAATAATCTGCCATCAAAAAGAAAGGACACTAAAAAACAAGTAAAAAATCACACACAAAAAAAAAAAACTACAATATGCTAGATGCTATGATAGAATACTTATGGAAAATACATTTTGAGAACAAAAATGAGAACACATTTAATCCTATTTGGAGGATTGAGGGCATTAAGGAAAATTATACAGAAGAGGTAATATTCAAGCTAAGCCTTGAGAGATGAGTACAAGCTAAGCCTTGAGAGATGAGTACAGATAGCTTGTTTTGGAAGGCATTTGAGTAGGAGGGGTTAGTTTTGGTTCTGAGGTCCAGGAAAGGACATAGTAGATTGTAAACAGATTATGGGACACCTTGAGGAAAGACACTGAGGTATGAAAATCTAGGCCACCTGAAGAAAGTATTGGGCAGGCTAGATCACAGGGCACATGGAACACAATTAACAAAAACAAAGACTGGTTTCCAGGTTGAGGAAAATGAACTCATGCTAAAGGCAGTGAAGACCTATCAAAGCAGTAAAAAAAAAAAAAATAGAAAGCCTTATAAATTCTGATTCTATCATCAAATTATTACTTTCTCACTCCTGTCATTTGCCTACTGATATATTTTGTTCAAGTCATTGACTAATATGCTGAAGGGGACGACCCAACCAGAAGGAAGTTCCTTTCATATTTGCTTCAACCCATTCATTTGGTTACAATGGTGATAAAGAGAATAAGATGAATAAGTGAGTCAAAGGAGAAAAGATGCCTTGTTCTGCACATGAAAGAAGGTATTAGAATTCTGAGATGATCTGATTATGCAGGATTATGGAGAGACAAAATCAAGGATAACTTCAGTATTTTTAGCCTGAATGATTAGGAAAAATTATTGTTCCAGCAATTTTAGAAAAATGAAAGAGGTTAGGGAAAATATGCTGATTCTGGTTTAGGAGCTATTGAGAATCAGGAGTTGGCAGGACCACAAAATGTAAAGGATGTTGTAAATTGAAGACTGAAGTGTGGGTGAGAAATCAGTGCTGAAAATGGAGATTTGGATATCATCCACTTGGATGGATATCTGAAACCCTGAGAGTGGACAAGTTTTGGAGGGGATGAAAGTTGAAAAGTTAAAAATAAGTAACTGAACATGATTGGTTTTTCTCACATATATTGTTGGATAAATAGAAGGATTATGCAAACAGATAGCTTAGTGGATTTCTTGTACCTGTCTTGATGACCTAGGAAGATGTTAAGAAGAATGCTAAACAACTTGAAGAGAATTCAGACATCAGTGAGTTTCATCTGCAAGTTAATTCTTTTCTGCATATCAGGAAGTTAAAGAAACATATCTGAATATGTTATTTGAATGTAACAGGTTATACTCTAGTCTCTGAGTTTAGGATGACATTTTTTTTTTTTAATTGGCCCCTTCTTTGAAAACTTCAAGAGAAAACTCGCACATATTAAACAACAATGTCAAAAAACCTCAACCTAGAAATAAAGTGATGCCATTTTTATATAATGAGATATACTTTTATCATTTTCCACTCATCCATAGAAAAACTATGGGTCTGTTTATTATTTTATCATAGAGATTCAAATAGTACTCCTTGAGACTAACCTGTTTTATGTTTCAGTGGAAGAGAGAGAGAGTGTGTGTGTATATGTGTGTATATACTTGCACACAAACACACTTTGTTTTGTTCTGCAAGTCAAAGTCCCTCTCCACTAATAAATAGTGATAATAATAATAATGATGGTTTCTAAAGGTTTGTTCTCATTAGGAAATAGAAATCCAATTTCTTATATGCATCTCACTTAGAAAAAACTCTTCTCTCAAATCAGTATAAAGTACTAGGTAAAAGTGGCTTTGGGAACTTGTTTTTACAAAATATTTTAAAAATTTAAATGTCTGGTACAAAAACATTTCTCAATTCCACATTTCATTACTCCTTGCAGCCTCCAACAGTACACATATGAGGAGATACCACTGTCCCCCTGCATCTCCTTTTTTGAGATCATTGATTTGATGCAGGAGGGTGCCTGCAAATGCTGTTTTCTTTTACCAGAGGTCAACTCTCCTCAGAATACCTTCAAAATTGCTTGACCAGGCACTAAATTTATGAATTTTGAAAATATTGTCAGTCAGCTTTGAATGCATTTACCCATTTAAAATGAGTTTTGTTTCAATGCACTTTGCCTGCCATCCATGGTAATTGGAAAGTCAGTTTGAGATATCTTCTAATGTGCTTTTTAAAATTGACCAAGGCTGCAGAAGCAGCTACTTAAACCAAATATAATTAATTTCTATCTGTCCGACCTGATCGCTAGGCTGACAGTCCCTTGGTATTCTTTATTTTTAATGCATGTGTATTTTTTTTTCTTTTTCAGTAGAGCACATTGTCCTTTCATCTCTCTCTTTTCCTTCTGCAAATTGGCACTTTCTGTCTTCTAGGAGTCTCATTACCATCCAGTGATTTTTCTGCACTTCACGATAAAGGCGCTAAACTGGGGCACCCACAAGAAAACACACCCACCTACTTATATAGCACATTTTCTTTTCTTTACTTGAATCTTCCCTCATGTGGTATTTATAGTTTCAATAGCTCTCAAGTGTCAACAGGGACCTGAAACTTTTCAACCGTTGGCTGCCTACCTCATTCACCCTCCATTCCTCCCAGGCAGCATCCTAAGTAGAATGGAATGGTGAAGCACCTGATTGGCTCTTGGACAGAGCATTCATTCTCCAGGAATGCCCTGTAGATACCAATTGAAAGGGCATCATCCATAAAAGTAATCCATAGACCCATTTGCTTTTCATTTTTGGCTTATGATAGCAATAATGACTATAACACAGGACCCATGAATTGATGACCAGCTGGGGTTAATGGCCCTTGGCTGCACTGTGGGCTATCAACTCCCCCTGTTGGTCATTAATCCCCAGGAAAATGCCCCATACCTTGATCATTATTACTTAATTAATGCCTCTTTCACTTTCAGCCTAAATGGTCAGAGCACAATAATCCTATCAGCAGCTTACAGTTAGAATTTTCTATTTCCACTCAAATACTGGAATTCCATATGGCTGTATACATATTTTAATATTTTTTCCTAGAATAGTTGAGTATCTTTGCCCCAGGCTTCCCCACCCTCCCACACTTAAAAACCCCGGAACTGGGGTGTTGTTTTTCAAGTGAAAATTTGCTACTTGTGTATCAGAGCCACAAGGGCAAAAGGAGACTAGAATGCATTTGTCTTGCTTTTTGTTTTTAAGTAGCCTGGATTGTTTTTCTTCCAGAGATCTAAATGCAGAAATAACTTACAAAGAAGAAGGGGGATTCTCCTTTGGCAGCTTCTGAGAGCAGACTTCACAGTCCTTGAAATGGCAAAATAACAGAATTTCTTTGGCTGTTGTAAAACTTTAAGTGCTTTCATAACTAGTTAAATAACACCTGAAATAAATATTCTCTTAGTATTAACATTGTAATGTATCAATTCTTAGATAATTCTATAAACTACCATAAGAGAATGAGTTACCAGGCTGACAAAGGAGGTAGGTTTTGTTCTGTTCAGTGGAAATTGACAAAAGTGACTAAAGATGGAAAAAAACTGGAGTTTTGTCTGAGTACAAAATTAACCACAACAAACAAGCCAGTGGCTACTTTTGAGTCTTTTGGTTTTATACACAGAGAATGGCCTATTTATGAACCAGATTCTGACCCCAAGTGATGTTAACTTCTTCTGTCTCAAGTAAATGTCTGCATTTATTCTTAGCAGAAGCATAAAAGAAATACAGTGTTTTCCTCTCCTTATTCTGAGAGAAACTGATGTTATCTGGAGAAATATGTTTCTAAGAGATTAGCAGTGATTCATGACCACCAGATGCTCAAGCGTGTAGAACAACTTAGAGGAGATCATTTGGGAAGATCCAAACTGTAATACTTTATCTAAAAGTTTACTTTGAGAATCACACATCTCCAGGATGAATGTTATAAGTAGAAATATACTCTCACCAGTGGAATCATTGAATCATAAAACTGCAAAGCATTTTTGTGGCCATTTACCTCTCTGAGTCAACTTGATCCAGGATTAAGCATAAACTCTCTTCAACAGATAAAAATCTGTACTGAATATAGTTGTATGGCCACTTCCCTAAATTTATCTTAATGATAAACAATTGTTACCGATGGATTATGTTTCCTTTTGCTCAATTTTGAGCTCATTTTCTCTTATTCTGTTTTCAGTGTGGATAGAAGATTTTTGCTTAGCCTTGAAGATTTTTATTAAATTGCTTTCCTTTATAGATCCCTAAAGAAACAAATAGCAATTCTTTTATATTTTTTTCTAAAGTTTTCTTTCCCTATAATTTGTCATGTTTGTGTCACTAATTCCTTTTAAATTCCAAAGATCTGCTTCTGGCTGTATGATTGTAGATTATGTGTAGGCTAAGAGTTAGAATCTGAACAGAGCCAGGTATTAATCGAGAATTGCCTGTTGGTATCTGCACTGAATCTAATATATATATATATTAGACTCTAGGTGCTTCTCTGTTGATAGCCTGTCAGATACTTGAGTGACTTCAAGATGGGTACCCTGTGTCATTTTTGCCAACCCTTCTATTCTGCAAGCACAAAGAGATAGTTTAGTGGAGCTGCACCTATATGCACTAGGCATAGAGCATACAGAGACTCACACCACAAAATAAGCAGAGCTCATGACACCAAGGAATTCACAGATGAATGCAGGAGATAGGACCATAGGCACAGTTCAAACAATATATTTAATCTAATTAATTTTTTTAAAAAAACAGAAAGAAAGACAAAATCAGGGAGTCCTAGAGGCATGTGGGAGGGGCACCTAACTCAACCTAAGGGAGTTGTTGACCTTTCCTAAAAAATGGTAAGGTCCAGCTAAATCGTGACTGAAAGGTACATGAAAAAGGGCAAGACTAGTGTTTCAGGTAGAGAAAACAATGTTTATAAAACCATCAGGGCTTCTTATAAAGACAGAGAAATATGAAAAAAAAAAAAAAAAAGTGCTCTTGGAAAATGGTCCAAATGCTAATATTCTTACTGGTGCTATAACTGCTTCTACTTACTGACTGAATTACAAGTTACCAACCCTGATGCTTTTCCTCTCTCTGGAGGTCATTTTCATCTGCCTCATAATACAGCTTTCCATTACTTCAGCTGGTTCCCTGGGCAGGTCTGCTTTCCAGGGCTAACTGTGTCCTTGTCCAGTCAGCCTAATCAATTCTAGGTGCCTGTGCAGAACCAGCCTCACTTCTGCACAGCTATCTGTTAAGTAGTGTTAGTCAAATAGTTACACACCCCTAACTTGTAGCTTATTTCAAACTACTGTTTTGTTTTATTGATTTGGGGTCATGTTATTATTCCAGTCGGTCCCGACACATAGTGACCGGATATAGGGTTTCTAGGGAATGGATGGATGGTTTGAACTGCCAATCTTGCATATCCTATGCTCCACACCAGTACTACAATTATTTCCATGTTGTTGTTGTTGTTAAGTGTCGTCAAGTCGGTTCCGACTCATGCTGACCCTGTACAGAGTTTCCAAGGAGCAGCTGGGGAGTTTGAACAACCAACTTTGTGGTTCAAACTGACCTTAGGTCCACAGTGCCCCACTGAGTCAACCTTTTCCATATGTTGTTGTTGTTGTGCACCATTAGGTCAGTTCCAACTCACAGCCACCCACCCATAGGGTTTCTGAGGAGCAGCTGATGGGTTTGAAACACCAACATTGTTGTTAGCAGTACAGTACTTATCCTACAGTGCCACATTCATTTATTTGTTGCTTTGTAATTTTAACCTATTATCCAGGCTTGGAGTCCTGGTGTGGCACTGTGGGCTAATTCATCAGACTGCAAAGTCATTTGAACTGCAAGGTTGGTGGTTCAAGCTCACCAGCTGCTCCTTGTAAACCTTATACATGGTCGCTATGGGTTGGAATCGACTCGACAGCACTTAGAAACAATAACACAATCCAGGCTTAGACTACCAAGTGAGTTCTGCTCACCATAGGAGGACATCGCAAAATATACTTCATCATTGATGAAAATGTTAAGCATGCTATAGTCTAAAAGTAATATTAATGCATAACATTCTTGGCTGTGGAAAGAACTCACATTTTCTTTTCTGATAATTTTGTTATAAATACAAGTCTTGCTCACATTTTTTTAGTCACATAGTATATAAAATTAAAGATAAGTAAGAGAATTACTGAGTCTTCATAGTGTTAATGAATCTTCCATGCATTCTATTTAATCTATAATTCATTTCTAAATATAAAATCACTATCTAAAGTCCATAAATCCTTATAGCTGATAAGTTAATGATGGTAAACAACAACATATATATCCTAAACAAAGAATACTTATTTAAAGGATTCAATAATTTTTAAATAAATTTAGAATAGTTACAGGAGTCCAGAAAAGACATAAGACTGTTTCAGAGTTCTCAGAACTCCACACACAAATGATTATAGGACATTTGTCACAACCAATACCAATAATGATGCATTATTAAAAGCAAAGCCCATACTTAGACTTCCTGAAGTTATAATTAATGTCCTCTATTTCTGTTCTAGGATCCTATACAAAATATCACACTACATTTAGCTGTCATGTCTTCTTAGGTTTCTCTTGGCTGTGACAGTTTCCTTGATTTTCTGGATTTTTGATGACCTTGAGAGTTTTAAAGAGCATGATCAGGTATTTTGTACAATGTCCCTTAATTTGGGTTTGTCTGATATTTTTCTTATGGTTCGATATGGGTTATGGGATTTGGGGAGGGAGCTCACAGAGATAAATGGTCATTTTCATCACATGATACCAAGGCTACATGCTATCTAGTCACATGATTTATCACAGCTCACAGATAACTTATCAACATTACTTATCACTTAACCTTGGTCACCTGGCTGTTGTAGTATTTGTCAGGTTTCTCCACTGTAAAGGTAATTCCCACTCCCCTCTTCCATACTGTATTCTTCAGAATAAAGCGCCACACTTAAGGCAAGAGGAACTGTGCTCCATGTACTTGCATGTGATTATAGTAATAAATGACTTTGAAATTTTCAACAGATAATTTTTAATGTACAAAATTTATTTAGTAATTATGTGTTTAATCTACCATCACTTTTTCAAAGACTATATATGTGAGATGTATGTATAGAACCTGGAAGAACTGATCAGAAAACCAAGAACAGTGGTTGTCTTTTAGCAGAGGAACTGAGACAAGGTGGAGTTTTTAATTTACAACAAAATATAACACGCAAAGTTATATCTCTTGAATTTTTTTTTTGTTTGTTTGCATCTATTGTTTTAGGTCTTTAAAATGAAAAAGTTATTCATCTACGGAATTAGATAAAGACAAAGGAGAAGAGAAAAAGAAGTACCCTCACTGGTTTCTGAATATTGTTTTTATAATAAAGGTCAATACCAGATCAGTGATATCAATGATCATTCTCAGCACCTCCAGATAGCTCCAGAGTGTTTCAGAGTATACAAGTGAAAAGTCAATGTTAGCGGCTGGCTTTGATAATGAATAGTGTATGCCAGAGTTGTATGCCTGTGTTTGGTTGTAGCAGCCATTGGGCAAAAGAATCAATATTCTGATTAAAAACAGAAAGCCCAAGAGTCTTCTAAACCTAAAAAGTTGATTTGCTATTTTATTACATGCCATTGAATGAATAAACTACTTTCGTCACCAGATTTACTAGGAGAATTAACCTTCATGTAGGTTTCAACAAAGATTAATATCGGCATTGATAAGGAGAAATGCCTGTGTTAAGCTATTCCCTTGAAAGGTGTTTTTAGCTATTTCGTATTACCAGTCATTCTCAAGGGATATATGGTTCGAATTGTGTCTCACAGATGCATTGCCGAACTAATATCAATTTGTTTGTTTTGCTTTGCGTTTGTACTTGAACAAGCTTTCACTATTCCTCATAAGATAGATTTAATTATACTGTATATAAGACAGAAGGTATATTGCTCAGTTGTTTATTCAAGAACATTCAGCACAGGATTTAAAATATAAAAAAGAAACAACTTTCTAAAATTGGGAGCAAAATATAACTGTGGTAAAAGTTAATACAGACATAATTTTTTAAAATCATCAAAAATAAGTCTCAGTGAAAGGGTCCAAATGAAATCAAAACAAGAAAAGGAATGAATTTGTTTTATTTGAAAAGATCAAAATACACCATTACTTATTGGATAAAATACGAAGTGTTAGCTTCCTGAGAGCAGGATCTGCTTCCGATATTATATAGGCTTCAACACAAAGCTTTGCATAGATCAAGCATGGATGCCATATTAGTTGCTTGACTTTATATAGAGTATGAAAATGTCTAATGATGATTTTGCATAAAAAATTATAAGAGAAAAAAAAGAAAGATCAAAGAAAGCAGCTTAGAGAAACAAACATGTAGCATACATGGTTTTAGAAAATTGTTGTCGAGAACTCATTTTAGATCTTTCATCTGTCTCAAGAAGAGATAGCTTCTCTTCCATTTGGCATATATAATCCGAAACATCTTTTATAATTACATTCATTATCTTTAGCTGGACAAATCCCCGATTATATAAAAGGGCATGCTAAATTTCAACTAATATCAATTGAGTACCCTCTGCTTTCCTGCCATACATTATAAAATAAACTGGCAGTTCTTTAGTTGGGTGGGGAACGTAACTTAATCCTTTACCACTCCTACTATAACATTTTGTCAATGCTGCTCCAACAATGACACATACAGAAATAATGTTGCCTCCTTCTCATATTTTATTTCAGATCAGTGTCAGATTCACAATTGTAACTAAAGAGTCTTTCAAAATGAGGCTCTTACTCTATAAATTTGCCAATAATTGAAACAGATTTAGCATTTGTATCATGATAAACTCTGGCAAATTAGGTAACATTTGAATGAATACATTACATATCCCTAAAATCTAAAGTAGATAACTAAAGTGTATGGAGAGTGAATGATTTCCTTGATTGAAAAGAGCAATGCAATTTTAATATCTGTTCAATGTGCTGATTATTAGAATGCATGCTGTGGTTAAGTGCCATCAAGTCTGTTCTGAGTCATAGTGACACTGTATAGGGTTTCTGAGAAGCAGCTGGTGAGATTGAACTGCTGACCTTGCAGTTCAAGATGACCTTGTGGTTCAGTGCATTATCACGCAGTACCACACCAGGACTCCACCATTAAAATGCATAGTGACTGACATGAATATGCTTAGTCATATTATATTTTGAGATGCAAAGTAAGTATTTTCATTGTGATTATATAATCAAATGATATTAGATTAAATGAATATTGGTCTAAAAACAGAATGTATTCCATCTAGTGCTTCAGTATTTCTGGTAGATAAGACTATGTCATTAGGAGCTACATATTGATTTTAATTAGAACAGGCACTCCACCATTAATATGAGTTGTGATGCCACTAAGGCAGTTGTCAAGGGGGGATTAATTAATTAATTGTAAATTAATTAATTAAGAGTGAATCAAATCAACCCAGGAAAATGAATACAGAACTTGGGAAGGGGATTAAACTCACAAAACAGATTGAAAACCCAAGGCAATCTAAATTGTTAATCAAGACTGGAGAAAATTAAGCAACTCATTAAAACAGAATACCTGTTGTTATGGAAAAAGCAAATAACAATAAAAGCAATAAATTAAATTCAACCGTTTTCCTTAGAAATGGGATTTAAAATTCAGGAAAATAATAAGATTGTGACACTTACGTTCTGAACCTAGAAAAATGATTTGTAGAATGAGTTAGTTAATAACACTTATCATAAATTTAATCATTTTCTTTTCTGTTCGTGGTTAAAGAGGAAAACTCATTCAGATGCTTGAAAGGAAATGAATGCACTAAATTGAAGGCAAGGACTATTATAAAGAGAGAGTTGTACACTACTTTTTAATGTTTCCCTTTACTAACTGGATTTCAGTGTTTAAGAAACACAATGTTTTGTCACTGAGTCATGTAGATACTTAACAATGAAGATCCTTTGCAAAAAAAAAAAAAAAAGAATTCCCAAGCATTATAATTAGACAAACTAAAAATTCAACTACTAAAATATACATATGTGTAGACAAAATTGTATTATATAATAAAATGATTATATTTGTGTTATGGGGTAATCTTTTTATTAAAAGATATATTTAATTTTTCTATGTCTGCACAAAAAGAGAAAACAATCCGAAGGTTTTCTAATGAATAGTGAAGGATCATATGTTAATTATAACCTATTAATTAGAATTGACATAAAACGTCCTAAAGTGAAAATTAAAGTCAGATGTGTAGGATACTCTGATTTCCAATAAATATATGTTCTCGGTGCTCTTCATTTTCAGGTAAGGCCTTCCCAGGGACAAGGCAATGGAAATGAATTCCAGAAGAAGAGATCCTATTTGCCCTGGGTTTACTGCCTACTACATGCTCTTCCTTTTGCTAAAAACCATACAGAAGTCTTCTTTAATAATCAGGAGTCCTGGTGTGGCACTGTGGGTTAATGCCCTGTACTGCAAAGTCGGTTTGAATTGCAAAGTCTGTGGTTCAAGCTCACTAGCCACACCTCAGAAACCCTATCCAGGGTCATTAATTAACAACAACATACTATATTTGGGGATGTGGTGGCTTTTAGGATAAACCTCAAAATCAGTGGCTCGGTGGGAGAAAGATGAAGTTTTCTGTGCTTGTAAGGATATACAGCATCGGAAACCATATCTTGTTGTTAACAGCCATCGAATCAGTTCCGATCCACAGAGACCCTGGATAGGGTTTCCAAGGAGCCGCTTGTGAGCCTGAACCTCCGACCTTGCGGTTCAAACGGACCTTGTGGCCCTGCGCATTAGCCAGCAGCCCCACAGCAGGACTTCACATATATGGTCATTATGAGTTAGAACCAATTCGATGACACTTAAAGACAACAACAGCCCTCCTGTTAAGTAATCACTAATGAACAGAGTATCAAAATTTCAAGTGCCTAGAAATGGGCATGCCTAGATGTGGATTTAAAAGTTATAGTGAAATATTAGATCACATGAACAAGCCAAATTACAGCACAAATCCTCAGACGTGTCCTTAAAGGAATAGTAGGACAACTAGGAGAGGTCTCATTGAGAAAGTCACAGTTGGAATGTTCATATTCAGAATGTTCTGATTCCAAGCAGAAGGGGCAGTCAGAGGGAACATCTTAAAATGGATATCTGCTTAGCATATTTGTTGTTAAGTGATGCTTCTGCCTCATAGGGTTTCTTAGGAGCAGCTGGTGAGCTTGAACTGCTACCTTCTGATGCAAACTGACCTTGTAGTCGAACACATTCAGACACAGTGCCACACCAGCTTAGTATATTTAAGGAACAGCAGAAAGGATTTGAGGAATAAAAGAGAATGTCAGAAAGAAAATGGAAAGTCATATCATACTGTGCCTTATAAACTTATTTTAAACCTTTGATTTTTTTTCCCCAGAGTGAAACAGGGAACCACTGAGAAGATGTTACTTATGTTTCCAAAGGATCCTCATGGATGCTAAACCGACTATAAATAGTAAGGACCGAAGCAAAAGACCAGCTAAGAGCCTACTGTGATCATCTATACAAAAACTAATGGAAATTCAGTCTAATAACAGAAGTTCAGAAGCAATAAGAATTGATCAGGCTCTAAATATATTTAGGAGGATTTCACTATGTAGATTTGCACTATGAGAAAATCAGAGAAGTCAAAGATGATTCCAAGGTTTTTGGCTTGAGCACATGAGAAAAGAAAGTTGCCTTCAATTGAAGTGGGAAAAACTGAGAGCAAATTCAAGAGGAAAGGTAAGCTATCCAGGCTTGGACATGTTGAGTTTCAGATGCCTAGGAGATAGCCCCCCAGAAATGTAAAGTGGGCAGTTGAATTTCTAAATCAGGAGGTAAGGAAAGTTGGGATATATAAATTTCTGAGCCTGGGCATAAAAATATTATTTAACACTATGATACTGGATAAGTGAATGGTTGTCCACAGAGAAGTGAAAAAAGACTAAATACTAACTCTTGGGGTATTTTCTACTTCTTGTAGAAAAGATGAGGAAACAGAAAAGGAAATATAGAAGGACTGACCAGTGAGGTAGGAAGGAACCTGCGAGAATGTGGGATCCTAGAAACTAAGTGAAGAGTGTGTTTCAAGGAAGAAAACTAGCTGTGGACTAGTGAAGTAGACTTATAAAATGTGGAACCGACTCATTAAAATCTTGGGAAGAAATAAAAAGCTATGTATTAGCATCTTCATGAACTCTAATGTTAGACATGAATCCAAATTCCAACTCCATCATTCATTTTCAGCAAGTTACTTCATATTTCTGAGTTCTGTTTCCCAGGTAATACCTACGTCACAGACCTTTGGTGATAATTCAATGAAGTAATTTATGTAGAATCACTTACAAATTGCTTGTCTATAGTAAGTACTTTCCATATTACATATTATAAAATACAAATAATATAAATATTAATAAATACCCAAGTAGTTTTGCCATATAATTATATATTATCTTATTCACTATACATTATTATTTATTATTTTAACTATCATTTATTATAATGCTTATAATTCACTTATTAATTTACTCATTCAATTACTTTTCAAATACTCTGGAGCATTTACTGTTTGCCAGGCACTGTTACACAAGAAAAGAAGGATAGACAAACGCACAGAACCTTCAATTTCATTTACATCAGAACTTGCAAATATCATCATGATGTTTATTTCTCTGCTACATGTGAGTACTTTGACAGGAAATGTATTATCTACTAAATAGACGATCTTGAGTTAGTTACTCAAATTCTCTAATCTTCAGAAAAATGAGGCACACTGATTGTATTTACAAAGGGGTTTTGAAGATTAGCAAAGGTAGGATAAAGCATCTAGTAGTTACTATTAAGTAGGTATTCACAGAAGTATAGCTTATATTGGTACTATAAATTCTCTGCATTTTTGTCAGAGACTATGGGCTGTTTGAAGTGAATAATTCATGGTTTCCTCTTTCAAATTGGAAGTTGACAAGCCTTCACGATAACATAAACCGACACCCTGATAAACAATATTTTATTTGTTTGGAATTACTTATACTCTGCCTTTTTTCATAAAGGATTTGAGACAGTTTTAAGACAGGCTGTGCAAAGTGATAATAATCAGACAAACAGAAAAATTTTAAATATTTATGTGCAGACCACATTATGCTATCAGAGCCCACTGAAATTTCTATTTTCTTACTTCCAGCTTAGTTCTGGGCTTCCTGGCAACAAAAACTAAACTGAAATATCAGTTAAGTAATGCTCATTATCAATAAAGGAGATTACAGCATCTCATAAAAAACAAAGTTTTACTTTGAATTCAACTGTAAAAGTTCTTTGTAGATGCATCATATAGGATATATGGAGTGACATGGCTTGTAGCCTCAATATTTTGGGAACAAAGTTGGTTATGAGTTTCATGCAAATATTGTTCATGATACCTTTCAATAAAAAATTTGAGTTGTATTGTAAAAACCAGTTAAGCAATAATAATACTGTGACAAATCGAACTAATACCGTTCAAATATGTATGAATTGGACTGCTTCATAAAACAAAATTGCAATCCAACATTTTTTTTATTTTTTGTGCATCTTATCATCCCAATATATTGGCATAGTTGGTTGTTTAAAATTACACACACACACACACACACACACACACACACTCTCTTACGCACACATACTACTAGATGAATACTACAGAAGTCCTTGGATGACACTGTTAACCATTCAGCTACTCACTGAAAGGTTAACTGTTGTAACCTACCCAAATGTTTCCTAGAAGAAAGCCCTGGTAATCTGCAGACCTAATAGAGCAGTTTTGCTCTGCAATACATGAGGTCATCAGGAGTCAAAATGACTCAGTTGCAACTGGTTTCTGTCTCTCTTTTTTTGGTTTTTAGGATTCCTGGAGGAGTGAATGGACTCAAAGCCATCTTCAGTAAATATCACTTCATCTTCAGACTTTCACTGAGACCTGAATAATAAAGGCCTAATGAACTCTGTTCTGTTTCACTGGATGAGGACAGAAAATATTCTTTAGAAACCAAACTAATGTGGCAAGTTTGACATTCTACCAGAAACATTGTGACATTTCCAGAATTTCCCCATGGCTCAACATTCAGGTAGATACACTCATAAGGTTACTTTCAGATCACAACCAGAATGTTTTTCAGGGAGAACTTCTGTTCAGCTATCCCATAAACAAATGCTTCTTTTGAAGTCTCAATGGCATACGCTATTGTAAATGTGTCTTCCCAGGAAGTAAAAGCAAAGTTTTCTTTATGTAAACTCCAAAACTTGTAAGTGATCCCCTGAACCTGGGTCTCATATAAAAGAATATTCAAGTACTGCTACTTTAGATTTTCAGAGGATTTTTTCATACCATGTTGCAAAGATCATTTCTATGTGTGTGTGTATTTTTTGCTTGATAGGTTTTGTTATTGTTGGTCCCTCCTCATTTTTTAAGAGTTATTGGTCAATTATGATTTTTCTTTAAAGAAGTTCTTGATGTCATTGGGGAAATGTCAGAAATAATGAAGAAAAATTTTAACATGCTATCCAACTGAAGCCCATCTTTTGAAATGAAAAACACGCATAATGAAAATGAGTTGACAGCTTACTTGATGATATTTACAGCTGGATATGACGTCAATCGGAAGGATAGTACAGATCAATTTTAATGGCAAGCAGCTAAGCATGCTTATTGATCCAGCAGCTTGCTACTCTACAAACGGCCAAGACCATTAATGTGCTACCACCAGGGCCATGAGAAAAGCATAAAACAACAAGTGACTTTGAGCCTTTAAAGGAGGTAATTTAAGAGTGCTGATTTGATGATCACACGGGAAAGTGTGAATTCATGATTTAATCCCCATATACTCCCTCTCAAGTAAAAATTGATCGCCATCCTAGGAGCTATATTTCATTTGAAAGAAATTTAATATATTTCATAATTTCCTCTTTAAGTCCTTGGCTTTAAGGGATGCTATTTGCTGTCCAGCTAAATCTGAAAATTGATTTTAATTTTCTGGAGAACAAAACCATTTCTGCTATAGCAGAGTGACCATGTAGGCAATAAAGGGATCGAAAGCATGTAAGAATACTCTGTACCCCCCTTGTTTGCTTCTTTATTTCCTCTCTACCCTATAACGACACTAACAGTAGTCCCTCCATGGAATATAAGAATTGTTAAGATCCTGACTATTGAGTGTTGCCAGAAGACATTTGTTTTTACTAGGAACTAGTAAAAGTCATCAGTAGTATCCACACAGCAGTCAATATTACAAATATATATCACTTGAATGTGGTCACTGCTATGGAAACTAAACTTTTTCTAGTCTGGAGGAGATAAGAATATCCTGCTGAAAGTCAAATCAACTTTTCATTCAGACATCTCACATTGTATTTTAATATACCTAATGGAGTCGCACCAAATAAATGTTAGGTAGGCTGTCTGCAATAGAGAACTTTCTAACCTCTTGAGATGCAGGACATCTGCTTAGATCAAAATGTGTTGTTTATGAAGCTCCCACACTCTGGAGACATATGTACAGTACCAATGTGAAAATCACAAGTTTCAAACTCTTCAAATTGTTCTAAGTTAGCCAGTGAGGAGGCATTAATTCTCACAATGTGGAATTAATTTTACTGCAAATTTACAAAAGGTTAAAAGTTTTAGCAATAGTATCTAATGTACAAAAACTCTTAACCTGGTCGTTGTTGGAGGAGAGGAAGAATAAATTCCAAACTTGGGGAGCTTTCTCATTTCCTGCAAAAATCCAAATGGCTCAATAAAATAAGAGTAGAGAGGAATTAAGTCAGGAGTTCATGACAATTTATGACTTCTTGTAATCAGGATTTTTCCCTTCTTTGTTAATACTAATTATTAAAAACCACCTTCTTACCTATTGTTATAAGAAATAAAGACAATCACTTTACCAGTATACTTGTTCTCAATACCTATTGGCTAAATTTCAGCGATGACATTCATAAGAAATTTGAACTACCAAGCTATTTATAAATCTTAGTACTTGGTACTCATCTCTAAATGTTAAAAGCAATTCCAAATGGCGTATCTAGAGTGCCATCCCCAGTCATCGCTCTTAATTATCAATTCTACTTTCCCCCACTTATTCTTTCTATCACTTTGTCTATTTTAAGTATTACTTCATCTTCTAGCAAAGTTTGGGAGAAATAAATAGTTTCAGTTCTTGACAACCCCATTTTATTGGTACATTAATGGTAAATAAAAATGGGAAAGGAAACCTTAAACTATAGTCATTTAACTTAATTCTAGCATACCTTGCTATCAGATAATTTATTATTAGAAATTGTTAATATTTATATTAAGGACACTCCAAAAATCAAACCCTGATCAAAAATAATCATTGAGCAGTTAAATAAGTTATCTCTAGCAAAGTATCAGAATGTATAGTGCAAGTATATTCTTATTAGGGGAATCCTAAATAAACTGAATGCTGTTATGTTGCCCTGATCCCCGATCCCCTTCATTGGATCAGTGTGAGCTACTGTGATTGTAGGAAAATCTTATTAGGTGGCCTAATAAGAGTCACTTCTCTGGAAAATCTCGTACACACATGTGTGTACACATGTACACATACTTACACATACACGCTCATACAGGTGGAGTGAGCAGCCCACAGACAATGACTGACCTACATGGGGATATAAAACATCAGTCACTTGCCTCACGGTGGGACCAGATCTGTGGTACTATTGATGCTCCAGAGCTCACCAGCTCACCCTCTCCTACTTTTAGCCCTATCTGTCTCTGGAGAACATTTATTCAATAAACATACATTCTTGTTCTCTCTCTTCCCATTTATGGATGGTAAGTCATCATCTGAGGAAATTAGAAGCAAATATGTTTTTACAATTCCTGGTAGTAGGGCTTAAAGTATCAGTTAGCTTATAGTATTAGTTTGATGGCCATAGCTTTACCTTTGCACTGAAGTGTTAATATAAAGAGAAAAAAAAATGCACGTACAATAAAGCAAACCCCATCATGTTCCCAAATCTTTGTCTCAAGTCCTGCTTCTAGGGAACATGAGCAAGATATCAAGTAATTAATGAAATGCCCAAACACAAGATAATATCTACTTCTGTTGTTGTTGTTGTTTAGGGCCATCAAGTCCCTAAACCTATCAACCTATAGTGACCCTGTATAGGGTTTAGCCCACAACACCACACCAGGATTCTTATCTACTTCTGTGGTCCTTCCTTAATAAAGCAAATCTTGAATGTTTTATTTAGTTGTTTTTAGTTATAGTGTTGGAACATGTTGGTGTATTGAAATGAAGCCATATTAAGTGACTGAATCATTTCCACTGCAGAATTCAAATTTCAAACTTGAGAATATTTAGCTTGCTGTGGGTCCTTAACCTTTACACATGGTCACTTGCCACCTCCTACTACTATTGTTCCAGTAGTGGCTGTGCTGAGCCATATTTCCAAAGTTAGCCTGCACAGACTACCTGCCTTCTCTCTTCACTCACTTTCTCATATTCTGTTGATGGTATATGGATAGATAGATAGAGAGAGAGAGAGAGAGAGAGAGAGAGAGAAAGAGAGAGAGTCCTGGTGTGGCATTGTGGGCTAATGTGCTAGACTGCCAAGTTGGTTTGAACTGCAAGGTTGGCAGTTCAAGCTCACCAGCTACTCCTCTGAAGCCCTTTACAGGGTCATTATGGGTCGGCACCAACTTGTCAGCACTTAACAACAACAATAATATATTCAAGTCAGTTCTGACTTAGAGCGACCCTGTATAGGGTTTCCGAGGAGCAGCTTGTGGATTTGAACAGCCTGCTTTGCGGTTCACATCAGTCTTGCAGTCAAGGATATATATTTTTTGGATTAGGCCATTTTCTGATGACAAGGCCTTGAACAGTACATTACACACTGATAATTCTGAAATATTTATTAAATCCACTCATTAGACTACATGAGGAAACAAGGTGGCTATGCAGGATAAGTACTAGGCTATGAACCACAAAATCCATGGTTCAAGTCCCCCAGCTGCTCCTTGGAAGGAAAATGAGGCCTTCTGTTCCTGCCAAGATTTACAACCTCAGAAGCCGTATACAGAGTCATTATGAGTCAGAACTGATTTGACAGCTATTCATAACAACAACAGACTATGTGAATTAATAATTGAGGCCTAGAAGGGAAAACAAGTAAAGGGGTGTTCAGTCAGTAATAGTACAACTGGAGTGAAAAGACTAGAGTATCAGACATTGCCGTGTCATCTCTAAGGCACAAGAGACTCATCCACAACCAGTGTCACTGGCTCCAGAGAGGACAAGAGAGGAAGAGAGGTGGTAACAGTAAATCACTCATGTCTCCTCTTGACCCCAAAGAAAGGCTATTTATTTCCCTTCAATTCACATATGTTGCCAAGAACTCAGCTTCCTGGAATTTCTATTAAGAATCCAAGTTTCATAGTAATAATTTTCAGATGCCACAGCCTCTGCTAATAGTAAGTTTCTAAAGAAGGCAGTAACTTGGTGACAGCAGAAATGGGAAAGGCTTAGGTCAGCTCAGAACTGGAGAGGCTCTGGGACAATTTGAATGGATGTGAATGGAGGACAGAAGGCACAGCAGGTAGAAATCAAAGTCCCAAAATTTAGGGTTTAAGAAATACATATAATCTCATTTCTCTGTAAGTCAATTTCTTTTATCTTTCAAGCCCTGTACCTTATTTCTGCTGACTAAATATAACAATTTATTCTATCTTAGGGGGCTTCCATTCATTCCCGTTTACTGAGGTTGGTAATGTGCCGGGGAGATTACATAGGTTTCAGGTGTTTAGACAATACACTGTGTGTAGGGAGATAGGGCAGGGGTGATGGTTGGTACCCACAGTCTCCCTCATTCTCATTCACAGTCTTCCTGGTCCAGTGGCTCTCCCTACAGGACCTTGCTGTGACACCTCTGTGTGACTACCTAGATACATACCATGTTGTTGTTGTTGTCAAGGGCTGTTGAGTCGATCTGACCCATAGCAACCCTGGTTTCCAAGGAGCAGCTGGTGAGCTTGAACTACAAACCTTGCAGTTCAAATGGCTTTCCAGTCTGGCTCATTAACCCACAGTGCCACACCAGGACTCCAGATATATACCATAGTCATTCCCTTATGTGGCTATACAACTCTCCAGGTTGTATGAACCCTATCTCTCCATCCGATCCAAAGGAATCTTTGCTAATCTTAGAGGGAAATCTTTCCTTTTCTCTTAATGCTTGCCTCAAAATCATTCCCTTTATCTTGCAATTCCAGGTATCTGTTGGGCTTCTGGTGCAAACGGATAATGTGCTCAGGCTGCCAACTGAAAGGCTGGAAGTTTGGCTGTACCCAGAGGCACCTCAGAAGAAAGGGCTGGTGATCTACTTCCAAACCTCAGCCAGTGAAAATTCTAAGGAGCATAGTCCTACTCTGATACGCCACACATGAATCCCCATGACTTGACACCACAGCAACTGATTAAGTTTGGTTGTTGGTAGGGCTCCACTGTGGCGGGAGCGTCAAATTTTGACTGTCATTCAGTGGTAGATTTGCACAGGAAAATAAGTATACATTTTGAACTTGAACTCTATGCTCAACTATTTTCTAAGAATCATACTCTTTCCAGTTAGAAAGGCTAATGGGATTCACAAGGAGCCATGATGACACAGTAGAAGCAGCACAGGACTGCTAATAGCAAAGTTGGCAGTTCAAATACACCAGCCTCTCAATGGGAGAAAGAGAAAATTTTCCGTTCCTGTAAAGATATATATATACAGCCCTGGAAACCCTATACAGGATTGGTATCAGTTAGATTCAACTCAGTGGCAATGAGAATTATTGTGAATCACACAGTTAGTTACTCATAGATGGTGAGCTAGTTTCATGCTCATCAAATAGTTGATGAACCAACCTAAAATTCAAGGCAGTATTTTCACACTTAACTGTTCTTTTTTATAAAATAGGGGAGCCCTGTGGCTCTGTAGATAAGCACTGGATTGCTAGTCTCAAGGTTGATGGTTTGAGCCCACCAGCTGCTCTGAGGGAGAAAGATGAGGTTTTCTGCTTCCACAAAGGTTTACAAGCCTCAGAAACTCTATAGAGGGTTGCTGTGAGTTGGAACTGACTTTCTAGGACTTAAAGAGATGACTCTATTCCGAGAAACCTTGGTAAAATAGTCCTCTTGAATGTCACTCATATTATTCTTATATATAAAAAGGCTATTAATGATATAAGGAATCTTGCTGGCACAGTAGTAAAGGACCAACTGCTAACAGAAAGGTTGAAAGTTCAAATCCACTCAGAGGGAGCAAGATATGGCAGTCAGCTTCCCTAAAGATTTGCAGCCTTGGAAACACTATGAGGAAGTTCTACTCTGTTCTACAGGGTCTCTGTGAATCAGAATTGACTTGAGGGCACACAGCAACATTAATGGTGGACCCTTATGTCTGTTTTTCTGTCTTGCCATTACAGAGTGCCTACCAAGAAAATCCTCAGTATTTACAAAATAAATAAGAATAAGAAAGGACCCTTGTAGCAATGATTAGGAAACAAGGAATCCAGGCAGCATGGTACTGTGGTGGGGGTGGTGATTAAGTGCCAGCTAGTTGGTTTCAACTCATAGTGAGCCTAGATAGGGTTTCTGAAAGCGACTGGTAGATTTGAATCACCCACCTTGCGATTAGCAGTCCAGTGAGTATCCCATAGCACCACACCGGTATTCCATGTGATGAGAGAATTGAATAGACATAAGATATCACCAATTCAGGCAAGGTTAACTGAGTCAAACAAATCAATTTTAATAGATTTATTATTAAGTCTCTCAAAAGTGCAAAACAACTCCACGCTTAAGAAAAATCATTTTACTATGTAAGAACATAATTCTCTATCCATGGAATAAAGATAGTTAAAGCTGTTTTTTTGTTTTTACTCCAAACTAACAAAGTTTGTTAGAAATTCTAAGACATGAAATAGAACCAAGTCGAAAGTCTGTCCCTTTTCTTTCTGATTTATTTCAATCTCTTTTCACAGAGACAGCCATTGAGACTAGTATTTTTTTATGTCAACTCACTGAGGACTGACTGCAGTCATCGGAAAGACGCAATAATTGATTTCAATAATTAATTCCTGCTTGCCAAAGTAATGTTGCTTACGCACTCCTCCTCGGGCCCCAGTTAAAAGGAACTCAGAGGCAGGAGTGCATAAACAGCTACATTACTTTGGGGAGCTCAAGTCCCCTAACATACTGTAGATTTGGGAAGAGCTTTTAGGCCCGGGGCTTTTTGAAGTTAATTCCTATATAGTCCCCTGTTACCTCATGTTGTCCATGATTTTTTAACCAATCCAAAGGAGGAAAAAGCCCAAGTGGAAAGCCTGGTGTCTTTGCAACAATTGATCTCTATCAGAAAATCCATCTTCGCACTGTATCAAAACTTCTCTTAAAAAGAAAGGGAAGGAGAGAGGTGTAAGTGGAAAATAATCAGGGAGGAATGTCAAGAGGAAAACAAAGTAAGTGGGGAATGTTATTTGGAAGCTAAATGACTCCTGGCCCCTTATTCATTAAAATGATTTCTAAAACCCAAACCATTCCAACTGTAGTTAAAAATGTTAAAATGGAATCACTTTATGACCCTTTCAAAATGGGTTAAGTTGCCTGTGCTATCTTATATGCCTAATACAAACAAAATCCAAACTGACTCCATATGACAATATTTTATTGCTTTCTGAAAGAGTTTTCCAGACCAGTCATACATTTTTAATAATAATAGTAATAATAATAATGCTCTGTATACCTTAATACAGCTCCATAAAAGTAACTTTGAATTCTAATATAATGTTTTAGAATATTTATCATTACAAAGAGCTTTCAAATACTCAGGATCTTTGTAAATTCAACATTGAAAAATAACTTTAAACCTCCCCCCTACCCATGATTATGCGCCTAGCTCCCTTTGACCCAGAATGTGTCACAACACAGACTTTTCACTAATCTGGCAATTTACAATCCTAAACTGATTGTGATGTCAAGGCTTTATTGCTAATGAAGGCCTGCAAAGGACTGGAAAGCATAAATGGAAAGCAGGCCCTTATTAGGTATTGGACCATGCTTAGTCATGCCCAAGTACAAGAACCGACCTCTTGTTACTACCTGGTCCCAGGGCGATACAGTTCCTGATGTAAAGAACAGATTAAGAGTAAAACAAGACCAGATGTTTTTCTTATTAGATGGATTAAGTCAGACCAAACCTAAAATTAGGAAAACACTCAGGGCTGATTTACTATTGCACAGTGATGGGGGTCTGTGCTGGGAGCCGCGGCCAGTGGCTGCAGAGCCAGACCTCCGTTTATTAATGGGGCTGTGGGAGCTGGAAAGGCTCACCCCTGACTGCTCTAAAAATGCAGAACGAGGACTCCAGTCTGGTGATGAAAGCTGCTCTCTGAAGGTGGGAACTCAGTAAAAAGAACATCAAAATCTACTTCAAACTCAGCTGACGTTACAAGGGGCTGAGGAAGTGGATAACTTTTTCTAACTCTCTTCACAAAAATATTTCAGGAAGAAATGTACCAGATTACCCAACAAACGCATTGCATTGAGGTATTCTGATTCATAGTGAGCATACAGGATGGGTTAGAGCTGTCCCCACATGGTTTCCAGGGCTGTAATCTTTCTAGAAGCAGACTGCCACATCTTTCTCCCACTCAGTGACTAGTGGGTTTGAACCGCCAAATGTTTGGTCATCAACCACGGCACCACCAGGACTCCTTTGTGCCAAATCGGCTCCAATGATTTTTTTCCTTAAAATATACTCTTGTGATGACTAGAAAAATCAACTTCAGTGAATCTCATGGAGACCAAAATCTATTTAACCCCAAAGTGTTTCTTTGCAAGCTAAATGCCAAGAGCACCCAATGGATTCTTGCCACTTAAGAGTTAACCAGTTTGTTAGCCTTTCTGGATAGAAGAAGGGAAAAAACATTGAACAAAATGAAGGGTCGGGATGTTCAAAACCATATTCCAACTGCTAGGCCTTGACTATGGCGTAGCAACGGAATCTGACTCCTTGCCAGGAACTTGACACAAGAAAGAATTAATTGAAGATGATTCTGTTATCTTAAAGGAGCTCTGGTAGCGTAGTGGTTACGAATAGGGCTGCTAATCTCAAGGTCAGCAGCTTGAAACCACCAGCTGTTCCACAGGAGAAAGATGAGGCTTTCTGGTCCCGTAAAGATTTACAGCCTCAGAAACCCTGTACAGGGTCGCTATGAGTCGGAATCAACTCCACAGCAAATCACCACCACCACCTGTTATCTTAAAAATACAGGAAGGCTTAAAATATGCTTTCTCAGACAGTGGATTAAGTGTATTATCAAATAACATTTTTGGCAGGTGCATCCTTGAAATAATATTCCTCAAAAGGCAGTTTTCTTCCTTATTTTACCATGCTGCTTATATTTTAGAAACATGTTGATGCTGTTTGGAACTCCTGAGCTCCCACTTAATAAATGGGACTTGAGGTATGTCACAAAAACTCTATGAGCTTCCATGTCCTTATTTGCAAAAGTAAGGTCAAATATACATCTCAGAAACATTATAAGGATGAGATTAGATAAAGCCTGTAAGGGCACGGGGCTAAAGAGTAGGAACTCAGTAAGTCTGTATCAGTTATCTGCTGGATTTCTTCCTCTGTATTTGCATTATTATCCCACTTGTCAGGATGTCGAATTGAGTCTCTAAAACTTTGCCTAACATCACAAACCTAGCAAGAAAGGAAACCTCAACTCTTCTCCCAAGACCCTTCCCTCAGTGAGAGGACAGTTGGTAAGACAAACTCTTTTCCGACTTTTGCAAAGTATCCTAATGAATTTCCAAATTTAAATTTTGTTCAGCGCACAAAAATCTGTGAAGGGTTAAATAACTGTTAATGTCAGCTGGTCAGGACTGAGACCTGGCAAACTCTGTGGGTCTATGGCTTAGCCTAGAGTCAGAACTGCAGGGCACAATTTGTCAAACCAAAACCAAAGCCAAGCATAATGCAAAAGACCAACATTCTTTACTAATGAAGCTAAACTGTAGTTGTAAGAAGACTTCACCTTTGAAGTCTTTTTGGTTTAATGTTTAATGATTGTCTCAAAGCAATGGTTTGGGGGGTTCATTCAGGCTCCATGATTCCAAGACGGCTGCATTTCGTGAGTATTTGAAATGCTATATTTTCTCCATTTAATTAGGATTCTTCAATAGAATCTTTGATCAAATGTTCACTAATGGTAGCAGGACACCATCCAGTTGTTTTGGTCTCATAGCAAAGGAGACAGTTATTCACGGAGACAGTTAGCCACACATTCAGTTTTCTCCACCTTTTTCTGACTTTCCTCCCTCTGTTGCTCCAGATGAATAGAGAACAATTGTGCCTTGGATGTCCACTCCAAGTTTTAAAGACTCCAGGAACTACAAAATAAACTTGGAGGAAGAGCAGAAGCCCTAAACACACTATTAGGCAAAATAATTAGGACATCCCATGAAACCATAAACTAAATTTCCAAGCAAGGAACCAAATCCCATGAAGCATTAGTTGTGCATAAGCAGCCTATCCCAATTACCTAGTGCGGCGCTGCAGAAATACCACAGGTGGATAGCTTTAACAGAAGACATTTATCTTCTCACACTCTAAAAGGCTAGAAGTCAAAATCCATGGTAACAGCTCTAGGCTCTCTTGCTCTGTTAGCTTGGTATCTTTTCTTGAGCTATTACAATAGTCATGCAATATTTGTCCTTTTGTGACTCATTTCACTCAATATAATGTCCTCAATGTTCATCCATGTTATGTGGTAGCTTGTAGCTTCCTTGTTATTTTTTCAAGGTAGCATAATATTCCATTTTATGTATGTACCAAAGTTTGTTTATCCATTCTTCCATTGATGGGCACTTAGATTGTCTCCATCTTTTTGCTATTGTACAACACATGTTTTTGGAAACCATAATTCAATCCATATCATTCCACCCTTTGCTCCAAATTCATGTCTTTGCCACATGCAGAGCATATTCACTCTATTGCATCATCCCAAAAGTCTTCAATCAACTCCAAGTCCAAAATCTCATCCTCAGAATCATCTAAATCAAATATGAGTGAGACATATTTTGTCCTGAAGCAAAATTCCTTTTCATCTGTGTGCCTGTGAATCTAACCTAAAACTATCTATTTCCAAAGTGCAATGTTGAAACAGAAATAAAGTAGACATTCCCATTACAAATGAGAGATGTTGGAGGAAAATAAGGGACAATGCATGTCAATCAAGTCCCAAACCCAGCAAAACAAATTCTATTAGCTCTCAGATTTTGAAAATAACCTGTAGTCTTTTGGGAACATTTAGACAATGGCCTCACCCTATACACTTTAAGGTATAGAGTGTATATAGTGTATATAATGGCCATGCTCTCTGAATTATGCATGGAGGCCCTCTGCCCTGGGTTTAAGCTCCACCTTCCAGGCCCACTATGATAGCTCTC
The DNA here is from genome assembly GCF_000296735.1 of Chrysochloris asiatica. Lineage (NCBI taxonomy): Eukaryota > Metazoa > Chordata > Mammalia > Afrosoricida > Chrysochloridae > Chrysochloris > Chrysochloris asiatica. The sequence goes on from NW_006408522.1 coordinate 42,474,569, forward strand.
TTCAGCTTAGGTGGCCCCATTCTCTGAATCCATGTAAGTAGTAACTTCACATCCTCAACCCTGGCAAGCTCCATTGCTCTGCCCCTTGAGTATGGCAATCCACTTTTTCAGCTTTGGACCGTAATCCATATTCTTGGCCCATGGGCATGAAAGCTCCATACTGCAGAACTGAATTGGTATCAGTCTGATTATTTAAACCCTAGGAAGCTATGGTTCCATCCTTTTACTTAGAAGACAACAGGTGCAGCTCCTTTGGCCTGTTTCCTGTCAGAAAAATTCCAAAAGGCAGAAAATTTTGTTTTCTTTTCTCCTGTTCCTGTCTCCTTCCATCTAAGCTGAAGCGTATTTTGTGAGCTCTATCAGTTACAGCCTTCATCTCTTCAACAAAAATTATATAACCATGTCCTTGGAGAAATTCTAGAACAAATGCCCTGAGTTTTGTACTACAGAACTTTTCAAATCTTAAAGTTTTCTTTTCATTTGCACAGTTATTTTTTTAAGTTCATCTCTTTTCTGTCACATTTTATTGTAAATGGCAAGGAGAAGCCATGGACTTCCTTTAAAATCTTGCTTAGAAAACTCCCCAGCCAAACATCCAAGTTCATCACTTACAAATTCTACCTTCCATAAAACATGTTAACATAGTTTAAACAAGTTCTTTGCCATTGTATGAAAGCATCACCTTTCCTTTATTCTCCAATCCCATGTTCATCATTTCCTTTTAAAGCCTCACCAAAAGTACATTTAACATCCACATTGCTGGCAACAGTCTGTTACTGGCACCATATGTATTCTATAAGACAACACAGCCTTTCTCTATAGCTCGACTCAATTACATCTGAACACTCACCCAGAATGCCTTTGGCATCCATAATTCTACTCTAATAGTCTTTTCATGGCAAACAAAGCATTCACTAGTATGCTCCTTATAACTCTTCCAGCCTCTACTCATTGCACAACTGTGAAGCCACTTCCACATTGTAGGTTTCCATTACAGCTGCATCCCACTCCTGGTACCAAGCTCTGTCTTAGTTGCTTGGTGCTGCTGTAACAGAAATACAATGGCTTTAGCAAACAAACATGGATTTTCTTGTAGGTTAGGATACTAGAAGTCTAAATTCAGAGTGCCCTCTCCTGGAGAAAGCTTTTTCTAACTTGGCTCTGGGGTAAGGCACTTATTTTTTGGCTCTTTGGTGATCTTGATGTGACATGGTATCTGTCTTCTTATGCTAATATGTATCTCTTTATATCTCAAAAAAAAAAAAAAAAAGAACTCAAGATATACTCAAGATCCATCCAACCTTACTAACATAACAAAGATTATCTATTCCCAAATGATATGATAAGCACAGGCACAGAAGTTATTAAAATTGACACCACATATTTGAGAGGGACATCTTTTAATCCACAACATAGCCTCAACAGCAACTCCTTTTCTTTGTCTTGTTTCATTGTTGTAAATATATCTATGCACAACTTCTGCTGTCTTAACTTTTTTATAGGTCTGTGCCTTATTGGTAGCACAATGGCTCTGCAGGGTAAGTATAAGTTCAAGCCCACCAGCCACTCTGCAGATGAAAGATGAGACTTTATGCTACTGTGAAGATTCACAGTCTTGGAAACCCTATACAGGTTCACTGAGTTAGAATTGATTCAATAGCACTTGACATCCAACACCTATGCCTTACTGACAGAAATTACATTATTTGGCTGTGCAAACTTACCCTTAATCAATGTGATTATAAGTAGATCATCAGGTTTTTATTCTGAGGCATCTCTGGGTTGACTTGAACCACCAAGTACTTTTATAAGAACAAATGGTCACCACCTAATTTATGGCTCATATTGTTCAAAAATATCACTCTTCTATTTCTTGTGACTGAGGGGACACTTAGGAAATTATAGTGTAGAAACATATATATATATTTGTTATACCCAAAATGTTAGCATGTTAGTCTGGGTCTTATCTGTGTTGTACCAAGGGTAAGTAAGGCATGTCATTGTGATGCATTTGACCTTATAAATTATTTTCATATATAGAATGCCAGAACTGTTGCCTAGTCCAACATGATAGACTATATTTCAAACAAGACTTAGATGATAAATGATTTGAGAGACAATGACATGCAGTAAATATAATAAATCTAATAATTAAATTTAAATTTAACCTATTAACATTCTAGCAGTGTTGTCATTTAATGAAACTTGAAGTTTTCTTTTCTGCAGAGTTCTTAATAAGTTAGTGTGATTTCACATGCTTTGGGAAAGAATATCTAATTCTCTACTCTAAAATGAAGGAAGTTGTGATTAGAGAGGCCAAGTTAGAATAAACATATACTAAAAGCATCAGTAATGTATTATCCTACTTGTGTTTAATATTTTCTTCTTAGGTTTAGGAGTTGCTGCAGAATGATGTAGTCTTTTCTAACTAGTAAAGTTAAGTGCTAATATATGTCTACTTTCCAGACAGTTAATTCAACTTTCTACAGCTGCTCCGTGGGAGAAAGATGAGGCTTTCTGCTCCCGTAAAGATTTATAGCCTCGGAAACCCTGTTCAGGGTCACTATGGGTCAGAACCGACTCCACGGCACTTAACAACAACAACAACTATGGTATATAGGTATCTAATAGGGTTAGGAGATACCTACCATGGTTTTATGTGTCATAATTCTAGGGCAAGAGTTATCCCATGCCTAAAAGAAATGATCTTTGGTTTAGTTATAACTGAATGTTTCTACAAATAGACACCCCAACAATATATGCCCACAAAGAACATTTTAGGCCAGTTTTTTTTTTTTCATATCATGTTATCAGTAAATGCATACTTGGCCAACAATGTTGGTTACTTCATAGCTTGACAATGATCAACTCTAAATAACAGAGATACCTTTTGAATTTCTTGAGAAATGAGTGTATAACTAGATTTGTGAAAAGTCACCAGTTCATGGATAGTGTTGTGGGAACAGATACTTTACACTAAGACTTAGTGTAGTCACTGGATGACACTAATGTTAAAGTACTTGGCTGCTAGCCAAAAGACTGCAGTTCCAGTCCAGCCAGAACAGTCTCAGAAGAAAGCCCAGTGATCTGCTTCCAAAAATCAGCCACTGAAAATTCTATGGGGTACAATTCTCCGACACACATGGGACACTATGAGTTAGAATTGATAACAGCTGATTTGTTTTTATTTTCATTTTGTCCACCTTTAAAACTAAGTCTTTTTCATAGATGAAACATGTTTGGTATCAATATTAATAAAAATTACAAATTATTTATCAAGTGTTATAAATGCATATTTTGGCTGTTCTTTTATTCAAGTATTGCTATTGTAATCACAAGGCAGAATGGGATCTTAAGAACTATCCAAATAGCCCCATGCCTCTCGACATGACTGTACTTAAACTAGAATGATGAATGTTTACGCTGTTCTTTAAAACCTGAAAGCAAGCATATAGTCATTAAGGTATCATGGTAACCATGCAATATCTGTGAGTAATATATACAACTGCCTTTTTATGGCGAGTGAATTAAGCATATTTCCATTCATTCCATTTTAAATTTTATTCAAATGTAAGTGGGAATTCACTGTTATGCAGATACATAACCTATGTAACTCAAAGGGGAATAAAATGTCAAAGAATGAAATTGTTCTACATGAAAATTTTTGCTATAGTACTTCAGTAGTGTTAAGCTGCTAAATTAATAAAAACAGGTATAATTCTCTTTGCGTAATAAAATACTCCGAAAACGTCTGCAAAGTGAATAATACTGAAAGCTACTTATAGGAACCATGTGGCAAATTCTTTAATAAAAGTCTTTTCTTTTCATGAATTCAAGCAGTTATTCAACTAAACAGCCACTTATCTATTTCAAATTTATTTTAATATTCCAGTTATTTGTCACACTATTCTACTGGTCCAACTGGAAGTCATGTTCCCAGCTTGATATTTTTTATTACATGATTGCTTTTAAAACAATTTGATTTTCAGAAGGTACAACACAAAATTCAAATGTATAAATGGAAAAGAGTGAAAAATAAGCCACTTTCCTACCTTTATTTCTCAGCCAACTAGTTCTTCTCCCTAAAGGCAACAATTTTTCAGAGTTTCTTATGTGTTATTCCAAGTAGATTTGTTGCAATGAGCAGGCTAATATATGATGCATCATAAATATACGCACTACTTGCGATTTTCTTTCTTTTTTTTTTAACTAACTTTATCAAGCAGACCATTTCATATCAAAACGTGTTATTGTATGTCTGCATACTTTTCTGATGTATAAATAAATGATAATTTATTTAGCTAGATCTCTATTAATCGATATTGAGGTTGCTCTCATATTTTGCTATCACAATAAATACTTAAATGAATAGTCTTGTACATATAGTCACATAAGGAGTTCTGGTGTGGCACTGTGGGTTAATGCACCAGACTGCAAAGCCATCTGAACTGCAGGTTGGAGGTTCAAGGTCACCAGTGTCTCCTTGGAAACCCTATACAGGGTCATTATGGGTTGGAACCGACTCGATGGCACTTCACAACAACAACAATAGTCACATAGGTGTGCATAATTGTAGAATAAGTTTCTAGAAGTAATATAACTGGGTCAAAAGTTGTATACACTTCAAGTGTATAACAAATTGGTATAAGACCGCCATAGAAGTTATACCTGCTTTTTCCATCAGAAATGCTGTATGAAAGATCCTATTTCCCCATATTCTCACAATCATTGAGATATATGCAGCTTGGATCACCTTTACAGTGAACTGTCTGTCCAGTCTCCTTCTCCTTATGAGTTGCTGTCTATTTTATAATTAATTTGAGGAATTTCTTATATATGAAGATCGATTAAAAAAATATTACTACAAGGGTTCTAGTTCATAAATCCATGGATTTATTTCAAACAAAATGTGTTTAAGCATGTTTCTGTGATCAGTGGATGGCTGAGGAGAAGTTCTCTCAATAAAATAGTTTTCTTCTTCTTCTTCTTCTTCTTCTTCTTCTTCTTCTTCTTCTTCTTCTTCGTCTTCTTCTTCGTCTTCTTCTTCGTCTTCGTCTTCTTCGTCGTCGTCGTCATTGAGTTGATTCCGACCCATAACAACACTGTATAGGGTTTCCAAGGAGCTGCTGGTGAGCTTGAACCACCAACCTTGCAGTTCAAACGACTTTGTATTCTGACACATTAGCCCACAGAGCCACACCAGGACTCCTAGTTAGGGTGCCTTAAAACAATGACAAAAAAGTCTAGTCAAAAAAGGGGTTCAAAGTGGATTTGCTGAGCCAATTAAATACAAAGTAGAGAAGTCAAAGTAGTGATAGCAACTGTGTTTTGGGAACTCCAAAGTGGTAATCTTGATTGATTTTCTTGATGAACACAGGACAATTACGGGGACTTTATTATGAAGAAGTTTTATGAAAAATTGTACTGGTGAAAAAAAAGTCAGGAAAGTTGTACCAAGGAATTTGTTTCTAACATGAAAACGCACCTGCTCATTCATTAAGAATTCATTGGAAAATCTTACCTCTTTCACCCTTAAACCCTGATCTTGCTCCTTCAAATTTATTGTCGTTTCCCAAACTCAAGAAACATTGAAAGGGAACACAATTTGTATCCTTCAAGGATGCTAATTGTTGGATGTGCTATGCAACACTTGGATGTGTGCAGAAGTCTTTGAGGAACACTTAGAGAGATGGAAACACTGATTTCAGAAGTATATAAACCTAGATAATGGACATAGTCAAGGGACAACTGTGTCATATTTTGACATTTTTAGTAAAGGTTTCTGTGATTTTTTAACAAAATGTTTTGACTTACTGTCTTATTAGAATATTAGTCCTTTTTATATAATATGTGCTTAGAAATTATTTTTTCACATATTGTTGTATATCTTCTGAATTGGTTTATGATATTTGTCAGATGTATACTTTTATACAAATTTATCATCTTATTTATAAGCTTATGTAGGATCCTAAGGTTATGAGTCCTGGTGTGGTGCTATGGGCTAAAGTAATGACCACAATGATGTCTGCAGTTTAAACTCATCAGCCACTCCTTGGAAACCCTATACAGGGTCACTATGAGTTGAAACCAACTTTACAGCAGTTACCAATAACCAATGAGTTTATGTGTCATGTATAAAAAGGCCTTTCTTAATCTCATTTTGTTTTTTATTTCTCATGTCTTTCTCTAATATATTAATGGTTTCAACTTCTTTTAAACCTTGGAGTATCTTGAGCGTATTTTGTTGAACACAGGGGTAGGAAAAAAACAATTTAAAATATATTTATCTCATAATTTTAACACTTCTTATTGAATAAACCACCTTTCCCCATATATGTACAAGTCACATTTATTACACATCAGATATATTTATATCCACTTCTGAATATTTGTTCAGTTATAAAAATCTATTGAATATTCATGTTTATTGACTTAGAGTTCTAATAATTGTAGCATTATGATATATCCTATCACCTAGCAAGGCAAAAATCTTATGGCTTCTCTACTTCTAAGTATTCCTGACTCTTCATGTATATTTTTTCTTCCACAAACTTTTAAAATCAGCATTTCTAATTACCAAAAAGATCATTTGGATACCATCATATGTATATATAAGAGTCCTGGTGTGGCACTGTAAGATAAACACTGGCCCATAAGCATGGTTTGACCCACAAGGTTTTTGGTTCAAACTCATCAGCTGCTCCTCAGAAACCCTACACAGGGTGACAATGAGCTGGAACCACCTTAATGGCACTTAACGACAATAAAAACATATGTATATAGATTATTTGAGAAACAATGGTTCCTAGAGCATATTGAATCTTTCTATATAATATTGAAGACTATTTCTAGTTATAGCATTTTTTAAAATTATTACTCTTGGAGAGCACAGACAAGTGTTCTGATGAATACCCTTTGAGATAAAATTACCATATATGATAGTTTTTGTTGTTGTTAAATGTTGTCAAGTCGTTCTGACTCACAGTGAGCATATGTCCAACAACAGGACAAAACACTTTATTCTTGTGCCATCCTCACAATCATTGCTCTTTGAATCCATTGTTACATCTACCACATCAAACAATTTCTTGACGACCTTCCTCCTTTTCACCCTCTACTTTACCAAACAAGATGGTCATCTCCAGAGACAGGACCCTTCTGATAACTTGTCCAAAGTACAAAAGATAAA
>NW_006408522.1:42481943-42486757 GCF_000296735.1 Chrysochloris asiatica
TTATTCATTGTGCAGCTTTCACATTCCTAAGAGGTGATTACCATGGCCTGTGTCTATGCACCTGTGGCCTTTGTTTAAGCAAAATGATCTCTTTGCTTTTGACACTTTCAAGAGAGTTTTGCAGCAGACTTGCCCAGTACAATATATCATTTGCTTTAGTGACTGCTGCTTCAATAGACATTGATTGTGGATCCAAGTAAAATGAAATCTTTGACAACATCAATCTTTTCTTTATTTCTCACGCTGCTGCTTATTGGTCCCGTTGTGAGATTTTTATTGTCTTCACACTGAGGTATATTCCATGCTAAAAGCTGTAGACTTTGATCTTCATCAATAAGTGCTTCCAATCCTCTTTGATTCCAGCAAGCATGATTGTGTCACTGTCATGTTGCAGGTTGTTAATGAATCTTCCTCCAATCCTAATGCCACATTCTTCTTAATATAATCCAGGTTACTTGCACAGTTTACAAGTGAATAAGTATAGCGAAAGGATAAACAACCACGATGCATGCCTTTTCTGATTTTAAGCCATATAGTATCTCCTTTTTTATGTTGGAATGACTGCCTTTTGGTCTGTGTACAAGTTCCACATAAACACAATTAAGTGTTCTGGATCCTGTTCTTCACAATGTTATCTAAAATGTTTTATGCTCATAGTTCAATGCATTTGCATCATCAATAAAACACAGGTAAACATTTTTCTGATATTCTCTGCTTTCAGCCAATATCCAACTGTCATCAGCAGTGATTACACTTGTGTTATATTTTCTTCTGAATCCATATGCAATTTCCTAAGTGTAAAAAGTATGAAATTGCAGTGTCAGGGTCAGAGGTCATGCTGTTTTACCAGGAGACAACTTTTGATTTAAGTTGTGAAGCCTTAGTGAAAATAACTGAGGAAGGTATGGAAAATACTTCCATACTCCACACTTTAAGTTTTGTCATAGAAAACTTCATCTGGGATAATGCTGAAGGGAAATAAAGGAAATGGTGGCAGCAAAAGCACAATTTAAAAATTAGTATTGACCTATCCATAGAATACACATGGAAATAATTAGCCATGGGACCCAAAATAAAGAAATTCAAATTCCTATGTGGCAGATTACCAGTAATAATATAAGCTATCTTAGTATGTTTTTTCCAGTGGTTGGAATGATGCAGAGAGTTATCTTTTTTAGAGGTCCATCTTTAAAAATTCTCTCAGGGGCACAACAGCATGATTAACCAGGCAGCAAGCAAATCCTTCAAGGACATACATTAAGGTAGACCAAAATAAGAGGGGAAAAAGAGAGAAAATAATTGGATTAAAATAGTTTATTACTTGATCACATTAGAGGATGAGGCAGGTATTCCTAGTTAACAGGTGGCTCCCAAGAGGGAGGTGATTTAGGGGGCCAAACTCCTCCCACTTTGTGGCTCCTCAGGTCCCTAAATTTTCTTGGTGATTTGTATGCAGTTTCCAGAAAAGGAAAAGAAAACATGGAAGAGATACATGGGCTTAGCTTTGGTCAAGAAAAGGCATATGTTACATCTACTTAATTTTCATTTGCTATAATGCAATCAGGAGTCCTGGTATGGTGCTGTGGGCTAATGCATCAGACTTCAAAGTCTTTTGAATTGCAAGGTCGGTGGTTCAAGCTTAGCAGCTGCTCCTTGGAAACCCTACACATGGTCGCTATGGGTCAGAAGCGACTCGACAGCACTTAACAACAACATAACCCAATGAAATGGTTTCATTTCCTGAAAAGGCATTCTGGGGTGGCACTGTACAATAAGCACTGGACTGGTAACCACAAAGTCGGAATCGGAAATGCAAAGCACCAGTTGCTCCTCAGAAAACCTATACAAGGTTGCTGAGAGTCAGAACTGACTGAGCAACACTTAACAACATCAAGAACAACTTCAAGGGAGGATGGGAAATATTTTCTAAATGGGAGACTAGGAAGAAGAGAAAAACAGATTTAGGTAAGCAGCTAGCAGCCTCAGTCTCAGAAGACAATGACTCTACAAAGCCCAACATCAAGGCTTTAAATGGTAATTTAATGGAAACAAAGTAAAGCCTAGTGGAAACAAATCAAAATAGTACCTGGAGGCTGATCCACATGGAACACAAAGAGAGGTGACAAGTATATTTTATATAACCAAGTAAACCAGTAAGAATGTTTTTACACTAAGTAATAAATAGATCAAACAGATTGAGCAGCACAATGAAAATAGTCCCCCAAATACATCTTCTTCTTGTTGTTGTTGTTGTTAAGTGATATCAATTGGGTTCCAACTCATGGCAACCTGTTTCTGAGGGTTTCTGAGGAGCGACTGGTGAGCTTGAACCACTGACCTTTTAGTTCAAACCAACCATGCAGTCCAGTGCATTAACCCACAGTGCCACATCAGGAAACACATCTTGTTGTTGTTGTTAAATGCTGTTGAATCGATCCCAACCCATAACGACCCTGTATAGGGTTTCCAAAGAGCAGCTGGTAAACTTGAACCACTGACCTTGCAGTTCAAACGACTTTGCAGTCTGCCACATTAGCCAATAGTGCCACACCAGAAAACATATCTAGGGGCCACCAAATAGCCCCTAGTGCTATTTAAGTACTACCAATAACTGCCTCTATGGTACATTAACATTAAATTCTACAATGTAGCTCAGGACCCTAAATATTGCCTACAAGATCAGTTAACACAAGGACAAAGAAAAAAAGATGCATACATGTACTTAATACCTTTATCTTTGTGTCTGCTTTTCAGATTCATCAACATGAAATAGCATGTTTGCTTGATAAAAACTGTTTCATAGGAGATTGAAGACCAATGAAACATTCACTTGTTGCCCAGTGTTTCTAAGGATCTGAGGAACTTGCATCCTTTCAAAAAGTTTCTGTTGAAACGTCTAAAGTTTAGAGAATGTTTAGATCCAATTACTGAGCCCCAGGTCTAAGAAGAAAATCTCTGGGAATGAAGCTCACCTAACTTCACTGTGGCTATCAAATTTGTATATGAACAATTACTTTGAACCCCAAATCAAACCAAACTCACTGTTATCAAATACATTCCAATTCATAGTGACTTTACAGACAGCACCCCAAAAGTCTTTGGAAGGTATCCAAGAAGGATAGACAAAATGCCTGGGTTTATATTATGCGCTAAATCAGATATATTCTATTCCTTTCACAAGTCTACTCTCTCTAATATGTTTCTAACAGTTTGACCAGTATCTTCTGTAATGTTAGATGAGCCTCTGTCTCCATGAGATAAGCCTGGAAAGAAGACCCCATGGTCTTTGTCTCCTTTGCCAGACAGCATCATGTCTCTTTCCTTTGTTATCTATAGTGGACCAGCCTGACTCAACCCTAAACAATATAGCATGTCTTCTCTATATTTTCCATTCATTCTTTTGTTATCTGTTGCACATAATGAAATGAAGCACACAGAGAGAATGCTATTTTGCTCTATTTAAAGTATGGAAGTAAAATTTTAAAAACAGGCAATAAAGAAGAGCTCAAACAGCCTCTACTCATTGACTCTCAGGGCAAAAGACTCTTATCTATCTATACAATATATCATTTTTCCACACTCCAGTTCTGAGTATGTGCACAATATTGTTTGACTAATTGGACATGAACTATAAAATCAGTCAAAGACACACTTCAATCCATCAAACAACAACCTTGACTTCATTGGATTGATTTGATCATTCAAAATCACTTGATGCATGTGGATAGAAATTAAAAAACACAGACTTCCAGTTTCAAATTATGGATGTAGAGAGCTAGAAAGAGAGTAAGTAGTCGTCTCTATTAAAGACAGTAAAAATTGGAACAAACTGCATATTAATAACATTTCTTGAACCTATTAGAATACTGAGGTTGTAGAGCAGGTAATGCAACACCAAATCTATAGAGAATCAAATGCCTGCAGGGAGAAACAGGACCAAAATTTCCACTTATCTGGAATAGAACAACAGAAACGCCATATAATCTGTTATGAGAAAAATCCACTGCCATCAATTCACTTAAAACTCATAAAGACTACAGAACAGACTAGAACTGCCATTAATGTTTCCAAGACAGTAATCGTTTACAAAGTAGATTGACTCATTTTTCTCCCATGGAGCAGAAGGTGGATTTCAACTATGAACCTCTTCATTAACAGTCCAGTGCTTCATCCACTGTGCCACCAGGACTCCTTTATATCAGCTGCTAAGAAGATGAAACTAGAAATGCTTTCGAATTTGCTAAACATTCAATATTCTGTGGGCTACTGTGGGAATGCAAAGCTCCCGGGAGCCACAGACATGGGGCATTTATGCCTTCTTGCTGGTTTCTCCTCTATGACGATCTCCAGACACTGACAAGAAAGTTATGAAGAATCCTGAGAAAGCTTGCCCTGTGGTGCTCAGTGGAAGAGAAAAGTCACTGTGAAACTCAAAGCCACCTCTCTTAAAAACAAAACCTTCATTTGCAAGGGGAAGAAAATGAAACCTTGAAGTACTGGTACAAATCCCCTGTAATTAATGTAGAAGTGAAATTCTCTATTCCTAAGGGAGATTTATGAATGTGTGTTAGACTCAGCATTGCATCTGATCCTGCCTAAAATTGAGGCTTGATTAGAACAAGAAAATATTCCCCTACTCTACTCACCATGCTAAGGTGATTAAGGAAAAAAATAACAATGGGATACAGTTGTTGTTGTTGTTGTTATGTGCCGTGGAGTCGGTTCCGACTAATAGCGACCCTGTACAGGGTTTCCGAGGCTGTAAATCTTTACGGGAGCAGAAAGCCTTATCTTTCTCCCGCGGAGCAGCTGGT
>NW_006408522.1:42487564-42490773 GCF_000296735.1 Chrysochloris asiatica
CATTTCCTTTCATCAGCCCCACCCAGACATATTGAATAGAAAGACATTCTTATCTGTAAAAAAAAAAAAAAAAAAATTACCTTAGGAGTTTTGGTGTGGCAAGCTAGGATAAGCACTCCACCTTTCAAGGTCGTTTTGCCATGGTATTTTCAATCACTTCTTATATATACAAAAGTTGAACAGTAAATAAGGTACACCAAGAAGAATTGATGCCTTCGAGTCTTGGTGCTGGTAATGAATACTGAATATACTATGGACTGTTGGAATAATGAACACATCTTAGAAATACAGTCAGAATTCTTCTTATAAGTGAGGACAGTAAGACACCACTTCCTATATTTTGTATGTGTTATCAGTATGGACCAGTCCCTAGAGAATGCCATTATGCTTGGTAAAGGGTCAGTGAAAAAGAGAAAGACCTTCAATGACAAGGATTGACACAGCGGCTGCAACATTAGGCTCAAACAATTATGAGCATGCACAGGACTGGGCAGAAATTCATTCTGTTGTACGTAAGGTCACACTATGTGTTGGAAATGACTCAACTGTAGTGAACAACAATATATGTAGTTGAAATTCCAAACTAGAATAGAGAGAATGGAGAGAAATATATATATGGCGCTCTGGTAATGTAGTGGTTACAAGTTAGGCTGCTAACCTCCAGGTCAGCAGTTAGAATCCATCAGTTGTTCTGCAGAAGAAAGATGAGGCTTCCTGCTCTTGTAAAGATTTACAGCCTCAGAAACCCTATACAGAGTTGCTATGAACCAACTCCACGGCACACCACCAAATTAGTTTTCTTAAATTCGTGACAGACATTAAGTCACAGAGAACACTATATGACACACACATATATCACACTCACACATCATTTAAAATAGCACTAGAAATAAATCAGTAAAGTATTTAACTATCTAAAAATAAATTCACTATTTGTTGACTGAAAACCACAAAATAAAGATGAAATTCATAATCTCATAGACACTGACAAACTAATTCTAAATTAATATGGAAAGAGAAAAGCTGTAATAGTAGGATGATACTTACTTGATCATCTGGTAGCATAGTGGTTACGAATCGGGCTGCAAACTGCAAGGTCAGCAGTTCAAAACTATCAGCTGTTCTGCGGGAGAAAGATGAGGCTTTCTGCTCCCATAAAGATTGACAAGCCTTGGAAAACCTGTACAGGATCGCTATGAGTTGGAACTGTCTCCACGGCACATAATAACAACAACTTTCTAGATTTCAATACTTAGAATAAAATAAATGTAATAAATTAATGTGGTATTGGTACAAAAGTTGTGCAGATCACTAAGACTTAATAGAGTCCAGAAATAGGTCCATACAAATATATTACAATTAAGCACCATCAAACTAGCTCTGACTCACAGTAACCCTGTATAGGGTTTCCGAGGAGCAGCTGGTGGGTTTGAATTTCTGCCCTTGTAGTAAGCAGTTCAGTGCTTATCTTGCAGTACCGTACCAATAGTCAATTAATTTTTTATAAAGATGCAAACCAATTCATTTCAGAAAAAATAGTTCTAACACATACTTGAAACAAAAAGAACCTCAACACGTACTGTGTATCTTATACATAATTTGGCTTGAAATACATCATATATGCCTTGATGTACATCATAAAGCTTTAAAACTTATAAAAGAAATCATAGGAGAAAATCTGAATCATCTTGGGTTATGTGATGATTTTATAGGTACAACATCAAAAGCACAATGTACTAAAAATTTAATATTTTGGACTTCATTAAAATTTAAATCCTTTGCTCAGAAAGGACACTGGTAAGTGAATGAAGAAAGCATGAGGCACATATTAGGTGAAAATAACTGCAAATTAAATGCTTTGTAAAGGGTTTGTAACCAGAAAGTAAGGAACTCTGGAAAATGAACAATGTAAAATGAAACCACCCAACAATAAATGAGTAAAAGATTCAATGGACATTTTATCTAAAGATATCATAGATGGAAATCATCATATGAAAACATGCAAAAAATAATGTCATTAGTAAAATTTAAAACTCAATGAGATATATTACATACTTACTAAAATGACTAAAATTTAAAAAGACAAAAAGTTGAGCATACCAAGTATTGACTAATATATGGAGAAACTAGAACTCTCCTGAACTGTTGGTAGGAATGCAAAATTTCGCAACAACTTTTGGAAAATGTATATGTATCATATTTCCCAGCAATTCCAATCCTTGTTTACTGCCCAAAATAATTGAAAAGTAATGATCAGATAAAAGCCTACAAACATATGTGTTTATGTGTATTTATGTATGTTTATATATATTTATAAGGAGTCCTGATAACATAGTGAATTAGAAGCTGGGCTGATAAGAGCAAGTTAGCAGTTTGAGGCTATTTACTCCAGTGAAGATTTACAGGGTCAGAAAATCTATGCAAGGTCACTATGAGTAACTGTATGTGCTTATGTTGTTGTTAGGTAGCATTGAGACAGTTCAAACTCATAGTAATCTATGTCCAACAGACCCCAATACTACCCAGTCATGCACTATCCAGTGCCATGAGCATGTATAGTAGTTTCACTCATCATCACCCCAAACTAGAAATAACCAAGGTGTTCTACAAGAGGTTAATAGACAAAGAAACTGTGGTATTGCCATACAGTGGAAGACTGTTGTTGTTAGGTGTCATCGATACAGTACCAACACATAGCGACACAATGAACAACAAAACAAAACACAGCCTGGTACTGGGCCAACCTCACAATCCTTGCTAAACCTGAGGCCTATATATTCTGCCACTGTGCCAATACATCTCGTCAGGGGTCTTTCCCTTTTTCTCTGACTAGTTGTTCTAGTTAAGTGCCATAGAGTCGTTACCAACTCGATGGCACCTAACAGAATGAAACACTGCCTGATCTTGTGCCAACCTCACAATTGTTGCCACACTTGAAACCATTGATGCTGCCACTTTGAAAATCCATCTCATGGGGATCCTCCTCTTTCTCTGAGCCCCCATCTTACCAAACATAATATACTTCTGACAATATGTCTGAATTATTAGAGACAAAATTTGGCCAACCTCGCCTCCAAGGAGCTCTCTGCCTGCACTTCTTCCAACACAGAACTGTTTGTTCTTTTGGCAGCCCATGTTGTTGTTGTTAAGTGCTATCAAGTCGGCACCAACCCATAGCAACCTTATGCACAGCAGAATGAAACATTGCC
>NW_006408522.1:42490873-42492240 GCF_000296735.1 Chrysochloris asiatica
ATAGGGTCTCTATGAGTCAGAACCAGCTTGAAGGCTCTTAATAACTACAAACAGCAAGCAAAATGTTACTTGCATGTGATATTAATGATATTGTCTAAAGGTTTCTGCATTCTGTTCAGTCACCTCTATTTGGAATTGGCACAAATACTGATCTCTTCAAATCAGTTGGCTAGGTAAACTGCCTTCCAAACTTCTTGGCATAGATGACTGAGGGTTTCCATTGCTGCAACAGTTTTTTGAAGATTTCAATTTGTATTCCATCAATTCCCAGTGCCTTTTTTTTTTTTTTTTTGCCAGTGCCTTTCGTACACTTTGGACTTCTTTTGTTACTACCATTGGTTCTTGATCATATGCTACCTCTTGAAATGGTTGCACACTAACCAGTTCTTTTTGATACAGTGTCTATCTGTATTCCTTCTATTTTGATGCTTTCTGCACCATTCAACATTTTGTCCATAGAAACCTTCAATATTTCAAACAGAAGCTTGAACTTTTTCTTCAGTTCTTTCAGTTTGAGAAATAATGAGTGTGTTCTTCCCTTTTGCTTTTCTAACTTCAGACATTTCATTATAATACTTGACTTTGTCTTTTCAAGCTGCCCTTTGAAATTTTATTTTAAACTCTTTTACCTCCGCATTTCTTCCTTTTGATTTAGCATCTCTATGCTGGAAATCAAGTTTTAGAGTTTCTTCTGACATCCATTCTGATCTTTTCCTTATTTCTTTTCTTCTTAATGAACTTTTTCTTTCTTGCTGTATGATGTCAACACACAACTTTTCTGGTCTTCGGTCATTAGTGTCTAATGCATCGAATCTGTTCTAGAAATGATCTCTAAATTCAGGTAGGGTATGCTCAAGGTCATAATTTGGCTCTCAGGGACTTGTTTTAATTTTAATTTTCATCTTGGACCTGAACTTGCATATGAGCAATTGATGGTCTGTTTCACTGTCTACCTCTGGCCTCATTTTGGCTAAGGATGTTGAGCTTTTCCACCATCTCTTCCTACTGACGTAGTCTATTTGAGTTCTACATACTCCATCTGGTACAGAGTATGTGTATAGTTGTCTTTTTGTGTTGTTTGAAAAATGTATTTGCAATGAGTAAGTGATTGGCCTTGCAAAATTCTATCACGTGATCCCCAGCATTATTTCTATCACCAGGCTCTATTTTCCAATGACTGTTCCTTCCTCTTTATTTTCAATTTTTGCAGCACAATCACCAAAAATTGTCAATATATCTTTTTGTATTTTTTATCAATTTCAGACTGAAGAAGTTGGTAGATTTCTTTAACTTCACCACCAGTGGATTTAGTGGTTGGTTGCATAACTTTGAATAATAGTGGTATTAACTAGTCTTCCTTGTAGGAG
>NW_006408522.1:42492340-42501275 GCF_000296735.1 Chrysochloris asiatica
TGTTCTTCAGATGATCTCTAAATTCAGGTGGGATATATTCAAGGTCATATTTTGGCTCTTGTGGACTTGTTTTCATTTTCTTCAACTTCAGTTTGAATTTGCATATAAGTAATTGATGGTCTGTTCCACAGTCAGTCCCTGGCCTTATTTTGACTGATGATATGGAGCTTTTCCATTGTCTCTTTCCACAAATGTAGTCAATTTGATTTCTATGTAGTCCATCTGGTGAGGTCCATTTGTGTAGTCATGTCTTATGCTGTCTAAAGAATGTATTTGAAATGAACAAATCATTGATTTTGCAGTATTCTATCATGTATTCTCCAGCATCATTTCTATCACCAAGGCCATATTTTCCAACTCCTGATCCTTCCTCTTTGCTCCCAACTTTTGATTTCTAATCACCAGTAATGATCAATACACCTTGATTGCATGATTGATCGATTTCAGAGTGAAGAAGTTGGTAGACTTCTTCTATTTCATCCTCACTGGCTTTAGTGGTTGGTGTGTAAAATTGAGTAATAGTGGTATTAACTGACTTCCCTGTAGGTGCATGGATATTACCCTATCACAGACAGCATTGTGTCATGGCAGTCCATGGCACTTTCAATATTCTCCTCCAACACTATAACTTAAACGCATCTGTTCTTCTACGGTCTTCCTTATTCACTGTCCAGCTTTCGCATGCATAAGAGGTTATTGAAAATACAATGAATTGGCCAACTGGCAGCATCGATGGACTCAAGCGTGGCAACAGTAGTGAGGTTGTCCCAGGATCGGGCAGTGTTTCATTCTGCTGTGCATAAGGTCACTATGAATCAGTGTCAACTCAATGGCCCCTAACAACAACAACAACAGGGAAGACCAGTTAATACTACTATTATTCCGATTATGCACCAAACACTAAAGCTGTGAGGATGAAATAGAAGAATTCTATCATCTTCTTCAACGATGTATTGATCATTATGGTGATTGGAATGCAAAGGTTAGAAACAAATAGGAAGGATCAGTAGTTGGAAAATATGGCCTTGGTGATAGAATTGAGTTGGATAGCACATGATAGAATTCTGAAAAATCAATGATTTGTTCATTTCAAATACCTTCTTTAGACAGCAGAAGAGATTATTATACACATGGACCTCACCAGATGGAATACTCAGAAATAAAATTGACTACATCTGTGGAAAAAGACAGTGAAAAAGCTCCATATCATCAGCCAAAACAAGACCAGGGGCAGATGGTGGAACAGAGCATCAATTGCTCATATGTAAATTCAGAATGAAGCTCAAGAAAATGAAAACAAGTCCATGAGAGCCAAAATATGACCTTGAATATATTCCACCTGAATTTAAAAATTATCTGAAGAACAGTTTTGATACATTAAACACTAAATACCAAAGAACAGAAGAGTTGTGGGATGACATCAAGAATATCAGACAGGAAGAAAGCAAAAAGTCATTAAGAAGACACAAAAGAAGGAAAACATCAAAATGGATGTCAGAAGAGACACTGAAACATACTCTGACTACTCAGCCCTAAAAAAGAACGATGTATTTATTGATTTATGTAACAAGGGTAAATTTTAAATGCAGTTTGCTAAGTGAAAGTAACAGGCTTCAATATGTTATATAGTGTATGATTTCATTTATATAACAGTATGGTAAATGTAAAACTATGGAGATACAAAGAATATTTCCAGGTGTTACAGGGGAAATCACAAAAGGAAATTTAAGGTAATCAAACTGTATTTTGTGGTGGTACTTGCCTCTATACATTAGTCAAAAATCTTCCGAGTATATGTCATACTTTTCAAATTTTAAAATAAAAATCAATCAGTATTTTCAAGGAATTCCAAGATGAACAGAACCTGTGGAAAATGAATACACTTACACTACTAATGTATGACATATCTTCAGTGAAGGGTGTGGGAGGGAGGGAGGAATAGGAATTGACCAAAATAACTTTAGAAAAGTGGCAGTTTTACTTGGCACAGTAACGCTAAAGACAAAAAGAACTGCACATAAACACTAGGTCTTAGTTCATATTTTTCTTCTTCTCACAGAGAAACATGTTATCAATTCAGAGACTACTTCACACATGTACTAAGCTTGAACAAATAAGTAAATAAATTGCAGATAATGGGAGTCTAGTTTCTTTTTGTCAGAGAAAGAAACTACAAGCATGCAAGAGTGGGAAATATTAGAATAAACCAGAACTCCTTTCCAACACATAGCCACTCTGTAGAGGGTTTCCACGGAGTGGCTGGTGAGTTTGAACCACTTACCTTCCAGTTCAAACTGACCTTTTGGTCGAGTACTTCTCTTATAGTGCCACATCAGGACTATTAAATGACACTATTAAAGTGCCGTCGAATCAGGTAGACTCATAGCAACCCTGCATGACCCTGCATTGAGTTTCCGAGGAGAGCTGGTGAACTTGAATCTCTGGCATTGTGCTTCAAACTGACCTGGAAGTCCAGCACATTAACCTGCAGCGCAGCACCAAGACTCCAATATATAAATAGGTATGAGGAAATAAGTATTTGTATGTATCTGAAGAGTGTGGGCTAGGCATTGGACTGTTAACTGTAAGGTCAGCAGCTCAAAATTATCAGCAACTCTTCTGGAGAAAGATGAGGCTGTGTGCTCCCATGATTTACAATCACTCTGAGTCAGAATCAACTCAATAGCTTTGGGTTATGCATACATACAAGGCTTTAAGAAAGTCATGGAAAAGTGAAATGAAAAACAATGGAATTTTTCCACGTACTTTTTGAAGCCCTCTTGTATATTTTCTAGTTCTGTCCATGGAGAGACAGATCCTCCATCCCAGTAACAATGAGCATCCCCAGCATTAAGACTTGTTTTCTGTATATCGTTCCACAATAAGAAGAATCGGGACTCCTTGACAAATGACTGAGCCTAATAAGGGGCAAGGAGAGTTCAAGATAAGGCTGAAGAGTCTTTTTATGTCAGAAGTAAGGAAGTGCTAAAAAAAAATTAAAACAAAGTGGATGTGGACCCAATAGCCAATTCAAAGAGCTTTCAATGACCAAAGCTGCTGTTGGAGAGCAATAAAATTAATAACAATAATATTTGGTTATGATCCAAAGAATAAAGTAAACACCGATGAATTCATGCTGATATAAATAAATGAGTAAATAAGTAAATGGGAAAAAAGGAAGAAATTTACCATACAAAACAAATCCAAGTGATATATGTAGATACTTCTCCCAGCAGTAGGTAGAGCTGAATTCCCCTTTTCTTGACTGTGGATTGGACTGAGTGATTCTTTTGGAATAAAAGAGCATCTTTACAGTGACGAGATCTGGCAAACACCACATCATTCACCACTGATAAGCAATGTTGATATTCTGTTCTCTCTGATGTGCTCAGTTAGGAAGGACATTTCACTTCTGTATTCTTCTTAAAACTTAACCAAAGTAAACCATAAATGCAGCCTAATCATGAGAAAACGCCAGACAAATCTAAATTGTGGGACATTCTGCAAAATATCTGACTAGTATGCCTCAAAATCATTAAGGTCATGAAAATAAAGAAATACTAAGAAACAGCCATGAGAAGTAAATGTTACAGGGGACCCTGGATTTGATCATGGGACAGGAAAAAGACAAAGTGAATTCTAAATATCATTTGTCAGTGATGCTATACCAATACAAAATTGTACAATTTGGCAAATGCATCATAAATGTGTAAGAAGTCAGTGTAAGGTGAAACTGAGTAGCAGGAATACAGAAGTTCTCTGTACTGTCCTTGCACTCTTTCTGAAAGTCAAAAATTATTCCAAAATAAAAGGATTTTTTTTAATGTCTGCCAAGCATGATTCTATAACCTGGATATGGATTTACATAAGAAAAACTTCAACACTATAGTAATGTACATACACATACATACCACAAAAAAAGTAATGCAAACTAAAGAAACATTAGGCTTTGAATTGTGTTAAGTTCCCTTGAGTCTGTTCTAACTCATAGTGACGCTTTAAAGGGTTTCCAAGGAGTGGCTGGTGAGTTTGAACCAACAACCTTGAAATTCAAACCGACCTTGTGGTCCAGTGCTTATCCTACAGCATTTTGAATTAGGGTGCCCGTATTCTCAAGTTACTTTCTTATTTATAGCAGTGTTTTATATAGGATCCCTGATAGCTTGATGGATTCCAAGCTTGGCTGCTAACCACAGGTCAGCAGTTCAAATCTACAAGTTGCTCTGTGGGAGAAAAATGAGGCCTTCTGCTCCCATAAAGGTTTCTAGCCTTGGAAACCCATTACAGGATCACTATGAGTCAGAATTGACTTGGTGGCACACCACAAGTGTTTTATATAGTATGTTCTTCACGACATGGGGCATAGCTTAGTTATATTGATAAACTCTTTAAAGTCTGCATAATGAGAGAAATTCTTGTGTGTATGTGTGTGCTTTATCCTTGCTGGGATTACATGCAGTGATGAAGATGCTTTTAAGAATGCTTCACAGATGCTTCAAATCACTCATTTCTCATAAACATATGGGCTCTATTCTACCATCACTATGCGTAACTCCTATTGACACTAATGGGAACTGTGCATGCATATCACTATAATTTGGCCTCAAACAAACTGAAAATCGTCACTGTTGAGATGAGAAGCAAAGCAGCCAGACAAAGAGAAGTCTTAACTCTCTAAAACTCAGATTCTAGAATTTCTTGTCACAACAAATTCCAGTCATGGAGAGTTAATCTGTCGTGATTTCAACTCAATAAACTACAATAAACCAAAGCATAATACTTACAGATGTTATGTTTTTAGAACATCGCATCTTCCCAAAGATAATAAATCACCTTTACTCAACTATAATATAGAAGTTGCTAAACTTATTTTTAGCACAACTGATCAAAAATCACAGTACTACAAGTAAAAAAATAAACCAAACCAGTTGCCATCGAATAGTAAATACTGAAGAATAGTCAGAAACTATTAGGTGCTTACACTATCTGTTATACATTTTAGAGACTTTTATTCAGATCTCTATAGATTAGTTTTAAATTGCTTTTACAAAAGTATTGCTTCATTTTAAAGCTCAAGTTAGCTGTTGAATTTGTTTTCGATTTTTCTATTTAACATTTAAGATTGTGACATGTATCCATCAAGAAAAAGAGAGTCTCAAATTTGAGAGATTTACTCGCTGTTTCATTGTCCCATTTCCACATCAGAAAATACAGCAAAGTTCCTAGTAGTGTTTCTCAGCAGTGTCATTTTGGCCAGGTTCCAAGATGTAGGGGGTTGCTTCAGATCTCAGTGGGAGGCGGCCATTATGTGTTTGGGGGAAGCCATTTGAAGCTGGCAGGTGAGCCAATTCTATCACTGAGGAGAAAGTACTTGTAGTAAAGTCACCTTGTGACAAGTGTCACCCTGCTGTGGGTTAACTCCTATAAAGAAGGTTTGGTGAACATATAACAGTTCACAACAAGGAAATCAAACAAAATAAATCGGGCATAATTTGACACTGTTAAAATAAGAAGTGTCGCCAACACTGCTATGAAGTAAGACTTATAAAGAGATTCTGCAGAGATTAAGCATCTAGTTAAACAATAAAATAGCGTGCTGGTCAAGCTGAAGGCTTTATTCTTAATGCTAAACCAATGGAAACCAGTGAATATGTCTTTTGACATATATTTTGGCAACTAGGTCATAAGCAGGCATGTGTTCAAGTAATTAGTAAACCTTAAGCAGGAATAAATAGCAATATTATAAATGATAAAAAAGAATACAGAGTTTGTTGTTACTGTTTTTAATTTGCCAATAAATTGCAACAAATTGACCAGAAAAATATTGTGCAGAGACATAACTTTCTTTTCCAAATCCTCTTGGCTCTTGGTAGACTGAACAGATATATTTCTACGTTATAGTTTTCTCCTACCAAAACACTGTCATTCAATTTTCAAACAAATGTTTTTTCCAACACTTTCCTAAACGATTTAAAGTATATGTTAAGGAGTGCCCAGGGGAGGAAAAAAAGACAGAAATTGTATCAACTAGTTCTAACAGAAATATTGGCAGAGACTAACAAAAAAATAAAGTTGTGAGGTAGGCAAAGCATCTCCAGTGCTCATCCTTCTCCTACTTATGAACATAAATGCCCCCATATGTGCTTTTGTTTGCAGGACCCCAATGCCTTCATCCATTGTTACACTCTACCAATATATAACTACCGGGGATGATGCCCCATCCCTCATCCTTGATCTGTATTAATAGTGCTTTGTTGTTGCTGTTGTTGCTGTTAAGTGCCATGGAGTTGGTACCTACTCATAGTGACCCTGTGCACAACAGAAGGAAACACTGCCTGGTCCTGTGCCAACCTCACAATTGTTGCTACGTTTGAGCCCATTGATGCTGCCACCACTGTGTCAGTTCTCCTCATTGGAGCTCTTCCTGTTCCTCACTGACCCTCCACTTTACCAACCATAATGTCCTTCTCCAGGGACTGGTCCCTCCAAAGTATGAGAGATGAAGTCTGACTATCATGGATTCTAAGGAGCATTATCACTGTACTTCTTCCAACAAATCAAAGACTGATTTGTTCTTTTGGCAGTCTGTGGTACTTTCAGTATTCATCTCCAACACCATAACTCAAATGCATCAATTCTTCTACGATCTTCCTTATTCACTGTCTAATGTTTGCATGCATATGTTGTTAAAAATAGTATGGCTTGTATCAGGCATACCTTAGTTCTCTAACTGGCATCTTGCTCTTGAACATTTTAAAGAGGTCTGAGCAGCAGATTTGCTTAATGCAATATGTCATTTGATTGCTTGATTGCTGCTTCCATGAATGTTGATTTTTGATCCGAGCAAAATGAAGTCTTTGACAACTTCAATCTTTTTTCCATTTATCTTGATGTTATTTATTGGTCCATTGGTGAGGAGTTTTGTTTTCTTTACATTGAGTTAACAGTAAGTTGCTATTCCAAAAGAAAGCTATTTAATTGAATGAGATCGCTCTAAGGAATGACTCACAATCTACATCCATTATTTGCCCTCTACACAAGAGTTCCTAAAACTGCAGTGCATGGATCTCTGCACCATATTTCTGGGTTCACTCACTGAACCAGAAATGGAACACGTTTAACAATTTCTCCAAGTGACTGTTAGGGTACAGAGGCTGGTAAACCAATGTTCAAAGATGCTATTGTCAGAGAAAACAGGATTACTCAAAAGACTTACCTGTAGAATTTCAATTAAGGCAATGAAGAGGAGATAATTCTTGAAAAGGAGATTATTTTATTCTTCTCAAATCACACCAGAAGGCACTGTCTTCTGCATGGCTATGGGTTTTGGTGAGGTTGGTTATGTTATTTAAAATGGCAGCTGCTCGTAGACCACCAGCACAGAATGTGGATGACCCTGAAAATTCAAGGAAGGCAGAAAATCCAAATTTATACTTGCCCTGACATGTAATGGTGGTTTTGCAGCACTAATTTACAAACACATAGAAGTTAAATAAAGGCATCTTTTTTTTTACTACATTATAATGTTGTAAGAAGGAGCTCTGGTAGCGTAGTGCTTACGAATTGGGCTGCGAATCGCAAGGTCAGCAGTTTGAAACTACCAGCTGCTCTGCGGGAGAAAGAGGAGGCTTTCTGCTCCCATAAAGATTTACATCCTCGGAAACCCTGTTCAGGGTCGCTGTGGGTCGGAACCGACTCAACGGCACTTAACAACAACAATGTTGTAAGAGACTACAAAAATGACTTACTTCAAAAAAGTACTTAATTTTGACATTCAAAGAACAAATGATCAAAATACAAAGCAATCTGTAAGCTTAAACCTGTTAAAATAAGAACTCTTAGATTTAGCCATCTGAAAATGTATTTTCCAAACATATTTTGTGTCCTTCCACTTCTATGGATCTGTCTGAGATATCCTCGTTTTATGAATAAAGCTTTCCTCATCTCTATTACTCTAACTCCTACGGTTAAACACTCAACTACTAGCCCAAATGTTGGTGGTTAAAACGCACCCAGAGGCCCCTGAGAAGACAAATCTGGCAATGTGCTTCAGAAAGATCATAGTCTTGAAAACCCTATAGACCATTTCCTCTCTGCACAACATTACTAACTGCTAACAATGCATTAGTAGCCAATGCTTATCCTTCAGTGCCATACCAGGACTCCAAAACTATAGGCATGCCAGGGAGATATTTTGAGTTCAGTTCCATACCACTACAATAAAGTGAATATAACAATAAAATGAGTCACACAAAATGTTTTGATTCCCAGTTGACAGTTCAAATCCACCAGTTGCTCCTCAGAAACCCTATACAGAGTTGCTATGAGTCAGATGTGACTCAAAAGCACTTCACAAAAACAACAAAATGTATAGGCAAGTTATGTTTATATTATACTGTGGTGTACTAAGTGTACAATAGAATTTTTTTAAAAAAACATCTGAAATACTATGAGAATTACCAAAATGTGACCACATTTTCAATTACCAAAATGAAGTGAGCACATTTTTGGAAAAATGGTACCTATTATAAGATCACTTACTCAACACAGGGTTACATAAGCCTTCAATTTGTAAAAAAGACAAAAGCTCAATAAAACAAGGTGTGACTATATATACTTAAGGAGGTAAGAAGAAGCACAGAGAAGGAAGGAGCAGCCTCTCACCAATCAGAAAGAAGTAAGAAATAGTTGAACATAGCAAGCACACGCTTTGCTTTTAGGCAGCGTGCCAAATAAATAAATAAATAAACCCCTCTGTCATCTAGTCAATTCCAACTCATAGTGAGTCTAGTCAGAGTTTCTGAGATTCTAAATCTTTATGGGAGCAGACAGCCTCATATTTCTCCCATGGAGCAATTGGTGGATTTGAATCACCAACCTTGCAGTTAGAAACCCAATGCCTAACCCACAATGCCACCAGGGCACAACTAAATGA
>NW_006408522.1:42507920-42521784 GCF_000296735.1 Chrysochloris asiatica
ATCTAATCGATCTTTATCCATTCCATTTCATTTTTGACAATTTTCCTAGGTTCTTGCTTTGTACATTCTATGTTATGATTATCAATATATATTTACAGCTATTTCTCCTCATTTCGAATAGTGCCCCATCAGTGAATGAATGTCCCAAAAGCTTTACTCCATTCATAGCATCACGATCAACTCAACTTTGAAGAGGCAGCTCTTCCCTTGTTGTATTTTGAGTGCCTTCAAACCAGAGGGTCTCATCTTCTGGCACTGTATCTGACTGTATTCTGATGCTATTCAGAATGTTTCAATACTCAGTATTCTGATGCTATCTGACAGTGTTCCATTGCTAATCATAAGGTTTTCAGTAGCTAAACATTCAGATGTAGTCCACCTCTCCTTCCTTGTCTGTCTTGGTCTGTCTGTCATGCAAGCCACCACAATATTGCAAATTTACAGACAATTTGGAATAACCTTCAATATTGCAAGTTAAGGCTTGCATTTTTTTTCAGTTCTTTCAGCTTGAGAAATGCTAAGTGTGTTCTTTGCTTTAGGTTTTCTAATTCCAGTTATTTGCAAATTTCAATGTAATGCTTTAATTTGTCTTCTTAAGCAAAATTCTCTGTTCAGCTCTTTTACCTCCTCTTTTCTTCCATTCACTTTAGCTTCGCTATGGTTAAGAGCAAGTTTCAGAGTCTTTTCTGGCATCCATTTTTGTCTTTTTTTTTTTTTTTTGTCTTTCTAACGATTTCTTCCTGTTTGATATTTCGATGCCATCCCACAACTTTTCTGGTTTTCAGTCATTATTGTCTAATGCATCATATCTGTTCTTGAGATAAATACAGGTGGGATATTTTCAAGGTCATATTTTCATTCTTGTGGACTTTTTAAATATTCTTCAGCTTCAGCCTGAACTTGCATATGAGCAATTGATGATTTGTTCCACAGTCAACCCTAGCTGATCACACTGAGCTTTTTCACCACTTGTCTGTTAGTTTGTCATACTGAGGTGGCTTGTGTGCTAGAAACTATATCACCAATCTTTGAAATGTCAGCAGTGTTACCTATGGTACACAGGTTTCAGCAGAGCCTCCAGACTAAGACAGACTAGGACAAAATAAAGACAGTATACTTCTGAATGTTTAGCCACTGAAAATCTGATCAACAGCAGCAGAACCTTGTCAGATATAGTGTCCTAAAATGAGTCCCTCACATGGAAGGCACTGGAAATATGACATTGAGGTGAAATCTGTATTGAAGGTTGTAGTCTACACAAGTATTTTAATAAGTCCTCTTCACTTCTAGCAATCAAAGTTGTATCATCTGAAATTCACAAGTTGTTAATGAGATAATGAGTCCTTTAATCCTCATGCGACATTTCTTCTTCATATAATCCATTTTCTTGGATTATTTTCTCAGTGTACAGATGGAATAAGTATTTTGAAAGGATACAACCTTGATGCACACCTTTCCAGATTTTAAACCATTCAGTGTCCCCTTGTTCTATTTAAACAATTGTCTCTTGGTCTTTGTACAAGTTCTTGTTGCAACTATTTTTAATTACCTTCTGCAAAATTTTACTTGCATGTGGTATTAAAGATATTATTTGATGATTTCCACATTAAGCTGTGTCACCTCTCTTTGGAATGGGCACATATATGAATATCTTCTAATCAGTTGGTCAGGTAACTGTCTTTGAAATTTCTTAATATATATGAGTGAATGCCTCCAATGTTGCATTAATCCTTCAGTAGAATCCATCCCATAATCTTCAATATTGCAACCTGAGACTTGATTTCTTTTTCTTTAAGTTCTTTAAAATTTGACAAAGGTTGAGCATGTTCTTCCCTTTTGGATTTCTAACTCTATGTCTTTGAACATTTCATGATAATATTTGACTTTGTCTTCTTGAGCTGCACTTTGAAGTTTTCTGCTCATCTATCACTTTTACTTCATCGTATCTTCTAGTTGTTTTAGCTTCTCTAAACTGAAGAGCAAGTTTCAGAATCTCTTCTGACATCCGCTTTGGTCCTTCTATTTTTATTGTCTTTTTCTTTCTTCTTGATGTCATCCCACAACTCTTCTGGTCTTTGGTCATTGATGTCTAATGCATCATATCTCTTCTTGAGATGGTCACTAAATTTAAATGAGATATATTCAAGATCATGTTTTGGTTACTGTGAACTTGTTTTAATTTTCTTCAGCTTCAGCCTCAACTTGAATATAAGTAATTGATAGCCTATTCCATAGTCAGCCCCTGGTTTTATTTTGTTGTTGTTGCTGTTGTGTGCCGTGGAGTCGGTTCCGAGGCTGTAAATCTTTACAGGAGCAGAACGCCTCATCTTTCTCCCATGGAGTAGCTGGTAGTTTCGAACTGCTGACCTTGCAGTTTGCAGCCCGATTCGTAACCACTACGCTACCAGAGCTCCTTATTTTGGCTGATGTAAAATTGAGCTTATCCAATGTCTCTTCCCACAGATATAGTCTATTTGATTTCTGTGTATTCCATCTGGTGAGGTCCATGAGTTTAGTCACCATTTAGGTTGTTGAGGAAAAGGTATTTGCAATGAAAAAGTCATCGTTCTTGGAAAATTCTGTCATTGGATCTCCAGCATTATTTCTATCACCAAGATCATGTTCTGATACTGATCCTTCCTCTTTGTTTACAAATGTCACATTCCAGTCATCAGTAATTATTGGTGCATTTTGGTTGGAATTTTGAGCAATTTCAAACTGAAGAAGTTAATAGAAATCTTCAATTTCATCATTATTGGCTTTAGTGATTGGTGTATATAATTGAATAATTGTGTTATTAACTGATTTTCTTTGTAGACTTATTTTTATTGTCCATTCACAGGCACTGTGGGTTAATGCACCAGACTGTAAAGCTGTTTGAACTGCAAGGTCGGCAGTTCAAACTCACCAGCTGCTCCTTGGAAACCCTATACAGGGTGACTCGACGGCACTCAACAACAACAATCACAGACAGCATTGTACTTCAAAAAATGCTCTTTTTGACAATGAATACACTGCCATCCTATTTCAGTTTGTCATTCTTGCATAGTAAACCATATGATTGTCTGATTCAAAATGGCCAATACCAGTCCATTTCAGCTCACTAATGCATAGGCCATCAATCTTTATGCATTCCATTTCATTTTGAAATGTTCACATTTTCTTAGATTCATAATTAATTTATTTATGTTCCAATTACTGATGTATGTATGCAGGTGTTTCTTCTCATTTAGAGATGTATCCCATCAGCAAATAAAGGTCCTAAAATCTTTGCTATTTTCATGTCATTAAGGTCAACTCTGCTTTGAGGTGGCAGCTCTTACCCAGTTGTATTTTCAGTGCCTTCCAATCTGAGGGTCTCATCTTGTGGCACTAGATCAGAAAAAGTTCTGCTCTATTAATGTTTTTCAGTGCTTAATGATTCTGAAGTTGTTCATCTCTTTTTCTTCCTAGTCTGTCTTCATCTGGGAGTTCCGCTGACGCCTGTCCACCAAGGATGACCCTGTTGGTATTTAAATTACCAGTAACATAGCTCCCAGAATAACAGCAACACACTAGCCACCACCCTACAACAAACGGACAGATGAGTAGTGGAATGGGAGCTTACTTTTTAAAAAAGAAAACAGGAGTGCCTGAATTTATATAGTTTATACTAATAACGGGGAAGAAAGATGAAGCTTTCTGTTCCTGTAAAGATTTACAGCTTCAGAAATGCTATACACAATCCCATTGAGTCAATACCAACTCAACGACACTTATCAAATGCAACAATACTAAAAATAATAATGAAAATAATTTCTATTTCAATAAATTCTTCCACTGTGTTGTAGAGCAGAACTGCTCCATTGGGTTTTATTGACTGTAAATTTTATGGAAACAGTTCAGCAGGTTTGTTTTCTGAAGACCTTCTGGGTGGGTTTGAATGACCGATCTTTAGGTTGGTAGCCAATCACAACCCAATTGCAGGTTCCTTAATCAAGTCATAATTATTATTTTGATAGATTATCTTGAGAAGTTTAGGCAAGGCCGAAGTTCACACTAAAACTATTTCAACTCCAGATCCAAGCTACAGTTAACCAGTTTAATATGTAGTCTCTCTGTAGAATTTTATCAGAGCATTTAATAGGCTAATGCGATTGTGAATCTCCAAAAGGGAAATGCAATCTACAGCATTTCCCACTTGTTAGATTATAACTCCTCTTTTTCTTACAGAATCTTGATTTACCTTCCCTTTTTCTTTCTCCCCTTTTCCTCTTTGTTTACTCCTTTCAGGATGGGGCTACAATTGTACATTTTAATGCATAATTAAAGAAAACCCTATCCCCCCTAAACCAAAACATTCACATTTGTTACCATCTTAGTCCCAGCATAGCAAGCCTTGTGTCTCTGGGTTCTTTTTTTGGAATGACAGAAATTTCTCATAAAACTTTTATTATTTTTCCAAGTCCTGAGGGTCCAGAAGCATTCAGAGACTCTACCTTTTGTCATTAGTTAACTTTTCCCATGTCTACATCTAGTTTTCTATAGGGAGAGTTCATAATGTTCAACAATCCCGCAGTTCCCACAGTAGGCGTGCAAGAGCAATGGCTACCTTGACCTCTCAGGTCTTCCCAAGCCTACAAATCTCTGTTCATATTTTAAATATTTATTTAAAATAATTCCAAATTTATTCTTCATGAATGCTATCTCAAATACATTTATTTCTGAATGCATAATAAATGTGTATCCAGTATTTAGTTGAATTTTAATTGGCCATGTTGCCCAAATACAAGAAAGCAGCAGAAAGTTTCTAGTAGCTGTGTAACCATATTAAAATCTAGATGTGGAAATTCTGCAGAAAATTACTCTATTCATGTTCCCTTTATTGTGTACAGTTTATTGAAACATGATGCATGTAAGCATTCATGTACTGTTGTTGTTATTAAGTATCATTGAGTCAGTTCTGACTCATAGCGACCCTGCATAGGGTTTCCAAGGAGCAGCTAGTGAAGCTGACCTTGTGGTTCAAGCTAACCTTGCAGTCCAGTGCATTAACTCACAATGTCACACCAGGACTCCATTCATGTGCTACTCACACGAAATTCAGTGCAAGGATGTAGAATAAGTTTTCTACATTTGTAGAAAACACTCCTTGAAATACTCATGACAACTGGCTACACAGGAACTTAAGAGGGTTCCTTCTTCTTACTCCACTACCCATATGCCTCTTAAAATGCATAGGACTAATTGTAATGCACACGCAGATGCATAGTTAGTTACCCAATCGTCCAAGCAACTAGGTTGCAATAGGTGTAGATGTATTTTTCTTACACACTCTACTGGCAAATAGCTTCAGTGATGTCGTCCATGGAAAACGAGCCCTGTTTTGCTTAATGTTTTAGGTTAGGGAGTGGCTGGCAGCTTTCTGTGAAAAAGTGACACTTTCAACACTGTAAGTGATTTGCTGACTTTATTTAACAATATCTAAACCATTTCAACCAACAGTATCATATAGCTTGGCACATTAAACCACTACAGATCTTCCGGAAAGGATGAAATGGCCAAATATTTACATGTATTCCGTTTTCTTTACATATTTGTATTTCTACCATTTTGAAAATTAGAATATAAACATTCTGTTTAAAAATCTGTTCTCCCCCACATATTACATATTCAAAGAGCAAACATACTTTTTTCCCTTTGGTATATATATATGAATGTAGGTGTATCAGGGTTTCCATACTTTAAGTATCTATGTCCACCCAATAGCCCCAACGCTTTGTTTTGTGATGTGGAGCAAAATTATAAAATCTGCTGTCCCTGTAATTACATTGCCCTTTGCCGTGTCTTTAAAAAAAAAAAAAAAAAAAAAAAAAAGGTTGTGTTCAAATTTTCCCCCTGTTTTATTTGCACCCTATTAACAACTGTTACTGGAGCTTTAATTATGCCCCGGTGATTGCGGAGTTGTGGCTGACTTGTGTCATTTTCCTCCCAGGGGATGCTTTATAATTACCAGCATCCATCGTAGCTGCCTGTAAGCTGATGCTTTTTTATTACCAGTTCAATAATCACTGCATCCTTGCGAACATCTGCTCTGCAAGGCATGCATCGGGGGTCCCTGCGCCTGTCACTTGATGTTCCCTCACCACGGTGACCTTGGTGCCCTCGCCTTCAGTTTATATCTAATTTGTTTACCAGAGGCTCTGTCCAGAGAGCCTCCCAGGAATGCAATTAATACACTAGATTTGCAAACAAAAGAAAATTTTGCCCTTTCTCTTTTTCCAGATTATTTTTTTACTCTTAGATTCCATAATTTCTATTCCTAGGAGAATGAATCTATTTAAGATTTGCAGGAGCAGGGAGAATGAGAGATGGGCTTATTTGGGAGCTAGCCTGCTTGTATTAAAAAGTAAGTAGATGTTTTAGTGGTATGGTTTCCCTTAAATATATGGTGGCGCTTGGTGAGCTTTAGGAGGATATTGTGTATTTATAGAATATTTCATTCATATGAAGAAAAGGGCAATTCATTTGTCCTTGTTCTAGTTTTAGTTCCCTGTTTTCCTTTCTCATTTTCTTCTTTTCCTAAGTGAACCCCTCTGTTCTTTGATTTGTGAAATAAAACCTGCTTCTGCTACCATTCTCCTTCTCTAGTCCATCTGTCTTGTCTTTCTTGTTTGCTTCTTCACTTCATGAAAGCAATATAAGTAAAGATAAAAATGGGTCAGAACAACATGTCTTGGATTCAGTTGCTCATCTTCCTAAAGCGACTTCTCCCTTCTGACTCATTATTTATTGCTAATAAAGCTAATGTGGGCCCTGCTTATTATTCTGTCTAGTGTAATTTCTTTAAGTAAAACTAAAGTTTCAGTGTTTCCCTTCATTTTATAAGGAAGTCATGAGCTTCACTAATACATTTGAAGAAGATGAGAATCAGCTGAAACCTTTCAACTGTACTGACCAAATTGAAGCAGTCCTTTGGCATGCAAGAGTTGTCTTACCCATTTCATTCTTTAAAAATCCGAAGAGCAAAGTAAGTGGCATCACAGACTCAGTGGTTGTCAGAGGGAGTGACACCAAAATGACTGTATGTAACACTTCTGTTCAGTGTTTTGGTAGAAATGTGCTTACTTTTTAGAAAAGTATCCCTGTATGTAGTTATTAAAACAAAACCCTTTTTCAAGTTCAGTTTCCATGTCTCAAGGCTAAAACTCTGTGCTAATTTACTTTTTGAACTTTGTAATGTGCAATGTCTCCATATGCTAGGCATTGTACTACTAACCACAAAGTCTACAGTTCAAGTCCACCGGCTGCTCCATGGGAGAAAGGAAAGTCTTTCGGATCCTGCAAAGATTTCAAAGCCTCAGAAATCCTATACAGGGTCACTATGAATTGGAACTAACTCAGTCGCACTTCACAACAACAGCAATGCATTCTGTGCAAAGCTGTCATCATTACCCAATTACAATGATGCTCTGAGTTGCATAGTTTCATCAGCTTGGACTACTATAAATTAAAAGTGTAATTTTAGTTTTACTATTTGTTTATGTCTCTACTATTGCCATTCTAATCAATAGTATACAAGACTTATGATTTATAAGTAACATTAGTAAAAAAAAATCATTATTAAGTTTTCTGTATCAAATTGGTCAACATTCAACCATTTCAAGCGGTAGCATAGAATTAAGAGCTGAAGACATTCCTTCAAGAAGTACAAGCTGCATGGACGGCATTGTTGAAAACGATGACTAGGAATTGATAGAATACAAGATGAAATGTTTCAACAAGTTGATGCAGCCCTGGGGATACTCACTCATCTCTGCCAAGAAATTTGGAAATGGAATGGAAATGACCATTCAAATGTGTTTTTGTCAGAATCTGTACCTAAAATAAGAAGCAGTTGTTCTTACAGAACAAGGGTACACTCAATGGTTAAAAATCAGGGAAAGTGTGTACCAGAGTCATAGTCTTTTACCATACTTATTCAATTTATATGCTGAGCTAATAATCTGGGAAGCTGGACTCTATAAAGAAGACCATAGCATCCAGATTGGAGGAAGACTCATTAGCAATCTGAGATATGCAGATGACACAATCATCCTGGCTTAAGCAAAAAAGATCTGAAGCACTTACTGATAGAGATCGAAGACTACCTTGTTCAATATGGATGCTAAACACATAATTCAAAAAGCTATATTAAATGAAGAAGAACATGGATTCAAGGTTGGAGGTAGAATACTTAACAACCTGTGATATACAGACAACACAACTCTGCTTGTTGGAAGCAAACATTTGAAATACTTACTGATGAAGATCATATAATAAAACCTTCAATATAAATTTCACCTCAATCCAAAGAAAACAGTAATTCTCAAACTGGATCAATAAATAAAATGATGAATGATAAAAAGATTGAAGTTATCAAAAACTTCATTTTGCTTGGATACACAATCAACACCCATAGAAGCAGCAGTAGAGAAATTAAATGATGAATTTTTGCAAATCTGCTGCAAAAGACTTCTTTAAAGTATTTAAGAGAAAAGATGTCATTCTGAGGACTAAGATGCATCTGACCCAAGTCATGGTATTTTAAATCACCTCATATGCATGTGAAAGTTGGGCAATGAATAAGGAAGATCATAGAAGAATAGAAGCATTTGAGTTATGGTGTTGGTGAAGACTATTGAAAGTACCATGGACCATCAAAAGAACAAGCAAATCCTATTTGTAAGAAGTACAGCCAGAATCCTTCTTAGAAGCAAGGATGCTGGGGCTTTATGTCTTATAGTTTGGACATGTTATCAGGAGGGCCAGTTACTGGAGGAGGGCATCATGCTTCATAAACTTGAGGGTCAGCAAAAACGAGGAAGATATCCAGTGAGATGGACTGACATAGTGTCAAGAACAGTGGGCTCAAACATATAAATGTGAGGATGATGCAGGATTGGGTAGTGTTTTGTTCTGTATGGATAGGGTCAATATGAGTCAAAATTGACTTGATGGTACTTCACAACAATAACAACAATTTAAAATGTCAAGGATATGTTTGAATAAAGAAACTGTCTAAAATACAGTATCTATCAAATTTAACACAATTTTGAAGTATTTCAAACGTTCTAATAGAAAGGAGTCGGTGTGGCACTGTAAGTTAATACGCCAGACTGCAAAGCCATTTGAACTGCAAGGTTGGTGGTTCAAGCTCACCAGCGGTTCCTTGGAAACCCTGTACAGGGTCGCTATAGGTTGGAACTGCCTCGATGGCACTGCACAATAACAATAGAAAGGAGCTCAGGTAATAAATGTGAACTTGCTTATGTAACATTTTTAGCCCATTATTGAATATATTTTGTGTGTTCGTTTTGTGTGTGTGTGTGTGTTTTTCCTTTTTGATATTTAAAAATGTATCCACCATACAAAGTTTGTTAAATTGTCTGTACTTCTGTCACTGTTCAAGGAAAACATGAATATCAATTTAAAAATAGAGATCTGATGTGAAGAGGCGACAAACTGGTGGAGTAGGTAGTAGCACTATATAGACCCTTTAAAATAAAGCTATGGAAGACCAAATGAAACAGTTGTATATGATAGTCCTGTAGCCCTGAACTTCAGATGAAGGGATAGAGAAGTGTACTGACTACTTCCTAAGAGAAGAAACTGAACAGACACGACAAGAAGGGGATATATTGGTGACCCTTCCCAGCTGACCAGACAGAGCACTTAACTTTGTGAGCAACTTGAGAGACAAGACATCGTACTGGTATGGCAGAAACATACCAGTGATAAAGATAAAGGTGCTAATTTTTTTCCCTCCTACTCCCCTGGTCACCAGAGGCATGACCAACTCCCACCCACATATACCCCCAGTGAAGCTCCCACTTTTCTCATGGTGGAACCTCACAGAGGTGAGCAGCACATTTGTGAACCCCATCATAGTGAGTAGGGAGTTATGCACACTAACCACAGAGCCTGTACTCAGGTAACTTCTACTCTAAACCTGGTCAGCCCTGGAGTAGCCCTAATGCAGAGAAGCAGCTGAACAGATGCATGGATATAAAGGAAGAGGAGAAGATGATCCCTGCCAATCGACCAGTTCAGTGCTGCTATCTTGAATTTTTCAGGTGACTTTGAAGGCAGAGGGGAAGTTGCTATGCAGAGGTATAGCACCTGTATGATGGAGAGAGGTATGAAATTTTTTCCTGTACCTCACATTACCCTGAGCATGGCCAGCCCCTGCACACACACACTCCCAGTGGAGCTCCTGTTCTCTGGGTGGTCAAAGTTGCATCAAAGTGAACTGGGAGCTAGCCACATGAAACCTGGTACCTGGAATCAAGTGTGGTCTGCTACAGACTTGCAGAGCTGGTCTAGCCAGCACTAGACTAGCAGGATCTCTCACCCTTGGCTACCCTCTGGGACAGAAATACCCTGAATCTCCTGCTGCTTCAGAGTCTACACGAACTACTGCACTGAGTGCCCAGAACTGACAACACGTAGGCCTATAAGAACTCTGTCTAGAGTCAAAGTATCATCATCTCATCCCTTGCCCGCCAACCATTAGAATTGCTTGGCTGACAGGCGATCCCAGATTTTCTCTTCTCTGGGTCTAGCACTTGTCCAGGATTTTTCCTTTATGGTTTTTGTTTAATTTTTCTTCTTTTTTCTTCCTTTCTTTACTGTCTCTTGTTTCTTTTCATTTCTGTCTCTGCTTCCATTCATTTTTTACTTCTTTTTTCCTCTGCTTCTCTTTCCCAACTGCTCTTTTCCTCTTGTTTTAATCATACCCACCAGTACGCAGTTGGTGAATGCCTAAGAACATATCAACATATTGATTAAATATGATTAAATGCAAATACAACCCTAAATGTCTTGGAAGCAACAATTTCTTATCACACAAAGAAACAAGACAGAATGGCTCAAACAAGTGAAGAACAGGCAGAGCTAGAAAATATTTTTAGGAACAAAAGGCATTGGAACTAAGGGACTAATTTCTAAAATCTATAGGAAATTACAATACCTCTACAAGAAAAAAACACAAGTAACCCAATTAAAAAATGGGCACAGAACATGAACAGACTCTTCACCAAAGAAGACATTCGGGCAGCCAACAAACATATGAAGAAATGTTCCTGATCATTAGCTATTGTTGTTAAGTGCTATCAAGTCGATTCCTACAATAGTGAACCTGTATAGCATTTCCAAGGAGTAGCTGGTGAGCTTGAAACACCAACCTTGCAGTTCAAACGACTTTGCAGTATGACACCTTAGCCCACAGCGCCACACCAATATATGAAGAAATATTCAAGATCGTTAGCCATTAGAGAGATGCAAATCCTCATTGCTTCCTTTAGTTTTAGCAGCTCTACTCTGGAAAGTCAGTTTCAGAGTCTCATCTGACATCTATTTTGGTCCTTTTCTTCTTTCCTGTCTTCTTAATCAACTTTTGTTTTTTCCTGTATGATGATCTTGATGTTATCTCACAACTTTTCTTCAGTCATTAGTATCTAATGCATAAAATCTGTTCTTGAGATGGTCTCTAAATTCAGATGGGATATATTCAAAGTCATATTTTAACTCTCATGGAATTGTTTCCATTTTTTTTCAGCTTCAGCCTGAACTTGCATATGAGCAATTGATTATCTGTTCCACATTTTTCTCTTGTCCGTGTTTTGGCTGATAGTATGGAACTTTCTCACCATTTCTTCTCATAGATACAGTAGATCTAATTTTGTGTCTTCCATCTATTGAGGTTAACATGTATTGTCACCTTTTATGTTGTTTAAGGAAGGTGTTTGCAATGAATAAGTCCTTGATCTTGCCAAATTCTATCATGTGATCTCCAGCGTTGTTTCTATCACCAAAAAGTTGGCAATAGAAATGTCCCATGATATAGCTAATCTCAGTCAGAAGTTTGAAACTACCAGCTGTTCCATGGGAGAAAGATGAGGCTTTCTGCTCCTGTAAAGATTTACAGCATCAGAAACTCTGTACAGGGTCGCTATGGGTCGGAACCGACTCCACGGCACATAACATCATCAACAACAACAAAACCCTATATAGGGTTTCTATGTGTGGGAACCAATTTGGTAGCACATAACTACCACCACCACATACATACAATGGAATATGATGAAACACTGAAAAATAACAATGGGTCTGTGGATCACCTCATTGCATGGATGAATCTGGAGAACATTATATTGCATGAAATCAGTCAAACAGTAAAGGACAAATATTGTATGAGACCAATATAGTAAAAACTCAAGAAAAGGTTTTCATGCTAAAAGAAACATTGTAAGATAGGTACCAGTGGTAAGAGGAAATAGAGAGTAATTCACTCCCTAGAGGGATGTTTTTGTTATTGTTAAGTGCCATCGAGTCTGTTCTGACTCACAGTGACTATATATAGGGTTTCCAAGGAGTAGCTGGTGGCTTTGAACGATGACCTTGTAGTTTGCAGTCCAGTACTAATCCTACAGTGCCTGGGTAGACATATGTTAACTTGGGTGATGGATAGGGCAATATACAAGAAGAAAGAGGTTGGCAGAAGAATAATGAAGATAGATGCAGACACAGGGAGGAATGCAAATGTTAAAGAGATCACATTAAATACTGTTATATATGTAACGCTGGGACAGCATACACAGATTGAACAGGTATGGGAAGAAGAATGGGAATATACCCACAAATATATAAGAATTTGACAGTGGATATTTGTATATGTGTATTTACCTTTTCTGCAAATACACCTATGAATGTGGTAGATTATACAAGGTACAAAATGATGAAAACTTCTTAGATAGCATCAAACATCTTAGAGCAATGTGTTACTTGGGGTAGGGGCTCAGGACCATAGTCTCAGGGGACACCATGATCAAATTAGCATAACATAGTCCACAAAGACAATGTTCTAGACCCTACTTTATTGAATAGTGATTGGGAACTTGGAATATCATGAGTGGTCATTTAAGGTGTAACTATTAGTCTTTCTGTGTGTGAAAGAAAAAAAATGTGATGAAAATGTAAAAGTCATGCAATCAATTAGTCAGTGGACTAGTGGATCATGTGAATATCAGTCTCCATAACTCTGAGACCATAAGAACTTAATGGTGTCCACCTACCATTACCAACTCTTCTGAGAGGGATCATATTAGAAGGTCATAGATAGAGTGTGAGAAAATTTGGAACAAAACTTAAAACAAAATTTTAAAAAGACAGGGATTACTTACCAGAAAGAACCCAGAGGAATGTGAGATTATGGCCCTCAACCACTCTTCAGGTCTGGAATGTAACTCATCCTCATGTTTGGTTTTCTTGGTGTGTTTCTAGTTGCTGAAGCAACAGGAGAAACTATTGAGTGGCACCATAATAGGTCTCAAACTATTTCTTTAAACATTTAGTCTACAGTGAAACCTTCAAGAAGTTATAGGAGGCAATTTACCTGTGTTTTTTGTTACTATATTCCTAGCATCCATCAGAGTATGTACAATAAAATACTTCAGCTGAATGGGTTATCAGTACTCATTTTACCCTCTACTTTCTTTTAAGAATACTTTTTCTTTTGATAGTGACAATATGAAGTTGCCTACCCATCCCCTTCCTTTTTACTTCTCGCTGGATCTATGCTGGTGTCTCCAACTTTTCCAATTCTCATCATCCATTTGGTGACCTCATAAGGCCAGTCCCTGAACAGTTGTTTGGTTTGAAAATATTGAATCAGAGAAACATATTTAATGACTTCTTGTGGTAGAAGACATGAAGTTGTCTATAGCCATGTTGCCTCATGAGGAAAAAGTCATTCTTTATGTAATGAAAGAAAGTTTCCATAAGAATTAAGATAACAAGATATAGTGAGAGAGGCCAAGTGGAGGCAGTGACCCAGTGCTAGAGA
>NW_006408522.1:42522714-42523498 GCF_000296735.1 Chrysochloris asiatica
AAAAAGAAGTCTATATGATTAATAATAAAATATCAGAAATGGACAATACACTGAAAGGGCAAAGGAGTAGAGTTAAAGACACGAAGTCAGAACCAGTGATCTGGAAGACAAATCTCTCAACACTGTTAAGAGATTTTGTCAAACCAATCCAGCACTTCAAATATCCTACAGGGAGTTCTTTGAAATGAAAGCCAACAAGAACAAACAATAACCAGAGATTGACAGATGTGGCAACATCACCTGAAACTCAGTCAACAGATAGCAGAGTTCAGAACAGACCAAAATTACAGCAATGAATTCAGAGGACCTGTGAGGCCAACCAAATATTAAAATATTAACAATGTCAAAGAAGGTAAAAATATAGCAACAGAGATCTAGGTGGTGAGGAGGTCAAGTAGATTGCAGGATACAATAGAGTGTCTTAAACACAGGAAAACATAATAGATTATAGGGTAACAACCTTAAAGAAAATTAATACTTCACAATTTACCATGAAAATGAAGCTCCAAGCAGACAAGGAAACATTAAAATTAAGAAGAAACTGACAAGAATTAGCAAAAAAAGGATGAACTCAACATAAGAAGGCATGCAGAACAAAGGAACAAACAGCACCACAAAAAAATTAACATAATGATAGCAATTAATCCACACCTATTGATAATTACACTGAATATCAATAGATTAAATGCAAAAGTGAAGTGACAGAGAGTGGCTGAATGGATAAGAAAACAAGACCCTTCAATATGCTGCCTGCAAGAGACAAACCTTACACACAAGACAAAAA
>NW_006408522.1:42530326-42530795 GCF_000296735.1 Chrysochloris asiatica
CTCATACCAAAACCAGGGAAGGACACCATTAAGAAAGAAAATTATAGACCAATATCTCTCATGAACAAAGATGCAAAAATTCTCAACAAAATTCTAGCCAACAGAATCAAGCAGTATATAAAAAATATATAATACATCATGACCAAATGGGTTTCATAAAAGGTATGCAAGGATAGTTCAACATTAGAAAAACAACCACCATAATCCACCACATAAATAAGAAAAAGGAAAATAACAACATGATCATATTGATAGATGCAGAAAAGACATTTGACAAAATCCAACATTCATTATTGATAAAAACACTCAATAAAGTAGGAACTGAAGGGAAATTCTTCAACATAGTCAAGAGCACATATACAAAACCAACAGTCTATATTACTCTCAATGGAGAGAAACTGAAAGCCTTCCCTATGCCAATGGGAGCCAGACAAAGTTGCCCTTTGTCACTACTCCTATTCAATATTGT
>NW_006408522.1:42532551-42534487 GCF_000296735.1 Chrysochloris asiatica
CTTGAGGACATTACACTGAGTGAAATCAGTCAGTCACAAAAGGAGAAATACAGCAGAGGACCATTATTGTAATAGATTTTAAAAATGTACCCTCACTAAAAGGGGGGAAACTTTTGTTGTTGTTGGTTACTGGGGTGTATGGGGTGGGGTGAAGGAAGGGAATGGAAGGAGGAACACAAGGTAGGGAAAAGACACAGAATAGTTGAGCACAGGGTAGGGAATAGACACAGGATAGTTTGGGTGCTGGGGTGGTGATACACTAGAAGGGGAGTGGAAAGGAAGAACAAGTAGATGGGAGAACAGTTAGGTAGGTTTGCATGGGCTAAATAGGACAGAGGTAAATAACAA
The DNA here is from genome assembly GCF_000296735.1 of Chrysochloris asiatica. NCBI lineage: Eukaryota > Metazoa > Chordata > Mammalia > Afrosoricida > Chrysochloridae > Chrysochloris > Chrysochloris asiatica. Next base: position 42,532,900 of record NW_006408522.1, read on the forward strand.
TGTAAGCACAACCTTGGAACAACAGGGCTCGGGGATACAAGGATTGAGGCATGGTTTGAGTGGGTAAAAGTGGAGAAATAATGTTAAGATGCTTGGCTTTCTTTTGAATCTTGGTTTCCCTTACCTCCTATTGTAAAATAGACACTTGAAGGGGAGAGAAAGGAATTGCCAGAAACATCACCATAAAAAGCTTGTAAGTCCGTCTTCAGCCTATAACTGATTGGAATACCTAAAGTGAGGCTAGAACTTGCCCAGTGAAGGAGGCTTCCTGCAGAGCCTTTGCATTGCATAAGACCATAGGTGGAATCCTGATCCCCATCCAGAATCTTCTGAGGTGTGAAGTTTTCACTTGAAAGGACAAGCAGACCAGCCTGGAGCCACTAGAAGAACAGAAGATACTTCTTGAAAGAAAACCAGCAGAAAAATCAAAAACAATAAAAAAGAGCAGTCCAATTGCCTACTACAAGCACAAGCAAATCATTCCCTCTGGAGCAAGTGATCAAGTCCCCTCAAGGAAAACCCCCTTCCAAGACTAAAACTCAAGGGGAATACAGGAGCAGGCATGTGGGCTTCCTGCTGACCACGTTGGTCACCAATAAGGGGAACTGGGGGAAAATAGCAATGAAATTGTGAGCTAAGTCTGACCACATTCAATAGACTCCTGTTAACCTAGATTGTTGTTGTTGTTGTTAAGTGCCGTCGAGTCGTTTCCAACCATAGCGACCCTGTACAGGGTTTCCAAGGCTGTAAATCTTTACGGGAGCAGAACGCCTCTTCTTTCTCCCGCGGAACAACTGGTAGTTTCGAACTGCTGGCCTTAAACCTGGTTAAACAGCAGTATGATGACACCTGGGGACTCCTGGGCCCAGGGACAGGGACATGGCCACAGAGGACCAGAGTGGAGTGTGAAGCGTCCAGCTGATATGAAGTGAGGGGAGATACACAAGAACACCCATACTTTCAGATAGTACCCACTTGACCTGACTTCAATGGCTGGATGATCAGAACTCAATTAGAGGAAGAAAGAAGAGGAAAAAAAAGAGTAACCCACTACAATTTATTGAACTTGACCTATGCTTGTTGATGAATTAGGTCAGAGGAAGGAACAAATCTTTACAAAGAGGATCATTCCCACCCCCTTGGTACATAGGGTCAACAAGGATGGGCAACTGAGACATTGGATCCCCAAAATGAAGTGGGGGAGGGCTACAATGTCAGGAAGTGACTAGCTTACAAGCTTTCAAGAGGGAGACGTTTCAGAGGGTGTGGGGGGAATGTAGGGGGTAGGTAGAATATCCACTGAATGGTTTCCTATCTGCCTGGATGGGGCTGATGAAAGAAGATGGGGATAAGATTTTTGTGGTAAAATAGTGAATAATTGCTATCAGGACTGACAGTGAGTGTTGAAAATGTAAAGGTAGACATTTTGTAACAAAAGGAGGGGAGTGGTTGATTTTATAGTCCAGGAGCTAAGGTCCCTGGGACCATCAAGGGAGAAGAGTGGAGTGCAGGACCATACCCAGAGAAGCAGAGATGCCAGAGATGGAGGCAGAGATGATGATGTGGAGGAACGGAGCAGCTGGGGACT
>NW_006408522.1:42535141-42538618 GCF_000296735.1 Chrysochloris asiatica
CACTACGCCTATATTATTAGACAACATCATTATCACAAGTAAAATTTTGCTAACGATCATTCAAAAATGGCTGCCACAGTACATTGGCAGGGAATTTCCAGAAATTCAAGCCACATTCTGAAGATGATATAGAATAAGGAATATATCATTGCTGACACTGAGAACAGAGAATGCCTATACTTTATTGACTATGCAAAAGTTTTGGACTCTGGGTATCATCACAAGCTATGGATTACAATACAAAGAATGGGTAGTCCAGACCACTTGATTGTGCTCATGACAAATTTGTACACAGATCAAGAGGCAGTAATTTGAACAGAACAAGGAGATACTAAATGGCTTAAAATCCGGAAAAGTGTGTGCCACAGTTGCATTCTTTCACCATACTTATTCAATCTGTTTGCTGAGCTAATAATCTGAGAAACCAGATTATATGAAGAAGAGTGTGGCATCAGGATTGGTGGAAGACTCATTGACAGCCTTCAGATGCAGATGATACAACCTTGCTTACTGAAAGTGAAGAAGACATAAGATATTTACTGATGAAGATCAAAGATAACAGCCTTCAGTATGGATTGTATCTCAAAGTAAAGAAATAAGAAAAATCCTCACCATTGAACCAATAAATAACACCCTGATAAATGGAAAAGAGATTAAACTTGTCAAAAGATTTGATTTTTTTTTTTTTTCGGATCTACAATCAACAATCATGGAAACAGCAGTCAAGAAGTCAAGTGACATATTGCATTAAGCAAACGCCCTGCACAAAACCTCTTTGAAGTGTTCAAGAGCAAAGATATCGGTTCAAGGATTCAGGTGCATCTGAACCAAGGTATTTTCAACAACCTCATGTGCATGTGAAAGTTGGACTATGAATCAGGACGATCACAGAAGAATTGACATATTTGAGTTATGGTTTTAGAGAAGAAATAGACTGCCGGAAGAACAAACACATCTGTGTTGGAAGAACCACCAGGATGCTCCTTGGAAGCAAAGATGGCAAGACTTTGTCTCTCATATTTTGGGCATGTTATCAGGAAAGACCAATTCCTAAATAAGGACATTATGCTTGGTAAAATGGAGGATCAGCAAAAGAAGACAAAAACCCCCAAGGAGATGGATTGGCATAGTGGCAGCAGCAATGGAACCAAAGGTAAAAACAACTGTGAGAATGGCGCAGAACCAGGCAGTGTTCCATTCAGTTGTTCATGAGGTCTTTATAAGTCAAAACAACTCATCACCTAACAACAGCCCCAGTGTAATAAGTGAATGGCTGCTAACTGAAAGTTGGTGATTCAAATACATTCAGAAATTTTATGAGTGGGAAAAAGAGATCAGTTTTTGTAACGGTGAAAGTGAAGACAACTCATGGGGCAGTTCTACTTAGTCACATGGAGTCACTGTAAGTTGGAATTGACTTAACTGCACACAACAACAACTATGACATAACTGTCTCCATATAATAATTTATCAGTAATTATGTACTGACTACCTAAGTGCATAACACATCTTCTTATCAAAAGTACCAGCCATATATCAGACCCTAAATGAGAAGCAGCCACTACTCATTAATTACTTGTGGTGGTTGTTGCTAAGTGCCTTGAGTTGGTTCCAACTCATAGTGACCATATATAGGGTTTCTGAGGCTTTATATCTTAGTGGAAGGAAAATTACTCATTTTTCTATATGGAGCAATGTCTGGATATTTATGGGACCTATCCATGCTCTTAAAGAAAAGCCTTTGGAAAAACTAAACTAGTTGCCCTTGAGTAGACTCCCACCTGTTGTGACTCTATATGTGTCCAAGTAGACAAGTGCTCCATATATACTTCAGTGGTTGATTTTTTCAGAATGGGTCACCAGGCCTCTATTCTAAGGTATCCCTGGGTAGACTTGAACATCCAACCTTTTGGCTAGGAGCTAAGCATATTGACCATTTGTACCACATAAAAAAATGTTGCTGTTGTTAAATGTCGTCAAGTCAGTTCTGACTCATAGCAACCTTGTATAGGGTTCCAAGGAGCAGCTGGTGAGCTTGAATGGCAGATCTTGGGGTTCAAACTGAACTTGTGGCCCAATGCATTATCCCATAGTGCCACACCAGAAACACAGTATTCAGGATTCTACATTTGACCTTACAGCAAATAGAAGAAGCCAGTATGATTATAGCTACATAGATCACTGCAAACCTTAATTAAACGCTGTTATTGTTATTAAGTGCTGTCAAGTAGGTTCTGACTCATAATGACCCTGTATAGGGTTTCTGAGGAGCAGCTGGTAAGTTAGAACAGCAGACTTTGTGATTCAATCCTACCTTGCAGTCCAGTGCATTATCCTGCAGCGCCACACAAGGACTTCTAATCGGACATTAGGCATCAGGAATACAAACATTAATAAGACATCATCCTACTTATTCTAAAGGGTTTTGTAATAAGATATGAATGGAATTATGAAACACAGTTTTAAAATAAAAACAGGTACTATTTATTAAGTCCATGTTACATGCCAGACAAAGGTGATTGCATGTAATTATGAAATCCTATGAGGTAGGTACTATTGTTTACAGATGAGGAACTTCTACAAGGTCTCAAGGCACAACTCAAGGATTCCAGGACACAATACAGACAGTCTGGCTAATGCTCTTAAACACCACCCTGCACCATCCATATCTACTAAGGGAGCACATGGGAGCCATCAAATACACTTGGACAACCCTGAAAGAGCTATCATCTAATTATTTGATTTAGTGATTCCACATGGCCTATAACCTCATATGTAAGGGCTAGCCGATATCACTAATCCAATAAATAGCAAAAGGCACTGGAATAAGGGCAATTTTCTTTTTAAAAATGCATGAATATTAATAATAGATACTACATAGCCAGGCACAGAGAATTGGAGGGCGGAGTAACTTCTTGGTTCCCATTCGCATTATTCTCATTATTACACTTCAGCTCATGAATAACTGGATAGAGTTTGTGGTCTTCTTTCCAAATCAATGAAATGATTTTCAAGTTAGAAGCGTAATTTAAATTTACTGTCCATATATCCATGTCACTGCTACCCCTCCTCTACATCTGATATATAGAATTATTTAGGAAGACTTCAAGTTTAAAGCTAATGTCTACATGATGAATATGCAGGCCTTCATATCAAACACCCCGATTAATGATAATGTAATCATTTGTCAGTGTTAAGTTATCAACTTTCACAGAAGGCCAAGTGTGATGCTCCCCACCCACCATTCCAATCAAAACTAGCTGGGTCTCCACCCACAAGAAAAACAGCAGTCTTTTACCGTAATATGTCATATCATCTGGCAGTTGCTGACAATGTGAAAAAAAAAAGAAAAGTTAGTAAATGTGTTTATGCTTAAGTGTTGTCTTGTTTGAAAGGGTTTCCTTTGTTTCTAGGCATTAGGGGCCCATTCATGATCAACAGTTCTTACTAATAAAGAAAAACTAATTTGTGACAATC
>NW_006408522.1:42541120-42542197 GCF_000296735.1 Chrysochloris asiatica
AAAAAATGTTTTTTCATCTTCCTTTAGTCAAGTTCTTATTATCAAGCCATTGAGGCTAGGTCAAATGGGTACTATCTGCAAGTTTGGGCATTCTTGTACGTCTCCTCTCACTTCATATCAGCTGGGCACTTCGCTTTCAGCTCTAGGCCTCTGTGGCTATGTCCTTGTCCATGGGTTCAGGAGTCCCCAGGTCTCACCACATTTCAAACCAAGCAATCCTTCCTCTTCTCTCTCTTACCTCCAAGTCAATGGGAGTCTAGCAAACATGGTTGAACTCAGCCCATTTCTTCATTGCTGCCTTTCCACCTCTTCCACTCACCAGTAGACCAGTGTCGTTGCCAGCAAGCTTGTGTTCCCTTTGGGTTTCAGTCTTGGAGGGGGGTTTTCCTGAAGGGACTTGATTGCTTGCCTTGATGGATCCCCAGAAAACAACTTGCTTGTACTTGTAGTAGTCAATTAGACTGCCTTTTTTTTTTTTTTAGATTTTTTCTATTGAACTTTCGTTAAAGATGTATCTTCTGTTGCTCTAGCTGTTCCAGGCTGGTCTGCTTGTCCTTTCTAGTGAGAATGCCTCACCTCAGAAGGTTCTATATGGGGGTCAGGATTCCACCTAAGGTCCTATACACTGCAAAGGCTCTGCAAGAGGCTTATTTCACTGGGCAAGTTCTAGAACCCCTTTTAGGTATTCTAATCAGTTATAGGTTGAACACGGGCTTACAAGCTTTCTGTAATCATGTTTGCTGACATTCCTTTCTATCTCACTCAAGTGTCTAATTTATAATAGTAGGCAAGGGAAAACAATATTAATAAGATAGTCAAGCATCTTAGCATTATTTCCCCTTGTCAGACTATGCCTTGATCCCTGTATCACAGAGCCCGGTTGTTCCAAGGTTGAGCATACATCACTATTTACCGCTGTCCCATTTAGCCCATGCAAACCTTCTTAAGTGTTCCCCTATCTACCTTGTTCTTCTATCCCCCTCCCACTTCTTGTGTATTGCCCTCCCCAACACCCAAACTATGATGTGTCTGTCCCCTACCCTGTGCTCTACCATCTCCTTCCACCCGCCACCCTCC
>NW_006408522.1:42543385-42578540 GCF_000296735.1 Chrysochloris asiatica
ATTCTTCTCCAACATGATAATTCAAATGCATTGATTCTTCTCTTGTCTTCCATATTCATTGTCCAACTTTCACATGCATATGAAGCAATTGAAAATACCACCTTTTAGATCAAGCACATCCTAATCCTCAAATGCATATCATTGCTCTTGAACACTTTAAAGACATCTTGTGCAACAAATTTGCCTAATGTAACATGTTGAATGATTTTTTGACTGCTGCTTGCATGAGTGTTAATTGTGGATGTAAGCAAAATGGTATCTTCGACAATTTCAATCTTTTCTCCATTTATCATAATGTTATTGGTCCAGTTGTGAGGATTTTCATTTCCTTTACATTGAGGTGCAATTCATAATGAAGACTATAGTTTTTGATCTTCATCAGTAAGCACTTTAAGTCTTTTTGCTTTCAGCAAGCAAGGTTGTATCATCTGCATATCACAGGTTGTTAGTGAGTCTCCAATCCTGATGCTATGTTGTTCTTCTTATATTCCTGCTTCTCAGATTATTTGTTCAGCATACAGATCGAATAAGTATGGTGAAAAAATACAGCCCTGGAACATACTTTTCATGATTTCAAACCTTTCCATATCCCCTATTCTGTTCAAATGACTACCTCTTGGGCTATGGACAAGTGTCTCATTAGTTCAATTAAATCTTCTAGAATGCCCATTCTTTGCAATGTTTTCCATAGTTTGCTATGATCCCCATAGTCAAAAGTCTTTGCATAGTCTTTTGGTGTTTTCTGTATCACTCAACATTTTGCCCATTGTTGTTGTCACTTGCTGATGAGTTGATTCCAACTCATTTTTTTTTTCCAAGGAGCAGCTGGTGAGCTAAATCACTGACCTGGCAATTCAAATCAACCTTGAAGTCTAGCCACATTACCCACAGCACCATACCAGGACTCCTTCAATACTGCAACCGGAGACTTGAATTTTCTCTTCAGTTCCTTCAACATGAGAAATGCTAAGTGGCTTTTCCTTCTGGTTTTCTAACTCCAGGTATTTGCACATTTCATTATAATACTTGACTTTTCTTGAGTTGCCCTTTGAAATTTTCCGTTCAGCTCTTTTATGTTATTATTTCTTCCATTCACTTTAGCTTCTTCTTATGCTCAAGAGCAAGTTGAGTCTCTTCAGACAATCACTTGTGACTTTCTTTCTTTCTAGTCTTTTCAATGACTTTTTGCTTTCTGTATGATGTTCTTAATGTTACTCCACAGCTTTTCTGGTCTTTGGTCATTAGTGTCTAATTCATCAAATCTGATGGTCTCTAATTTCAATTCAAATAAGACTCTCAAGGTCATCTTTTGGCTTTGACAGACTTGTTTCAATTTTATTCAGCTTCAGCCTGAAAAAATTACATATGAGCAATTGATAGTATGTTCCACAGTCTGCGCCGACCTTGTTTTGGCTGATGATATGGAGCTTCTCCACCGTATCTTCCCACATATGTAGTCAATTTGATTCCTGTGTATTCCATCTGGTGAAGTCCATGTGTATAGTTTCCTTTTATATTGTTTAAAAAAATATTTACAATGAATAAGTCGTTGGACTTGTGAAATTCTACTATGTGACCTCCAGCACCATTTCTATCATCAAGGTCATATTTTCCAACTACAACCTTCGCATTCCAATCACCTGTAATTATCAATGCATCTTGGTTGCATGTTGATCAATTTTAGACTGAAGAATTTGGTTATTGTTGTTTCAGACTGAAGAATGTACTTGTCATTGTTAAGTGCTATCAATTCTGTATAGCGTATCTGAGGATTGGCTAGTGGGTTTAAACCACCAACCTTGTGGCTAGTAGTCTAGTGCTTAGCCTATAGTGCCACACTAGGTCTCCAATGAAGTTGATAGGATTCTTCAATTTCATCATTACTAACTTTAGTAATTGGTAGGTAAATTTTACTTATATGTATAGTAACTGATCCAACTTGTAGACTTATGGATATTATCCTATCACAGGCAGCATTTTGTACTTTAAGAGAGATATTGAAAATAATTTTTAACAATGACTGCGACACCATTTCTCTTCAATGTTTCATTCCCAGCATATGATTGTCAGATTCAAAATGGCCAATACGAGTCCATTTCAGCTCACTAATGCCTAGGATATCAAACTTTATGTGTTCCATTTAACTTTTTATATCATCCAATTTTCCTAGGTTCATGATTCATTTATTGCATGTTCTAATTATTAATGGATGTTTTCAGCTGTTTCTTCTAATTTTCAATTATTCCCTATCAATCAATAAAAGTCTCAAAAGCTTTGCTCCATTCACATCATTGTGGTCAACTCCACTTTGATGAGGCAGCCCTCCCCAGTCCTATTTTGAGTGCCTCCCAATTTGAGGGACTCATCTTCTGGCACTCTCTCTGACAATGTTCCACTGCTATTAGTAATATTTTCATCTTCTGGCACTACTGTTGACAACATTCTATTGTTATTAATAAAGTTTTTCATGGTTAACTATTCAGAAGTATTCTGCCTTTCCTTCTTCCTAGTCTGCCTTAGTTTGGAAGTTTAAATCTGTCCACCATGGGTGACCCTGCTAGTACTTAAAATACTGATGGCAGAGCTATCAGCTCACAGCAACACACAACACACAGTTCAACAAACTGAAAGGCAAGTTCTGGAACAGTAACACACGCCATTATTTTCATGGTAGCTTCAATTTGTTAGAAACTAAAATATCCCATCATTGTCACTATAGGATCAGCACTGGCCTGTCAAACACAAGGTCAGTAGTTCAAACCCACCAGTTGCTCCTCAGAAATCCTTTGAGTCAGAACCAACTTGATAGCACTTAACAACAATTTTCAGTTGACACTATTTTTTTTTTTTTAACTACCATATTTAATTTAACAAATTGAAGCTGTTTCTAACAGTTTGTTAATACATCAAATGCATGATTTTTGAGTTTGGTAAAAAGAAAAATGATACACTGATAACTTACTCTCTGTCTTACATAGTTAACCATTAGCATCAAAACACCTTTATCTGTCCTAATTGGCAATAAGTATACCACAAATTAAAGAGAAATGTTTACAATCTAGAATGTTGCCCTAGTCATTTCTTCAATTGCTTCCACCTTTAGAAATGTATCATGGAAATAGAAATTTTAAATTGCCTATGAGGGCCCTCAAAACAAGTTTTGTTAGTTTATTGAGTTTTAAAAAGTCTTTGTAGCCATAAAAAAAAAGATTTGAAGCATCTTTATGAAGTCTGAGCTGCAATCTTTAGAACTAACAAACTAGACACTTGGGTAAAGTCTAACCATTCAAAACTTCTGTGAGAATTATGAAATCTGCATAACATAGGAATACCATCTGCATTCCTGTCGTGAAATTGTCCACTGAGTGTCATTGAAACACCAGTAAGAAGTTCTTATGATCCTCAAGTGGTTTGAAAAGTATCATCAAATGCACTTTCTTTGGTAACAGGAGACAAACTTTGCTTGCCTTTCCTTATATCCTAGCGCCAGACCAGTTCTCTCACTGGTTGGATAAGATAGTCACTTATAAGCTTCTAAGTCTTTCTTAGCCTGGGTGGCTGTTCTACAAAGGGTCGTTGTCTTTTATTACTAGGGTACTTCACTGTTACATTCATCAAAAGACTTCCAGATTATATTAACTTCCCATTGGCTACTACTTAACTTCTATTCATTCCTGCTACATTTACGTCTCTGGGTTATGTAATTGATTTCCATTATTATTAGTCCTTACCACTACTCTGTTTCCAAAAATACAAAAAGACTCTATAGTGGAGATATACCTCTCCTAAGTGTAAAATCAGAGAACGCAGAGCATGTGATCTCAAAAACAATATTTAAAAGATCATTAATAAAGTATATTTTGCTTGTGGAAAAGTAAGGAAGAGGGGATTAGAGATCAATAGTTTTCAACATTAAAAACCACAGCGTCACAAATATAAAGAACTGGCATCAGTTGCATTTCAATGATGTCTTCTATACGGTGAAAAAAATAAGTGATTGAAAATGTACCTTCTATTTTTTTAACTGCGTTAAATAATGAATTATTTTCCCCAAATTGGTTATTTTATCAATTTTCTTGGGCAGAAAGGAAACAAATAATCGTTTTTCATTATTGGGTTAAAAACATGGCTTCCATGAAAGTGTAGTGTCATTAACCCTTTACAAAGAACTGTCAATTTTCTAAGTTGTCTAGAAAGGATTATGCTCCATATCAGGAATATTCTGTGAAAAAAAAATATTTTCACTAATGTGTATGAGGTCACAGCTGATGTTTCTCCTACTCTTACATGCTCTTCACTTGTTCTTTCTTCATCCCAAATCCAATCTCACCTAAATGGATTTGTGTTGGAAACTCACATAAACAAAGCCACATGATTATAATATGTCCATGGTAGCGTAGTGGTTACGAATCGGTCTGCGAACCTTAAGGTCAGCAGTTCGAAACTACCAGCCGCTCCGCGGGAGAAAGATGAGGCTTTCTACTCCCGTAAGGATTTACACCCTCGGAAACCCTGTACAGGGTCGCTATGGGTCGGAACCGACTCGACGGCACTTAACAACAACAACAACAACATGGTAAAAAGGCAAACCATTCCTGAGTCAAAAGACCAGTTTCAGCCAAATTTACTAAAGGATTTTATGCTCTGTTTTGTAAGAGATTATCAGTGCTTTTTTACTTTTAAGAATTTCCTTTTCCAAAATAACAGGATAATCTTCCTCAGAAAATACTTTCTTCAAGCCAAGTGTCAACCCAAGTGCTCTCAGTGCCTGAGTGATCTAAAGCAGACCCCAATTCTGTTCTGAGTAAACAGATTAACTTTGCTTTAATCTGTGTTCTCTACTAAATTTGCACAGAAGCACTGTAAATGTATATATATCCTGATGTGGCCCTGCAAGTTAATGCGCTGGACTGCAAAGCTTGTTTGAACTGCAAGAGCTGCAGTTCAGGTGTATCAATCACTCCTCAGAAACCCGTAACAGGGTTGCTATGAGTCAGAACTGACTTGACAACATTTAATAACAATATATATATTGGTGTGTTGTTGTTTGAACCACCTAATGAGTTTGAACCACCAGCCTTGCAATTCAAACTGACCTTGAGGTTGAGAGCTTATCTTACAGCAGCACACCAGGACTCTCTTTCTCTCTGTCTCTCTCTGTCTCTCTGTCTGTCTCTCTGTCTGTCTCTCTCTCTGTCTGTCTCTCTGTCTGTCTCTGTCTCTCTCTGTCTCTGTCTCTCTCTCTATATATATATATATATATATACAGCCTCGGAAACCCTGTACAGGGTCGCTATGTGTTGGAACCAACTACACGGCACATAACAACAACAACATACATACATTCATACATAGATGCATATATATGTATGTGTATTCTTCTATTATAGAAAAATCAATGTATATGAACTATGGTGGTGGAGAAGAATATTGAAAGTACCAAGGACTGTCAGAAAAACAAACAAATCTATTTTGAAAGAAGTACAGACAGAATGCTTCTTAGAAGCAAGGATGGCAAGACTTTGTCTTTTTTACTTTGGACAAGTTGTCAGGAAGGACCAGTCCATGGAGAAGGACACCATTCTTGGTAAAGTGGGGGGGGGGGGAGGTCAGCAAGAAAGAGGAAGATCCCTCAAAAGATGGGTTAGCACATGGCAGGTACTATGGGCTCAAACATAACACTTGTGAGGATGGTGCAAGACCCGGCAGTGTTTCATGAAGTTGCTATGAGTCAGAACCAACTTGATGACACCTACCAACAACATGAATATGCATATGTGTGTGTATATGTATGAGGTCCTGGTGTGGACTGCTAGCCACAAGGTCTGAAATTCAAATTCACCAGCTTCACAGTAAGTCAGAACTAACATACAGGGTCACAGTAAGTCAGAACTGACAGCACTTAAAAAACAAAACAAAAAAAAAAAAACAACACATACATATATGCATATATATATGCAGATATGCCATCAGAGGGACCAGTCCCTGGAGAAGGACATCAATGATTGGTAAAGTGGAGGGTCAGAAAGCAAGAGGAAGACACTCAATGGGATGGATTGGCACAGTGATACCAGAAATGGGTTCAAGCATAACAATTGTGGGGATGGCACAAGACTGGGAAGCATTTCATTCTGTTGTTCATAGAGTTGCTATGAGTTAGATCCAACTCAATGGCACCTAACAACAACAATGTACAAGGAGACAAGCAAAAGAATACAACTTTTCAATGCTCCCTGGTCCTCTCAGAGGTGATTCTAATATTAAGGATCAACATGGTCCACCCAGAATAAGAATTGTGACAGGAGAGAAGATCATGGTCAGAGGCTCACTGCTCTTTCTACAAATGACGATGTCCATCAAGTAAAAGTAGCAATACTCTACTCAGCTCTCATGGAGGGATTTCTTTTCATAAGTACATCCTCAGATTCCATTACAGACTATGTTGACCAAGACCTATCACACTGTTTCTTAATTGTTAAAATATATGCAAATTTCTGTCAATCAAAGCACTTCAAAATGTGGATCCACCTTAATGAATGTACAAACATCTATCACTTTTCTAATAATCTCAGCACAGATAGACCCATATCTATGTATCACTCACACAATTCCTATCCCATAGAATAGTTGCTGCACCTGGAAAGATCTCATTTCTTGTGACCTTGTTGAATCCTACTATGATCATGGTGGTGGTTATGTGCTGTGGAGTCGGTTCCAACTCATAGTGAACACTGCATAGGGTTCCTGAGGCTGTAAATCTTTATGAGAGCAGAAAGCCTCATCTTTCTCCAGTGGAATGACTAGTAGTTTCAAGCTGCCAAGCTTTAGGTTAGCAGCCCGACTTGTAATCACTATTCAACCAGAACTCCTCATCTAACACTGTAGTCAGAAAAAGAAAAGAAAAAAAAAAAAAAACTCCAAAACTTCATAAATATTCAACATAGTTTCAAAGCAGAAGTGCAGGTGGAAAATTCTGGGTCTGATTTTAGTACTTCCATGGGTCATGGAAGAGAGAGCTCTGTGATAAACAGGCAGCAAAAAATGGAAGCCTAGCCATTCAATATGGTAGAGACTGTGAGGAAAGGGAGAGACACCAGTGAGGATTAAAATAAAGCAGATGTTAAGGACCTCTGCCCCTTATTCCTTTGTTATTGTTGTTAAGGGCCATCGAGTCAATTCCGACATATAGTGACCCTGTGTAGAGTTTCTGAGGAACAACTAGTGAGCTTGAACCTCCAACCTTGCAGTTCAATTGGCTTTTCAGTCTGTTGCCTTAACCCACAGCGCCATACCTCATTCCTTAGAATTCTTCATTCTCCAACCTCTGGGACTCCAATGACTTTGGGACATGGTGCTATCCCTACCAGAAAGTAGAATGAGGGCCTTGTTTCTGCCCACTGCCAGCTACAGAGTAAGACAATGTGAAAGGCTTTAAAAAATTCGTTGAAAAATGTCATTATCTTTTTATTCCATTTCCCCCAAAACTTTTGAAAGTCCCCTCATATATTTAGACATTCCTCTGGTAGTGTAGTGAGTATGAATCAAGCTGTTAGCCTCAAGGTCAGCAGTTTGAAACTACCAGTGGTTCTGTAGGAGAAAGATGAGGCTTTCTGCTCCAGTAAAGATTTACAGCCTTGAAGACATTATGCAGGGTCAGAACCAACTCCACGGCACATCATCATCATCATCACCACCACCACCACTTGAAAGCCTGGGCAACCTTCTCTAGAAATCCCATGAGATACAGTAGGTAGATTCAGATTGATTTTGGGTCTAATATTGAACTGGTCCATAGCTCTGTGCTATCCAGTATGGGAGTCAGTATCCAATTAATATTTGAAATGTAGCTAGTGCAATTGGTGAACTAAAATTGTAATTTAATAATTAAAATAGCAAGTTGTGGCTATTGGCCACCAATTGAACAGGGCAGTTCTAATGCTTCATGGGTCAGACCCACTGATTTCTTCAGGACCGTTCTCTAAGCACTTCTGAGAGAGAGGGAAGGTGCAGAAAGAGAAGAAAACTGTCAACAGATCTATCTGGCCACTTAAACAAGATTGGAAATTCTCCACTGCTTCTAGAGACCATTTGTTGTTGTTATTGTTGTTGTTGTTGTTGTTAGGTGCCATTGAGTTGGTATGGACTCATAGTGACCCTAATGCACAGCAGAACGAAACACTGCCCGGTCCTGGGCCAACCTCCATATTATTTCCAGGCTTGAGTCCATCGATGCTACCACCCGGCCAATCCATCTCATTGGGGGTCTTCCTCTTTTTCTCTGATCCGCCACTCTACCCTGTTCCAATTTCTTATCTCTCCTCGTTCCTAATCTCTCACTCCCAGTATTTAATGCTTTTAGCAGATTTATATAAATTAGAAACAAATACAAGCAAAATGTAAAAAGTATCTAAGGTCTTTGAGGAGAAAATATTTATGTTCCTTAAAATCACAACATGCAGCTGATGCAGGATTAAATGTGACCTGCTGAAAAAAAAATATTCAATGCAATGAAATATTGAGTCGCTTCAATAGCATGAAAATTCCAGTGCCACTTGTGTTTGTTGCCAAGCACTCATAATAGGATCCTGTTGTGGTACTGTGGGTTAATGCACTGGACTACAAGGTCTGTTTGAACTTCAAAGTGAAGCTCACTAGCTGATCCTCAGAAACCTTATATAGGTTGCTATGAGTTGGAATGGACTCCACAGCACTTAACAACAACATTCATAATGATGAAGCCTACTACCACTGCTGGTGAGTCAGTTCCAACTCATAGTAACCTGATAGTACAGAAGAGAACTTTTTCATCTTTCCCTCACAGAAAGGTTAGAGGGTTCCGACCACCAACCCAATGCTTAACCCACTGCTTATACCAGGGTAACATAAGCAAAACAGAAAGTCCAGCCATGTCTGCAGAGTCAACTTTTGTACTACAAACTAACAACTTTTTCCCCCAAAATCTTTAATTCAATTAGTTGGCACTGTTTTTTATGTTTTTGGTTTTCCTATGAATTATTTATCCAACAATGTCAACTGTATAAACTCTTGTGTGTATATTTTCTGTCAAAGCAGCGCAATAACATCCTCTTTAAAATGATGTAGAGTCTTTTTATTAGCATAATGGTTACAAGTCGGGCTGCTAACCTTACATTCAGCAGTTCGAAACTACCAGCTGTTCTGCAGAGGAAAGATGAGGCTTTCTGTTCCCATAAAGATTTACAGCCTCAGAAACCCTATACAGGGTCTCTATGAGTCAGAATTACTCCATGGCACACCACCACCACCATCAGATCAAAAGATCATAATGGAAATGTTTGTCCTTTAAAGAGGTTATCTACTTAAAATTTCAACTGCTACTGTAGCATTCATCTTAATACCATGTGAAAATATTATCATAATGTGTCAGACTGGACTGCTAACCACAAGGTGGGTCATTCAAACCCATCACCTGCTCCTTGGAAACCCTCTAGAGGGTCGCTTTGAGTGAGAACCAACTTGACAGTCCTTAATAATAGCAACAGGAAGGTATAATAAAGTAAACTTCTAACATCAGTAAACCCAAAGATAAGAGAAACCTCTTAATAACAAATAGCTGACTAGCAAATCTTAGAAGTTCCATTTGTAAAATCATTTGAGGTCTTAAGATTTCAGTATTTCCAGTATTGTAGAGCCTTCATGTTTATCAGTAATTTCTTCCATCAATTAAACTGTAGGGCATGGAATATATGTTTCTCCACATCATTTGGATACATAAATGATTTAGTGTTACAAAACATTATTTCAATTCTTTTCGAAAGGGCAGTAACAAATCAAACATGTTCTAAATTTATCATTTTTCAATTTGTATCTCTCAGTGAACCCATCCCCACTGCACTTAGGCATACTTAAAAATAAAAAATAAAATCTTAAAACAATCACATCAAAATATGCCATGAAGTGATCAGCAAGACGAGCAAATAAGAAAACAAATATCAACCCATTCTCAAAATTAGCATCACCTTTTTTTTTTTTTTTTTAAGTTTTTATTGTGAGGTTTACATGGGAGAACATCAGCTTTACACTCATCCAATCGTATTTTGTTTCATTGAAATGATTACAATCACTTCCATGCATCATCAAATAACCAAAGGGTATACCACATAGGCCTGCCCACCAGCCGCCAGTACACAGCTCTTCTCCCTCCCAGAGTCCAATGTCCCCAGCCACTCCATCTGTCCACATCATTGTCTCTGTCTCCATCCCTGGCATCACTGCCTCTTGGGGTAGGGTTCTGCTCTCTGTTCTTCTCACTTGATGGTCCCAGTGACCTCCGCTCCTGGCTGCAAAATCAATCAGTCTCCTTTTGTCAAAAAACATCTACCTCTAAAAAAAAATAAAACAAAACAACAACAAAAAAAACACACCTACCTTTATATTTCCTACCCTCACAGTCAGTCCTGATGGCAATTATTTACGATGGCACCACAAGAGTCTTATCCCCATTTCCTTTCACCAGCCCGGTCCTGACAGATCCGGAATCATTCAGTGATAATTCTACTATCCCCAGCCCCGTCTGGAACTAGGCTCCCTCTTGAAAGCTTGTAAGCTAGTCACTTCTTGCCTTTATAGGCACCCCCATTTTGGGTAGCCAATGTCTAAATTGCCCATCCCTGTCAACCCTGTGTACTGTGGGGGTGGGAGTGATCCTCACTGTAAAGATTTGTTCCCTTTTTTGAGCTACTACATCCATAAGTATAGGTAAAGTTCATCCAATTGTAGCAGGTTACTTTTTTCTTATTTTTTCCCCCTCTTCTTTCTTCTTCTAGTCGAGTTCTGATCATCCAGCCATCGAAGCCATGTCAAGTGGGTACTATCTGCAAATATGATGTTCTCTTGTGCATCTCGCCTTACTTCATATCAACTGGACGCTTCATTCCCCACTCTAGTTCCCTGTGGCCTGTGGGCCCAGAAATCCCTGGGTCTTGCCATACTGCTGGCCATCCAGGTCTCCACCCAGGTTCACAGGGGCCTATTGAATGTGGTTGGGCTTAGCTCACAACTTCATTGCTGTTTTATCCCCCTTTTCTCCTTATAGATGACCAACGTGGTCACCAGCTAGACCACCTTCCTGCTCATGTATTTCCCTTGAGTCTCAGTCTTGAAAGGGGATTTGCTCTGAAAGGTTCTAACCACTTGCCTTGATGGCTCCTGGGCGAACAGCTTGCTTGTTCTTGTAGTAATCAATCAGACTGCCATTATTGTTTTGGATTTTTCCTGCCAGTCTTTCTTTCATGAAGTATCTTCTGTTCGTCTAGCCACTCCGGGCTGGTCTATGCATCCTTTCCAGTGGAAATTTCATACCTCAATCGGTTCTGGATGGGCTTCTGGATTCCACCTATGATCTTGTGCAGTGTAAAGGCTCCACATGAAACCTCTTTCACTGGGCAACTTTTAGCCCCCTTTAAGGTATTCCAATCAGTTATAGGCTGAAGATGGACTTACAAGCTTTCTGTAATGATGATTCTGACTATTTCTTTCTCCCTACCTCAAGTGTCTATTTTACAATGGTAGGCAAGGGAAACCAAGATTCAAAAGAGAGCCAAGCATCTTAACATTATTTCCCTCTTTCACCCCTTCAAACCATGCCTCAATCCCTGTATCCTAGAGCTCTGTTTTTCCAAGGTTGTGCATACATCATCATTTACTTC
This sequence comes from Chrysochloris asiatica, assembly GCF_000296735.1. Taxonomy (NCBI): domain Eukaryota; kingdom Metazoa; phylum Chordata; class Mammalia; order Afrosoricida; family Chrysochloridae; genus Chrysochloris; species Chrysochloris asiatica. The sequence goes on from NW_006408522.1 coordinate 42,555,073, forward strand.
TGTCCCACTTAGCCCATGTGAACCTGCCTTACTGTTCTCCCATCAGCTTTGTTCTTCCATTCCCCTCCCCTTTCTTGTGTATTGCCTCCCCGCTCCCCGCCCCCGGGACCCAAGCTATCCTGTGTCTATTCTCTACACTGTATTCTATCTTCCCTTCCCTCCCCTCCTCTCATCCCGTACATCCTGGTGATCAGCAACTATACATATATATTTCCCCCCCTTTTAGTGGGGGTTCTTTTTCTTAATCTTTTACAATAATGGTTCTATGCAGTATTTCTCCTTTTGTGACTGACTAATTTCACTCAGCATAAAGTCCTCAAGGTTCATCCATGTTATGCGGTGGCTTGCAGCTTCCTTGTTGTATTCCTGAAGGTAGCATAGTATTCCATTGTGTGTATGTACCACAGTTTGTTTATCCATTCTTCAATTGATGGGCATTTAGGCTAACTCCATCTTTGTGCTATTGTAAATAGTGCTGTTATGAACATTGGTGTGCATATATCTACTCGTGTTTTGCCTCATATTTCTTGTGGGTAAATACCAAGTAGAGGAATTGCTGGGTCATAAGGTATTTCTACTTCCAACCTTCTGAGGAAGTGCCATATTGCTTTCCAGAGTGGTTGGACCATTTTGCAATCCCTTCAACAATGTAGGAGGGTCCCAGTCTTTCCACATCCTCACCAGCATTTATGGTCCTCTACTTATTTTATCTTTGCTGTTATTGCTGGTGTGAGATGATATCACATTATTGTTTTGATTTGCATGTCCCTAATGGCTAGTGATTGTGAACATTTCTTTGTATGTTTGTTGACTGCCTGGATCTCTTCCTTGGTGAAGTGTCTGTTTATGTCCTGTGCCCATTTTTTAATTGGATTATTTGTCCTTTTCTTGTAGAGGTGTTGTAGTTTCCTATGTATTTTAGAAATGAGTCCCTTGTCTGATGTGTCATTGTAAAATATTTTTTCTCATTCTGTGGATTCCCTTTTCACACTTTTGGTGAAGTCTTTTGATGCACGTAAGTTTTTAATTTTTAGTATGTCCCACACATCTATTTTGTCTACTTTTGTTTGTGTAATTTTCAAAATGTTTGGTAGTCTATGTATTCCCCATATTAGAGCCCTTACATTTGTCCCTATTTTTTCATTGATGACTTTCATAGTCTTGGGATTCACATTTAGGTCTTTAATCCATGCTGAGTGGGTTTTTGTATAGGGTGTGAGGTAAAGGTCTTGTTTCAGTCTTTTGCGTATCATTTTCCAGTTCTGCCAGCACCATATGTTTAAGAGGCTATCTCCTCCCCATGTAACATACCTAGGCACTTTGTCAAAAATCAGTTGGCTGTATGTGGATGGGTTAATTTCTGGATTCTCAACTCTGTTCCATTGATCAATGTATCTTTCATCCTACCAGTACCAGACTGTTTTGACCACTGTAACCATGTAGTAGATTTTGAAATCAGGGAGTGAGAGGCTTCCAAACTTGTTCTTCTTCTTGAGAAGTGCTTTGCTTATCCTGGGTCTCCTTGTTTTCCATATAAAATTTGTAATTTTCTTTTCCATCTCTTTGAAGAATGTCATAGGAATCTGGATTGGGATTGCATTATATGTGTAAATAGCTTTGGGTAGTATTGACATTTTCATGATGTTGAGTCTTCCTATCCAGGAACATGGTATGTTTTTCCACTTTTGTAGGTTTCTTTTGGTTTCTTGTAGCAGTGTTTTGTAATTCTCTTTGTATAAGTCCTTTGTTTATCTGTTTTTGTTTGTTCCTAAATATTTCATCCTTTGGGTGGCTATTGTAAATGGCATTTCTTTCCTAATGTCTTTTTCAGCACTGTCATTGTTACTATAGAGGAATCCAGTTGATTTTTGTATGTTGCTGTTATACCCTGCCATTTTGCTGAATCTTCCAAAGATGTCTACTAGCTTTTTTACTGAATCTTTTGGGTTTTCTATGTATAGGATCATATCATCTGCAAATAGAAAGCGTTTTATTTCCTCTTTGCCAATTTGGATGCCTTTAATTTCCCTTTCATGCTGTGTAGCTCTGGATAATACTTCTAAAATAATATTGAAAAGGAGTGGTGACAAAGGGGATGGGATCCTTGTCTGGTTACCATTTGCAGAGCGAAGGCTTTCAGTATCTCTCCATTGAGAGTGATGTAGGCTGTTGGTTTTATATATATGCTCTTGATTATGTTGAGGAATTTCCCTTCAATTCCTACTTTGTTGAGTGTTTTTATCAGGAATGGATGTTGGATTTTGTCAAATGCCTTTTCTGCATCAATCAATATAATAATGTTGTTCTTTTCTTTTTTCTTATTTACGTGGTGGATTACATTGATTGGTTTTCTAATGTTGAACCATCCTTGCATCTGTTTTATGAAACCCACTTGGTCATGATGTATTATTTTTTTGATGTGGTGCTCGATTCTGTTGTCTAAGAGTTTTTTGTGAATTTTTGCATCTATGTTCATGAGGGATATTGATTCTGTAATTTTGTTTCTTAGTGATGTCCTTCCCTGGTTTTGTATGAGGGGTATGCTTGCTTCATAAAAATTGTTAGGAAGTTTTTTATCTTCTTTTATACTTTGGAATAATTTCAGTAGAATTGGTGACAGCTCTTCCCTGAATGTTTGATAGAACTCTCCCATGAAGCCATCTGGACCTGGACTTTATTTGATTGGGAGTTTTTTGATGATCTGATCAATTTGTTCTTTTGTTATGGTTCTGTTCCACTTTTCTACTTTACTCTGTGTAAGTTTTGGTAGCTCGTGTTTTTCTAAAAATGCATCCATCTCTTCTAAGTTTTCAAATTTGTTACAGAACTTTTCATAGTATTCTGTTATTATCCTTTTAATTTCATTTTGTTCCATTGTGACATCGCCTGTGTGGTTTCTAATGCAAGTTATTTGTGTCTTCTCCCTCTTTTCTTTCATTAGGTTTGCCAATGGTTTGTCAATTTTATTAATTCTTTCAAAGAACCACTTTCTTGTCCTTTTGATTCTTTCTACTTTTTCTGTTATCCATCTCATTTATTTCTGCTCTTATTTTTATAGTTTGTTTTCTTTTGGTGAATGTAGGTTCCCTCTGTTGGTCAGTTTCTAATTGTTGGAGATGCTGTGTCAACTTTGGTTCTTCTTCTTGGATGTGCACATTTATTGCAATAAATTATCCTCTCAGCACCACTTTTGCCATGTCCCAAAGATTTTGTTATGTTGTGTTTTCATTCTTGTTTGTTTCTAGGAAATGTATGAATACACGTTTAATTTCCTCTTTTACCCAGTCTCTTTTCAACAGGGTGTTGCTCAGTTTCCATGTATTTGACTTTATTTCCTTAGTCTTCTTGTTGTTGATTTCTAGTTTTATAGCATTGTGATCTAAAAAGATGCTCTGTAGTATTTGATGTTTGTAAATTTATGGAGGCTTGCTTTGTGACCTAACACATGGTCACATTTCTGTAGAATGTTCCATGTGCACTGGATAAGAAAGAATATTGTGCTATTGTTGGGTTGAATGCTCTGTACACAACTATGAGGTCAAGTTGGTTGATTGTGCTGTTTAGTTCCTCTGTAAATGTGTCAAGTTTCTTTCTAGTTGTTCTGTCCCTTTTTTAAAGTGGTGTATTAATATCTGCCACTATAATTGTAGATTTGTCTATTTCTTTCTTCAAGTCTAGTAAGATTTGCTTCATATATCTTGGTGCTTTTTCACTGGGAGTGTAGATAGTTATTATGGTTATGTTGTGTTGCTCAATTGACCCTTTGATCATGAGATAGTGTCCTTCTTTATCTCTTATGCTGCTTACTTTTCATGTTTGCTTGTTCTGCTTGGAAGTTCATTTTCATGGTAAGTTGTGAAGTATTAACTTTCTTTGGGGTTACCTTATAGTCTATTAACTTTTCTGTCCATTTAAAATAATCTATTGTATCCTGTAATCCACCTGACATCCTCACCACCTGTATCTCTGTTCCTACATCTATCCCTTCTTTGACATTGATATTATTTTGTTCTTTGGTTGACCTCCCAGTTCTTTTGATTTCGTTGTAATTTTGTTCGGTTCTGAACTCTGCTATCTGTCAACTGAGTTCCAAGTGGTGTTGCCACACCTGTCAATCTCTGGCTGTTGTCTGTTCTTTCTTGTTTTCAGTCCAAAGAACTCCCTTTAGGATGTTTTGAAGTGCTGGACTGGTTTTGACAAAAATCTCTTAGATTCTGTTTATCTTGAAATGTTGTGATTGCTCCATTGTATTTGATTGATAGTTTTGCTGAATAAAAAATTCTTTGTTTGCAGTTTTTTTGTTTTTTTTTTTCCTGTTAGGGTTTTGTATCTGTCTCCCCATTGCTTTCTTGACTGCATGGTTAGTGCTGAGGAATCAGAACTTAATCTGATTTGCTTGCTTTGTAAGTGACACTTCTGTTCTCCTTGGCCACTTTTAGGATTCTCTCATTGCCTTGGTTTTGGAGAGCTTGATTATTATATGTCTTGGGGATTTTCTTTTGGGGTCTATCCTTCCTGGGATATGTTCGGCTTCTTGAATGCTTATCTTCTCATCTTTCAAGATTTTAGGGAAATTTTCTTCCAGAAGCTCTTCAACTATCTTCTCTGTGGACTTCTCTGATTCTTCCTGTTCCCAACGCCAATAATTCCTAAGTTGTTCTTCATGTTATCCAGCATGAATCTTAAACTCTCTTCTGATTTTTTTTTTAATCATTTTTTCTGCTTGCTCTTCTGTCTTAGCAGTATTGAGAGATTTGTCTTCCAGCTCACTAGTTCTGGCTTCCATCTCTTTTATTCTGCTCCTTTCCCCTTTCAGTGTATTGTCTATTTCTGATATTTTATTATTAATCATCTGGACCTCTTTTTACAGGTTTTGAATTGTTTCCAGTGCTGTATCAATCTTGTTTGATTGCTCTGGTAGTACTCTCCTGACTTCTTCCTTGTTTTCTTCCACCCCTTTTCAGAGCATTTGTATTTGCTTCAATATCATTCTTCTGAATTTCTTTTAGGCAAATCCAAAACCTACTCTGCCTCTTCTGGGGAGCTTTTGTCTGTCTCCAGCTCATTTGTCTCAGTTATTCTTTTCTGGTTTTGGACATGTTTTGAGATCTTTTTTTGTTTTTTGTTTGTCATTTCCATTGGTTATGTGGGTTTTTTAATGCTTAAATGGATGTTTGTTGTTGTGTTATTAAGCTTACTGTGTGTCTCCTGGTTTACATGATCAGCAGATAGGCTTATCTTTTCACATGCAATGCTTAGCAGCTGTTATTGGCTCTTGTCTCAATGGTGGAATATTATGGGGTATGCTTGTAACTTGGCTATATGACCATGATTACTGAGTTCTTGGGTAACGTAGGGAGAAAAACTTCCCACCTCAAGGAAAAATTTGTGATCAAAAGGACCAAAAGCAGAAGCTATATAAAAGCAGAGACAAAAACCACCACTTTGAAACAAAAATAATCTCTGGCTGACTGTCCAGTTGCCTTGCTACACAAACAGTGCGTGTGCCTCCAGTCGTGGGTGGGGGTGTCCGTTTGCTCAGGCCCCTCCTCTAGTCACCACTATAGAGGTGTGCAGATAGATATTGAGAAGTTAGTTGGAGAAAGATTGTCCACTATTTTTGTCTCTGAAGGTCAGTTAGATATCTGTGTGTGCACAGCATAATGCTCGAGATAGTTGAATCATTTTATGTTGAGGTTTTACAGATTGTTCATATAGTTTGTCTGTCAGGCCAGACCAGGTTTTTTCTTGATGTATAGACCTGAGTAAAGGGTCCCACACAAGTTAACTTTAGGGCTGGGACCCACAGGCTGATGTCATAAACAGCCACCAAGCTCTTTCTCTCTGTGCCATGGGAAAATTTGGGTTCAGCATTGGACTTTTCTTTTCTTTCAAGGGGTGGGGGGTGCACACCCACTTGCCTGAAGGCATCCAGGCTGCGTTAAGAAGGCATGACAGGGAAGAGGAAGAAAAAGGTGTATTATCCCCTGCACCTCCTTTTGCAAATGCTACTGTGCTGCTTTTAGCACTGTTCCCTGTGCCAGTTGGCTGTAGCCCTGCCTTCTGAATGCTGTCCTGGTGGGATGGCCGCAGAGGGAGTCCCATCTCAAGTATTTTCTAACTCGCAGTATTTTCATTTATATCATGAGTTTTTCACTTGTGCGTGCAGGAAACTGATGCCCTGTATCTTATGCTAGATCCAGAGTTCTGATGGCGTTCTGTGAGCACAACTTCTCTGGGTTTTCAATCCCTCCCCCACAGAGCTTTTCCTACCTGTCTGACTCTGCTGCTCACCAAAACCAGAACCTAGCATCACCTTTTAAAACAAACTTCTCTGTTTCAGCACTGAGTTCCCTACAGCATGCGTTCCAGAAAATTGATGGGTCTTGGCTATGAAATTAACATGCCCAGATTCTGTTAAAACAATATGGGAAGCTGGTTCCATAAAGGAATTATCTTCTTTTCAAAGGACATGGGTATCCTACATTTTGAAGTTTAAATCCATGGCAAGCAAGGGTTGTAGTCTACCTGATGTCTGTTGGGTCAGAAAACGTAAGTTTATGATATGATGCAGTTGGGTAGTCATCAGTATTTACTGTTGTTAAATGTCCATGAGTCAGTTCCAACTCATAGCAACCCTATGTAGGGTTTCAGAGGCTGTAAATCTTTTTGAGAGCAGAAAGCCATATCTTTCTCCTATGGAGTGGCTTGTGGGCTTGAACTGCTGACTTGTGGTTCACAGTCCAGTGCTGCTGATCCTACAGAGCCACCACACTCCAAACATTCATCAAATAAAGAAAAAGTGATTGTAATACATTCTAAAGAGTCGATCATATAGTTAATGGCAAGCAGACAGTTTTAAGTAAAACAACTGCACAGAACAAAAAAAGGAATCCTTAAACTGTGGTAAACATGAGATAATGGGCTTTTAAGTAAAGAGTCTCTCCTAGAGAGGGTCTAGATCAGAAAGTGCCTATTTTTTGCAGATGGTAGGAATAGATAAACATGGCATTCCACCAGAACAGCACAGAGATGGCAAAGCATACAAGCTCAAGAGTGGTAGACGTGTTTATAGAAAATGGAGAATTTTAACATGTTTTGAAATACTATTATTTGCAAGAATTCATGCAGTGGCAAATTAGAAACAAAAGAGCTAACCTACAGAAATAAATTAACACATTGACGTTATTGTCCTGTTAACAGTGAACTTTAAACAGCTATAGTGGAGAATTCTAAGTAATTAATTGTTGTTATTGTTATGTGCCATCAGTTGATTCTGACTCATTTTATATAAGGTCTCTGAGGAGCAGCTGGTGTGCTTGAACCACCAATCTTGCCATTCAAACCAACCTCGGGGTCCAGCACATTAACTCACAGCACCATACCAGGACATGGATGTTGTTGTTGTTAGGTGCCATCAAGTCGGTACTGACTAATATTGGTCTTATGCACAGCAGAACAAAACACTGCCCGATCCTGGGCCAACCTAACTACTGTTGCCATGCTTGAGTCCACTGCCACTTGGTCAATCCATCTTGTTGGGGGTCTTCGTCTTTTTCTCTGACCCTCCACCTTACCAAACATGATATCCTTCTCTAACGATATTCTCCTCCAACACCATAACTCAAAAGCATCAATTCTTCTACGGTCTTCGTTATTCACTGTCCAGCTTTCACATGCATGTGAGGTTATTGAAAATACCATGGCTTGGGTCAGGTACACCTTAGTCCTCAAGCTGACATCTTTGCTCTTCAACACTTTAAAGAGGTCTTTTCAAACAGATTTGCCTAATGCAATACATCGTTTGATTTCTTGACTCCTGCTTCCGTGAGTGTTGATAGTTAATCCAAGAAGAATGAAGTCCTTGACAACTTCAATCTTTTCTCCATTGATAAGAATGCTGTTTATTGGTCCAGTGGTGAGATTTTTATTGTTTTTGCATTGAGATGTAATCCATACCGAAGGCTGTGCTCTTTGATCTTGATCAGTAAATGTTTTAAGTCCTCTTCACTTTCAGCAAGCAAGGTTGTATCATCTGCATATCACAGGTTGTTAATGAGTTTTCCTCCAATCCTGATGCCACATTTTTCTTCATATACCCAGCTTCTCAGATTATTTGCTTGGCATACAGGTTGAATAAGTATGGTGAAAGAATAGAACCTTGTCGCACACCTTTCTTAATTTTAAACCATTCAATGTTTCCTTGTTCTGTTGGAACAACTGCCTTTTGGTCCAGGTACAGATTCCTCATGAGCACAATTAAGTGTTCCAGAATACTCATACTTATAGACACAGACAACTATTGAGAACAGCTTAACAGGTAAGAGTAAAGAAGTGATTTAGAATAGGAGACCACAGAGAAAGAGAACTCCCATCAGAAGCAAGACATGGTCACCTCTCATTGTAGTTCCTAGTCAAGATTTTCACATTTTCCTTCTGAAAAGAATAGTCTACTCTGAAGAAATACCACACAATTCAAGTTATATCTCAACAAACAGAATTGACTATTCAACTATCCTGAGCTCCGTAATATATCACTGTTGCTTCCTATAAAATGTTTGGTTATTATTGTTGAGTCTCTTTAACATGTACTAGTTTATATGACATTTTCTCTCCTTTGTAAACTTCATCCTTTCTATGTAATAAGAAAGAAATTCATGGGGAAAACATATCAAAATATTAATGCGTTGAGTGTTCTTTTATTTTTTGCTTTTGTTTTAATTTGTTTTAACCATTGCTTTCAAACGTCCTTTTTTCTTTTTTGGTAAATTCATGGATTCTTCAGATTAATTCCGATCTGCTGTTTACTTACTTTTCTAACTTTCTATCAATGCCAAAATAAACAAAATGATAATATACCAGAGTGCTCTATTTGGCTTCCTTATTGGCAGTTTGGTAAGCATGTTGAAAATTTTGATAATTAATTAATCTATGGGGTCCTGGTGAGGCACTATAGGATAAGCTTTTGATTGTTAGCCACAAGGTTGAAAGTTCAAACCCACCAGCTGCTCCTTGGAAACCCTATATATGGTTACTGTGAGTCAGAACTGAGTGGGCAGCACTTAACAGCAATTAATCTATGATTCTGGATTTGTGTATTTTCATTATTAATATTGTATTTTCTTTTTCCTCCCATAACAAAAAGTTGGCAATGTAAACTGTTGCCTTTGTTCCTGTTTGTAAACTCTTGGTTAGCCATGGAGGTTTCTCTGCTTTGTTATTTTAACAGCACAGTGTGCTCATATTCAAATGTACACTAATATAAACTGTCCCTCCAGAGACAAATATAAATACTTTGGGGATTATCTTCCTTTTATTAGTACAGATGTGGAGAGCTGACAGTACTTGCTTGCTAGACTTATCTACTCTGCAGTCCTTTTTCTTTCAATAAATAGCAAGACCAGAAATGCCAGTGTCTTTACTAGAGAACAGCAAGTAAGTAGTTCTCTAAAAACATCATCATGATTAGAATTCTAAGTCTAAGCAAAAAGATGTACATTTAAATAGGATGTAGGTATCTAATCTATGATGTCTATTTTTTATGGATTAAATTTTATTATAGCTCTTTTCTATCTAACACATATGTTGAGATTCTTCATAAAAATGAAGTATGCTCATTTTAAGAAGAGAGTTAGTCATAGGACTCCTATTGGAAATGCCCTGAACGTAACTCCCTTCTATTCTTTTAAAAATACATCAGAGAACTTACTGGATACAGTTAATCTAGTTCAAAAAAAAATCCTGATTAAGTAGAAAAGGAAAATATAACTGGGCCAGGTTATGTGTGTTCATTTGGGGCTTTGTACATATTTGTGGGATTTGTTGTACGGCTGTTTGTGTATTTATATTTAATAAGCACCTTTAGAGAGACATTATAAGTAATGTAATATTTATTTTCCATCATACTTCTAAGAACATTCGGCAGTTTATTTATTAATGGGTAGAAGATAAAAAGATGGAAGAACATGTCCAAAATCCTTTAGTATGCCCTGCCATTTTTGTGGATAAAGTGTTGAACAGATGGCTTGTGGCTTCAAGAAGTTCTGGTTTAAAGTTGATGACTCTTAAAGGAGCCCGAGTAACCCTTACCAACTCTGGGTACTTGAAACCAAACTTTTATTCTCCACTGTACAAAGTAAATCCAGCTCTCAGTATGCTTTTGTCATTAACAAAAGCTCTGAGGGTGGTTTCACAGGGATTTTTATGCATTGTTCTATGTTCTTTGTTTGATTTATAAACTACTGAGGGGAAATGGGGTTGTAAACCTAATCCAGGTTTATGATATAAAAGGGCAGCACATTTTAGAAACACCTTGTGGTCTTACAAATAGAGTTAACTTTAAGCAATTTATTTAGTTAAGTAACTGACTCAACTATGTATTAAATTGCTGCCAGTTGGAAATAATGGAGCTTGGCAGTTTTACTGTCAAATATAGAGGGTATAGGAAAATATGTGGAGACTAGAGACTTGCAAAAGACTGAGCTGCTGTAGCATTTAGTGATGGAAAAACCAAGTAATTCACCTTGACTACACTCAAAGGGAAAAATTTGAAATGCAAGCTTCCACTATTAAACAGTTAATTATAGTTGTGTTTATGTGTACAAGGCTTGATTGTTAATTGCTCAAACTAAACTGTTCTATAAAGACAAGTGCTTGCCTAGACACTTATGTGCCCAAAGACTGGTCTGGGTGGTGAGTTGGTCTGTTTTCCAGGGTGCAAATTGATTGACATTAATTTGTAGTCTGGATTTGGGAAAAGGGGTTTTATAGAATGTCTTAAACAAAAGATAAACTGTAAGGAAAACCCATGACTCGAATGATAAAATTAAATATATCACATACTCTGTGTTTTGCTGTGACTTTTGAAGGAACAGTTCTTAGTCTTTTTACTTTAGCCAGCCAGAAACAGAGAGAAAAGGAAAAGAAAGAAGCATAATAGATTCCGGATTATAAGGTTTCATGGGTCCAAAGTCTTAGTGACCAGTTATAAGATATCTTGGAAAAGGAACATGGAATTATAAACTGCAGCAAGCAAGGTTGAGAATTAATATAGCATGTTCTTCAAGTCTATGAAAATCATAAGGACACAGACAATTGGCTATTTTGTTTTTTCATGAACATCGAGTTTGATTGGTAAAAGTACTAAATGAAACATTTCTAATGAGATAGGAAAGAATTTATTCTTAATAATTTCCTTTCTTGAGGTTTGCTTTTTTTTTTTTTTTTTTCATTTAGCGACTAGGATTCTGTAGATGGTATGGGAACAATTTCTATAGAAAATAAATAAAATTTTTACATTTATTTTAGAATTTCTTGCAAACTGTTGGTTAGTTAGTCTTTGAATTTGATGAAAAGTGTAGGCATCAGGAAAACTATTAAAATGATTGACAATTGTGTAAATCATATACATTAGCTACTACACATCTTCTTTGTTTTTGCTTTTGAAACTTTTTATTATGAGTTGAGTGAAGTTTTACAGAGCAGATCACCAGTTTTACATTCAACATATCATATACTTTGCTTCATCTCAATGACTACAGTCCCTTCCATGTAACAACAGTTATCCCACTTCCTCCTTGGTTCTTATTCCCATTTCACACTCCTTCCCAGCCCTTCTGAGTTTTGTCCTTAGGTAAAAAAAACACCCTTTGATTTTGAATGGTTGACCATTCCTTGGTGAGCATACCTAACTAGTGTTGTTGTCCCCTTACATAACTCTTGACTGCTTGGCTAAACATGAACCACAGGGTGAGTTCCACTCCAAACCTGAAGGGTAGGCAAGAACCATAGTCTCAGGTTCCTCAATCTCTTTCTGACAAGTAAGCCCTATTTTTTAAAAAAAAATAATTTTGACTTTTATTCAATATGTTCTGCCATTCTATCCAGGACATTCTAATGTGATTCCTTTCAGAGTAGTGGGTAGTTACAATATCTTTCTTAAGCAATAGGCTTCTAAATATGCAGAAGAGGAAAAGTAATAATAAAAAGTATAACTCAGTGTCATATGAGGTCATTCTATCCTGTTATTAGGTGCTGTTGAGTCGGTATCAACTCATAGCGACCTTATGCACAACAGAATGAAATACTGCCCAGTCCTGTACAAATTTCACAATCATTTCTATGCTTGAGCCCATTGCTGCTGCCACTGTGCTAATCCATCTCATTGGGGGTCTTCCTCTTTTTTGCTGACCCTCCACTTTACCAAGCATGATGTCTTGCTTGTCTGATGCATCCTGATAATATGCCCAAAGTATGAGAGATGAAGTCTGACCATCCTGGTTTCTAAGGAACATTCTGTCTGTACTTCTTCCAATACAGATTGGTTTGTTCTTCTGCCAGTGCATGATACTTTTAATATTCTTCTCCAATACCATAGCTCAAATACATCAATTATTTTATGGTCTTATTTATTCATTGTCCAACTTTCACATGCATATGAAGCTATTGAAAATACCATGGCCTGAGTAAAGAGCACCTTAGTCCTTAAAATGACATCTTTGCTCTTGAATACTTTAAGTAGAGAGGCTGTCCTATAGCATCTAGTTAATATTGGCTCAAGATCTCTATTCTATGTTCATTGGAAAATCCATTCTCTCAAAGATTTCTAAGAACTTCTCAAGGTTCAGGAATCTGTCACTCCAAGTTTATACTATTTAGGAACTCTAAATGTCTTACTTGGGTATCAAATACCAACAAACAATTTCATTTTTTAAAAAAAGCAGCCTTACAAGGCATTGTGTGCATTGTTGTTGTTACATGCCATTGAGTGATTTCTGACTCATAGCAACCCTGTATATGGTTTTGAAGGAGTGGCTGTTGGATTTTAACTACCAACTTTGAGGTTAGAAGTCCACACCAGGACTCCATTGTGTGCATAGTGGGCATTTATATTAGAATAAATTTCCTTTCTAATCATAATAGTGGTACCATTGAAATAGGGTTGCTAGGCATCAAATTTTGTTAAGCCAGTTATCCTCCATTTTGTTGAGCCAGGATTGTCTATGAAAAACTGTAGATAGCTTCTGTAACAAATTCTGGGAAACCCTATCAGATCAATTCAAAAAGCAAAGTGCCAAGAGCAAGTTTCTCCATGTCTTCTACCATTTTAGATTGCCTATATTTGCAGAGAAAGGGCCATCTGATAGAATTCAGAGGGAAATTAGTTAACTGAGGGACAGCATGTAGATTTGAAGTCTGGTTCAAATCAGAAGTAGAAAGCAGAGCTAGCTTTTTGTTCCTTTCTTTCTATGAAGCTCAATGGTGTAACGAAGATGTTGGAAGAAAGAGGTAGTTCCACTTGATGGATTAAGCTACAAGATAAGTATGGTCTTCAAATGATATATTGTCTCAAGAAAGTTATTTTCCCTTTCCTATTAGTAATGAAAGTAAACAAAGAGTTTTCCAACATTTCTTGTTTGTAATAGATCTTGTTTATTTTGTTTTATCAAACTTTGGGCTTTCTCATTATTCTTATTGGCTTTCCATGAATTTGAAGCATGGCTCTATAAAGAGAAATTAAATCATCTGCTCATCAACTTTCTACTCAGTAAACTTTGTTTTTCAACGACAACTCTTATAATTTCTCAAGCCATCATTCTTCTCATCTATTTTCATATTCCTTAGTTTGCATGTCAGTTCCTAATGCCTCAACCCATCAGTTAAATTAGTTCTGTTTTTACAACAGCTCACAAAAGGTTTATAGCTGAAACTCTTCTCCGAATCTAGCTCTTCTGTTGCTGCATGCACTATTTCTTTATTGACCTTGGACTGGGAGAGCTTTAAAATTAATACATATTAGCAAGGGTTGCATGCTTTCTAATCATATGTTTTCTCCTGCTAATCATTCAGTTACCTGATTAGAAACAGATGCAATCTATTTGAAACATGAACTTAAGAATGAACTGCTAGTAATGGCTGCATATTTTATAGGTATTCTATGCATGCGTATAGGTTGTGAAATGCCCTAGGAGTTTTTAATAGTAAGCATTTAGATTATATTTTACTAAGTATTTTTTTCCTACCAAATGGCCCATTGCAAGGAAAACAAACTTAAAACAAAACAAAATAAAAAAACACAATGACAACAAAGAGTCAACGCTGAAAGCTGCAACATTTAAAACAAAGGGACTTCAATTGAATCATGTGACAAACTACATTTGTGGAACTCCAAATTTAAATATACTCAAATATATGTTTAATCAGCCTGCCAACTGAAGCAAAATTTTCTTTGAAAAAAAGGCCTCCAGTGAGACTTCAAATCAGAACTGAATATATGGGATTTTTTTTTTTTTCTTTTATACAGAAAACAAAATCAGAGCAATCAGCATTTTTCCAAATCAAATCTGAGCTCAACCATTATTAATGATGCCTCATTCATATTTGTGGTTATCAATAAAACACCAGTTGTTGTTAAGTGCTTTCAAGTCAGTTCTGACTCCTAGCATCCCTGTTTAGGGTTTCCAAGGAGCAGCTGGTGGATTTGAATTGCCAACTTTGTGATAAGCAGCTCAGTACTTATTCTACAGCACCACACCAGAATTCCCAAAATACCGATGGTTATTGTAGTTGCTAAGCGCTATTGAGTCCGGTCCACTTCATAGCAATGCTGCATAGGATTTCCGATGAGCAACTGGTAAGTAGGAACTGCTAACTTTGAAGTTCAAACCAACCTAGAGGTGGAGTGCTTATCTTATAATGCCACACCAGGACTCCAAACTGTATGTCTTATTAAATAAAAGGCTTTTACAAAAATCTATTTGACTATTGGGAGAGTTTTTGTTTCTTTTTTTAATTTAACAAATCTCATCAAGTATAACAAATGCAGAATCCCTAAGCCTAAATTCTTGGTTCAACATTTAAATTAGAGTCAATCTTTGTTGCCAAATGTTCACTGAGTCAGTTCAGTATGGAGCCACTGCTGAGCTTGAACCGCCGACCTTGCAGTTCAAATTGACTTTATAGTCCAGCGCATTAACTAACTCACAGCATCACACCAGGACTCCTAGAACAAGCTAGAGGAATATTTTGCTGAGGGCTAGTGAGTAATAATAATAACCAGACACATCAAACTAAGCTGCTGCTTGATGAATAAATGGTTGTCAACTGACTGCTGAGTTCATCCCAACATATGCTTTTTATACACACAGTCCTTTCAGTAACCGTGAGAAGTAGAAGAGGCAGGGATCTGATGGCTAAATAGCCTTTTTTCCATTGCTTTGATCCACCACCAATTCAATTTAGTCATCTCTGCCCTGAAAAGCAAGTTCCTCTATAACTCTGAAGGCACAGGATGGCTTGTTTTGGCACCAACTCTGTAGAGCTAAAACTTTAGGCTACAGAAGCACTAAGATTTAAGAGCCTCTCACCTCACAAACTTGAGTTTCAGGTCAGGGGCAGTGACAACCTGTCAGAATCTCGTTTGTGGCACCAAGCAAACCACGCACATGGACAGCGGAAATGGCTAGAAAAATCGTCAGGCCCTGCCTCTCTTGGTCATTAATTCCATTGATTATTATGGTGTTTAAATACTGAGACAGGTCCTGGTGCCAGCCCAAAATACAACTAGTCAACTCACATTTCCCCTGGCCTTTTAGAAAATGCAGATGTACTATAATCCTAAAGCACAGCTGAGTGGTTTTTTTAAAAAAAGGAGGGGAGAGAAAGAGAAAGAGAAAGAGTGAGAGAGAGAGAGAAGCATAGGGGAAAAGTGCTCCAAACAAACGAAATGTTGATCTGCCTTTTATTAATTTCATTTTTTATCTTCTTGTGTACAGACGTTTGACAGCTGTGACATTCATGGGCAATGCATTTGAAAAAGAAGACATAAATATTCAGAGACATATTAGAATGCTGTTCAATGTAAGCACCTGTCTACTTAGTGTTGACAGAAAATCATTTACTTTGCTTTATGCATGTTCCCTCTAGAGACCACAGAGGTCCTATTTTATTTAAAGAGCTGGTCCCAACATCAGTGCTTGCTCTTGAAACTGCAGTATATACAGCTAATTATATTTATTGAGGAAACAATTTTGTTTTATATTTTCAATAATACTTAAACAATTTTGTCAATCTTGACCTCAGAAACCATTTCCCCAAGGATTTGGCGAATGGAAGAATTCATACAAAGCTTGATACTAATGTCCCTTACATTACACTGATGCCATTATCACTTTCCAAAGTTTTTCAAACATAACTTTTCATAAAGGATAAGATAAGACTTTGAGATGTCTGTGAGTCTAATGAAAACTACAACAATGAAACCCATGCTGTACATATATAAGTATATATGTATTTATTTATTATCTTTATATTTATGTAGTTTAAAACAATATTCCTTTTGTGTAAAGTCCTGGTGTGGCACTATGGCTTAATGTGCTAGACTGCAGAGTTGCTTTGTATTGCAGGTCAGAAGTTCAAACTTAACCGCCGTTCCTCAGAAACCCTATACAGCGTCGCTATAGGTTGGAACCGTCTCGACAGCACTTAACACCACCAACAACACACTATTAAAAGTCACACAAATCATAACTTTTAAATCAGAAATATGTGAAATTTGGTGTTTATTTTTTCCTCCCATCACGTTGGCCAAATCAGAAAACTAATCATGTCATTTAACTAGACTGAAAAAGGTACCCTCTCTAAGAGAAAAGAATGAAGAAGGGAGAGAGAGGAAAGAAGACAGAAGGAACAGAAGAGAAAGAGAATCTGAGAGCGGGAGAAAGGAAGGAGTAAAGAAAGAAAACAGCCTTTGTCAGATGTTGAGGTTGTTGTCTAAACCTCACGAGGTGGTTTTGACATGGAGTCTTGAAGTCTTCTAACTTGTTTCCAGGTGATTAAAAAATACACTTGAATTTATTCACTCACAATGTAATTTGTAAAATGTCTACCTTAAAGGTATAATTTGTGATGAGTTAACAGTTGACTACTGAGAAATTCTCCTTTAGTAGAATTTCAGGTCAGAATAATAAATATATACAATATTATCAGAAATACAATAGAAACATATACCAAAATCAGCAAAGCTTATTGGGGGATGGCGATTATGAAATTTCTTTGTTTTAGTTTTACCTAACATGAGTGTATAATGATATTAGCTTGCTCTGGTAGCGTAGTGGTTACGAATCGGGCTGTGAACCGCAAGATCAGCAGTTCGAAACCACCAGCTCTTCCGTGGGAGAAAGATGAGGCTTTCTGCTCCCATAAAGATTTACAGCCTCTGAAACCCTGTACAGGGTCGCTATGAGTCGGAACCGACTCCGCTGCACATAACAACAACAACAACAACAACAATGAGCATGGATGGGAGAACATGAGATGTGGGTAAAACATATACAACTACACACAGTTGTTGTGTGTCATGGACTCACAGCAACCTTATAGGACATAGTACAACTACCCCAAGGATTTTCTAAACTGGAATCTTTATGTGAGCAAATGAGCAGGACTTTTTTCTTTAATGTTATAATGTTTGAACTGCCAATCTTTTGATTAGTAGCTAAGTTGCCTAACCGTTATGCCATCAAGGCTCCTTGAAAGATTTTTGTTTTGTTTTTAAATATCCAAACCCATTACTGTGGAGTTGATGCTGATTCATAACAACCCTGTAATTGTTATAGATAGAACCACCTGATACGGTTCCCAAAGATGAAATCTTTATAGAATGCCACAGAGCAGCTGGTGGGTTTTAACCAAAAACCAGAGCTCTTTAGCCACTGTATTACCAGGGCTCCTGAAAGGTAGCTGTTGTTGGTGTTCTCAGTTCTACCTCATAACAACCGTCAAGTCAGTCCCAACTCATAACCCCATGTACAACAGAACAAAACACAGCGAGGTCCTGCACCATTCTCAAAAGTTTTGTTAGGTTAGAGGCCATTGTTGCTGACACTGTGTCAATTCATCGTCTTGGAGGTTTTCCTCTTTTTCATTATCAACTTTACCAAGGATGATGTTGTTCTTCAGGAACTGATCCCTCCTGACAACATGCCCAAAGTACTAGAGATTAAGTCTTGCAGTTCTGGCTTCTATGGAGTATTCTGGTTGTACTTCTTCCAGGAAGGATTTGTTTGTTCTTCTGGCAGTCTATGGTACTTTCAATATTCTTCTCGAACATCATAATACAAATGTATTAATTCTCCTCAGGTGTTCCTTATTCATTGTCCAACATTCACATGCATATGAAAAAAGTACCATGGCATGAGTCAGGTATCCCTTTGTCCTCAAACTGACATCTTGCTCTTGAAGATTTGCCTAATGTAATTGTCCTTTGATTTCCTCACTGATCCTTTTCTGGGTGTTGAGCCAAGCAAAATTAACTCTTTGAAATCTTCCATCTTTCCTCCATTTAACATGATGTTATTTATTGGTCCAGTTGTAAGGATATTTTTGTTGTTTTCTTTACATTGAGGTGCAATCCCTATTGAAAACTGTAATCATTGATCATTATGAAGTTATTTCAAGTCCTCTTTGCTTCTAGCAAGGAAAGTTGTAGCATCTGTATACCGCAAATTGTTGCTGTCTTCTCCCAATTGTGATGCCACGATCTTCTTCATATAATACAGCTTCTCGGATTATTTGCTTAATATACAGATGGAGTAAATATGGTGAAAGGATACAATGATGGCTAAAACAGCAAAAAAAAAAACCTCAGAGCTTTTGAGTTCCAAAACCTTACAATGCTGCCACCTACAGGCAGAAACTTTCAAGGCGAATTCCATCAATATGCTGTTTCTTAACACTTAACAATCAAAAACATGATCAAGGTAAAAACTAGCCTCCAAATTCCAAATGTTGCAAAGAGTTAAATCACCAGGTGATATTAAAGAATAGGCCCTTTAGCTAGTTCAGTGCCGTTACATAATTTAATTAGGATCATCACACGGCAACCAAAGCTGTCTAGAGGAATTATGAGCCACAAGTTCAGATCACATGTGAATCCTTTTGCTCAATTAAAGCTAAGCAATTTTTAAGCTTTTTTTTTTTTCTCTCTTTGCAGTGTATGCAAAGAGCAATGAAACATGGTCTGCATATTTTTCACATTAAAATTATTACATAAAGCCTGTAACATTTGAAATACTTACGGAAATCAAAATGTTACTCTCTGACCTTGGGCATTTAAACGGCATCATTTTTAAAGCTATTGTTGTCATACTCCCCTTTGTTCTATGGAAATTACTGTGGTTAGTTATAATAGCTGAATGAATAATTACTGCGCAAAGAAAAGAAATATGTAATATTAAATTATTCTTGAACCTAGATACTACAAACAGCTTTTAGTTCTGATTTCAAGTCCCAGCATTGTGATTCAAGGCATTATTTTCCTTCTACTTTCCCTCTTGTATCTGCATATCAAGGTGGCCATTTTCTTTCTCTGTAGACTATCCAAGCCACTTGTCTCTGCTAAGAACTTGAAGGAGAGTCTTGTGAAGTTTTAAGTTGATCTGGTTTTGTTTGTTGTTTTTTTAGTGATATATGCAAATGGAACATAAGCATACTAGACTAATGTTCATTATTAAACTTTCTGCTCAAGTCTGTGTCTTACGCTTCCTTCAGGTTTTCAGCTTCCTTTGTTAGTAATTACATCAGAAGACAGGAAAGATGGCAGTACTTCCTACTTTTACCTGTGCCTTAAGTTTTTATAATCAGATACAGAATTGTAATTTTGGCAATTTAAAATGACAACATGGGCCTATAGTTTTACTTTTTTAAACTACTATTTTCAAATCAAGTTGACTTAAATTTCTCCAATTATTAGAAGAGAGTATGGTGGCTCTGTTGGATAAGCACTACACTAGGTTGGCAGTTGAAGCCCACCAGCAGCCAGAGAGAAAAGGATGAGACTTTTTGCTCCTGAAGATTCACAGCTTGGAAACGCTATACAGGGTTGCTATGAGTCAGAATCCATTCAATGGAATTTAACAACAAAGATGGAAGTTTAAAGTAAATTTTATAATGTTCATTTGGTGAAATAAGTATTACTCAGTATACTACCATCTTAGTAAAATTTACCAAACAAGAAGATACAAAGATATAAGTAGGTTAATGCTAGGAAGGATGTACCATTTACTGAGAATCTCTGTAACTTGAAATATTTATTTATTTATTTTAAACCTCAGCATTTCCAGATATATTGCTTAAGACAATTGAAACCAAAAGACAAAAAAACAAAACAAAACAAAAAAACTTCCAAAGAGTACTGTGGGAAATTCTCCATTATCTCAAAGATCAAGAGAATAGGCAACACTCCTTTTTGATACTGTTGTTGTTGTTAAGTACCGTGGAGTCTGTTCTGACTCATAGTGACCCTGCACAGGGCTATTTATAGCATAAGGCTATAAATCTTTACGGGAGCAGAAAACCTCATCTGTCTCCTGCGGAACCACTGGTAGTTTCGAACTGCCGACCTTGAGGTTAGCAGCCCGATTCGTAACCACCACGTTACCAGAGCTCCTTTTTTTTTTTTTTTTTTTAATACTACAACCTACTTGCGATAGGGAAAAGAAAGCCATTTCTAGACTGTAAGGGCACACATAAACACTGTTTCTGGTCATATAGAATGTATTATTTTCTTAGATGAAAGGTTCATAAAATACAAAATGATGCAATCTTCATGTCCAAAAAATCCAAGCAGGTTAATTCCTCCTATATTTGCAGACAGATATTTTGCAGGATTAACAACTCCTTTAAACACAAGTTGGATTTAACCATAATAAGAATATAAATACAATAAGGCATTCCTAAGGGAAATACAATTTTTAAAAAATTTCCATATTTGCTACAATAAATGTTATGCCAAGAAATTTTATAGCTAACAGAAACACAGAAAATACTGTACCCAGAGCTAGAAAACTGTTCTGGTACAAAGCAAGTCTGATCTATTACCTCCCAAACACACAGCATATCCCTGGTCAAGTTGTAAATTATAGTTGCAAATGAGGCCACAAACAAAATTTTGCTCAAGGCATGAATCATAAATTCACACAATAATCATCTCCTACGTGAAGCACAACTACTTTGTTTACTTCTTAGACACTGTTTCCTAAACATGAGGATGAAAGTAGGTCAAAGAAATTTAGCATCTTTTTCCTATGAAGCATGTTATGAAAGTACTGCCTTACTTTCAACTGCACAAATGCTTTAAATATTAAAAATCTGTGCTTTCACAGTGATGGGTCCTTAAGCATACTGACATTTTACCTCATCATGACACCATATCATAAAACTGTAGATATTCAGTGAAAAACAAAAAAAGAATGATACACAATAGTAGCCTGGTATGTGAAATTCTGACATGTTTCTCATCTTGCAAATAAAATATTTAACTAATGCTAGGTAGTACTTTGAGAGTAGTAGATATGATCATCTACTATTGTTTGCATGTAGCTGAGAAGTCAAATATTACTCCTTCTTTTTTTTTTTCTCTTCATTTCAAGCTGACCAGCTGCTCATCAGAAACTCTACACAGGGTTGCTATGGGTCAGAATTGACTCGACAGCACTTCACAACAAAACAACAACAAAAGTATAATACCACTACAACTCTTTTCAGCATTATGAGGTTAAATGTTAATTTAATCTACTCAAATAAGTAAGACTTTTGACGTCAAATCACTTGAATTCCAGTTTTAAGAATTACTTTTGAAGAACATACAATTTAAAATTTCTATGTTTGTAATGCTGACTTTTTTTTTTATATCAGCCTCGTGATTTTTAGCTTTATACAATCAGAATGGATAGCAACACATTATAGTCTGTAAGGTTTTAAGCTGTCACAAATTTTCTGTTCTTTCATATATAAATGCAATAACAATGACGATACTGACATTGAATGTTTTTGTGAAGTGCTGTTGAGTCAATTTTGACCCACAGTGACCCTGCATAGGGTTTCCAAGGAGCAGCTGGTGAGCCTGAACCACAGACCTTGCAGTTCAAATGACTTTACAGTCTGGCACATAAACCCACAGCGCCACACAATGACTCCATTGAAAATACTAGGCACAGTGCTATGTGCTTTATTTGGTTTATTCTACTTCATTGCCACAATAATTATTCAAAGTAGGGACCATCTTTTTTATCTACTCCACAGTATGTGAAACTGAGGCTTAAAAAAAAAAAAAGGTAAAATGTCTTGTCCATAGCCACCACAAATAGGCACTGAAGCTTTAAAGATAGACTTTAAGAAACTCATAATTTATATATTAATATCTTCAATCAGTGTGCATTGTTAGATCAAACCCATAAGCCACATCTTGGAAACCCTATACAGAGTTGTTAGGAGTCAAAATCAACTCAAAGGTACATAAGCAATATCAGTTTACAAACTAAAGGGATACATAAAATTAATGTTATCTTCTTGTTGTGACATCAAGTACGTTCCGACCTGTAGCAACTCTGTATAGGGTTTCCTAGGAGTGGCTGGTGAGCTAGAACTGCCAACCTTGCTGTTCAAACCAGCTTTTCAGTATAGCACATTAACCCATGGCACCACACCAGGACTAGGTTAAGCCTACTCATATGAACCTTCACTCATCTGTCAGTTTACTGTACTGAACTGACTTGTGTGTTGCTGTGATGCTGGAAGCTGTGTTATGGTTAAATGCTACTGACTCATAGTGACCCTGCATGGGTTTCCAAGGAGTGACTAGTGAACCTGAATCACCAATCTTGTGGTTAGCAGTCCAGTGCATATCTTACAGTGCTATACCGCTAATATTTTAAATATCAGCAGAATCGCTGATAGGTATCAACAGAGCTTCCAAACTGAGACAGACAATGAACAATGAAAGGAGGACTACTTCTGAATGTTTAGCCACTGAAAACCTTATGAAGAGAAGCTGTACATTATAAGGTATAGTTCCAGGAGATGAAAACATTAGGAATAACACCAGAATATTGTCAGAGAATGCTGGAAGATAAACCCCTCAGATTGGAAAACACTTGGCCATAATTATGCAAGCTTTTAAACTTTCATTTGCTGATGGGACACAACTTAAAATGAGGAGAAACAGTTGCAAACATCCATTAACAATCAGAAAATGGAAATTATGAAGTATGAAACTAGGAAAATTGGAAGTTGTCCAAAATGATATTGAACACATAAATTGAACACTGATATCCTAAGCATTGTTGTTGCTAAGTGCCATTGAGTCAATTCCAACCGATAGCGACCCTGTGCAGGGTTTCCAGGGAGCAGCTGGTAAGCTTGAACCACCAACCTTACAGTTCAAACGACTTTGCAGTCTGAAGCATTAACCCACGATGCCACACCAGGACTCCATCCACGGGAGTAGAAAGCCTCATCTTTCTCCCGCGGAGCAGCTGGTAGTTTCGAACCGCTGACCTTAAGGTTTGCAGCCCGATTCGTAACCACTACGCTACGATACTTCAAAAGTCAAGTATACCTATTGTCATATTGAATTCATCCATTGCATTCAGCTTCTTTGACTAACACCACTTCTCTTGTAATTTTGTTGT
>NW_006408522.1:42578640-42581568 GCF_000296735.1 Chrysochloris asiatica
TCGTAACCACTACGCTACCAGAGCTCCTTAGGATTAGTGAGCTGAAATGGACGTTTTTAAAATATGATAACCGTATGGTTTAGCAGGTAGGGAACAATAAATTGAAGAGGAATGTTGCAGCATTCATCATCATAAAAGAACATTTCAAGGTCTATCTTAAAGCACAATGCTGGCTGTGATAGCGTAATAGCCAAACACCCTCAAGGACTACAGGAACCCTGGTGTGGCACTGTAGGATCAGCACTGGACTGCAAACCATAGGTCGGCTGTTCAAACTCACCAACTGTTTCTCAGAAATCTTATAGCAGGTCACTATGAGTTGGAACCCACTTGACAATACTTAGCAACAACAACAAGGAAAACTAGTTAATACCACTATTATTCAAATTTACATACCAAACACTTAAGACACTGATGATAAACACTTAAGACAGTGATGATAAAAATTTAAGCATTCTATCAGCTTCTTTAAGGACCTCTGGTAGCAAGTGTGTAGAGGTTACGAATCGGGCTGCTTACCTCAAGGCCGGCAGTTCGAAACTACCAGCTGTTTTGCAAGAGAAAGAAGAGGCTTTTTGCTCCCGTAAATATTTGCAGCCTCAGAAGCCCTGTGCAGGGTCACTATGAATTGGACTCAACTCCACGGTACTTAACAACAACAACAATCAACTTCTTCAGTCTGATATTGATCAAATATGCAATCAAGATGTATTGAATTGATAATCATTGGTGACTAGAATGAGAAGGTTGGAAACAAAGAGGAAGGATCAGTAGTTGAAAAATATGGCCTTGGTGATAGAAATGATGTTGGATATCACATGATAGAACTTTGGAAAACCAATGACATATTCATTGCAAATACCTTTTTTGAACAACAGGAAAAGGCCTCACCAGATGGAATACATAGGAATCAAATTGACAGTATCTGTGTGAAGAGATGGTGGAAAGTTCAATATAATTATCCAAACAAAGGTCATGAGCCAACTTAGAACAGACCATCAATTGCTTATATGCAAGTTCAGGCTGAACTTGAAGAAAACGAAAACAAGTCCACAGGAACCAAAATACGACCTTGAATATATTCCACCTGAATTTAGAGATCATATCAAGAACAGATTTGATGCATTAGACACTAATTACCAAAAACCAGAAGAGTTATAGTATGACATCAAGAATATCATACAGGAAGAAAGCAAAGAGTCATTAAAAAGACAGGAAAGAAAGAAAAGATGAAAACGGATGTCAGAAACCACTCTGTAACTCACTCTGCAGCACAGAGATGCTAAAGTGACAGTAAGAAATGTAAGAAATATGGATGTAAAAGAGCTGAACAGAAAGCGTCAAAGGCCAATACAAGAAAACAGTCAAGTATTATAATGAAATGTGCAAAAAACCTTGAGTCAGAAAAGCAAAAGGGAAAAGGAACATACTCAATATTTCTCAAGCTGAAAGAACTGAAGGAAAAAAAAAATTAAGTTTTCACTTGCCCTATTGAAATATTCTTTGGGGAAAATACTGAATGCAGAAAAGCATAAAAAAAAAAAGATGACAAGGAAGATGCAAGCCACATCATAACATGGATGAACCTTGAGGACACTATGTTGAGTGAAATTAGTCAGTCACAAAAGGAGAAATACTGTATAGGACCACTACTGTAAAAGAGTAAGAAAAAGGACCCATACTAAAGTGGGGGGATTCTTTGCTGGTTGTTAGGGGTGGGGTAAGGGGAGGGAAGCAAAGGTGGCGCACAGGGTAGGGAATAGACACAGGACAGTTTGGGTGCTAGGGAGGGGGGCAATAGACAAGAAGGGGGAGGGAAATAGAAGAACAAAGTGAATGGGAAAACAATTAGGCAGGTTTATATGAGCTAACTGGGACAGAGGTAAATAATGATGTATGCACAACCTTGGAAGAGCAGGGCTCTGGGATACAGGGATCGAGACATGGTTGGAATGGGCAAAAGCGGGGAAATCATGTTAAGATGCTTGGCTATCTTTTGAATCTTGGTTTCCCTGGTATATCATTATAAAATAGACATTTGATAGGGATAGAAAGGAATGGCCAGAAATATCACCATATAAAGCTTATAAGTCCGTCTTCTGCCTATAACTGATTGGAATACCTAAAA
This sequence comes from Chrysochloris asiatica, assembly GCF_000296735.1. Classification (NCBI taxonomy): domain Eukaryota; kingdom Metazoa; phylum Chordata; class Mammalia; order Afrosoricida; family Chrysochloridae; genus Chrysochloris; species Chrysochloris asiatica. The sequence goes on from NW_006408522.1 coordinate 42,580,769, forward strand.
TGGGGCTACAACATGCCCAGTGAAGGAGGCTTCCTGTGGATCTGCATTACATAAGACCATAGGTGGTATGCTGAACCCCATCCAGAATCTTCTGAGGTGGGAACTTTCCACTTGAAAAGACAAGCAGACCAGCCTGGAGTGGATAGAAGAACAGAAGATACTTCTTTAAGAAAGACCAACAGAAAAAATGTAAAACAATAAATGCAGTCCAACTGATTTCTACAAGGACAAGCATGTTTCTCGCCCAGGAGACATCAAGGCAAGTGGTTGAGTACCCTCAGGGCAAACCCCCTTCCAAGGCTAAGACTCAATGGGAATACACGCTCTGATTGGTGACCACATTTGTCACCGATAAGGGGAAGTGAGGGAAAAACAGCAATGAAGCTGCGAGCTAAGCCCTACAATGTTCAATAGACTCCTGTGAACCCCAGTGGAGACCTGGTTGACCAGCAGTGTTGCAAGACCTGGGGACTCTTGGGCAAAGAGTCAGTGGCATAGCCACAGAGGACTAAAGTGGAGAGTGAAGCGTCCAGCTGATAAGAAAAGAGCGCATCACTTGACCTGGCTTCAATGACTAGACGAACAGAGCTCAACCCGAAGAAGAAAGAAGAGGGGAAAAATAAAAGTCATCTGACACAACTTGCTAAACCTGACCTGCACCTATAAATGCAGTAGCTCAAAAGAGGAAACAAATCATTGCTCCAAGAATTATTCCCACCCCCTCTGCACAAAGAGTAGATAGGGATGGGCAACTTGAACATTGGCTACCCAAAATGGGGGGAGGGATACAAAGGTAAGAA
>NW_006408522.1:42582400-42604033 GCF_000296735.1 Chrysochloris asiatica
GGAAGGTAGAATCTCCACTGAGTAGTATCCAATCTGTTTGGGTGGGTCTGATGAAAGGAGATGAGGATAGGTCTCTTGTGATACAACAGTGAATAATTGTTATCAGGACTGATTGTGAGGGTTGGAAATGTAAAGATAGATGTTTTGTAGCAAAAAGCGGGGGGCGTGATTGACTTTGCAGTCTAAGAGTGGAGGTCCCTGAGATCATCAAGGGAGAAGAGCGGAGAGCAGGACCCTACCCAGAGAAGCAGTGACACCAGGGATGGAGGCAGAGATGATGACGTGGAGAGATGGAGCAGCTGGGGACTTTAGACCAAGAAAGGGAGAGGGGCTGTGTGCTGATGACCAGGGTGCAGGCTTGCAGGGTATATCCTTTGGTTGGTTGATGATGCATGGAGGGGATTGTAACTATGGCAAGGAAAGGATATATGATAGAATGAATGTAAAGCTATAATGTTCTCCCATGTAAACTATTACATAACTCACAACAAAACATTAAAGAAAAGAAAATGAAGGAAAAGAGAAGGAAGGGGAAGAAAAGGAAATTCCCCTCTTCTTCCCCCCATCCCCATGAGCTGGAAGTGAAAAATTTATATTTATTTTCCCATATAAAAGAGCTTATTTAAAAAAAAAAAGATGAAAGGTATACACAGAGCCACTTAAGTGCTCATTCATCTAAGCCAAGGAATTTGGAAGACAACTTTTTGGCCAATCAATTAAAAGCTATCCTTATTTGTGCCCATCCCAAAGAGACCTAATAAAATGCAGAAATCATCTAAAAATAACATTAATATCACATGCAAGCAAAGTTTTACTAACAATAATTCAAAAATGCTGCAACAGTACAACAATAGAGAACTGCCAGAAATTCAAGCTGTATTCAAAAGAAAATGTGGAACAAGGGATATCATTGCTGATGTTAGGTGGACCTTGGCTGAAAACAGAGAATACAGGAAGATTTTGCTTGTGCTTTATTAACTATGAAAAGCCTTTTGACTCTGTGGATCATGACAAACTATGAATAACATTGCAAAGAATGGGTATTCCAGAACACTTAATGATGCTCATGAGGAACTTGTACATAGATCAGGAGGAAGTTGTCTGAACAGAACAAGGGGTTACTGAATAGTTATTCAATGTGTGCGCTGAGCAACTAATCCGAGAAGCAGGATTATATGAAGAAGAACCTGGCATCAGGATTGGGAGAAGACTCATTTACGACATATGATATGCAGATGATACATCCTTGCTTGCTGAAAGCAAAGAGAATTTAAATTATTCATGATGAAGATCACAGACTTCAGCATGTTTTGCACCTCTATGTAAAGAAAACAAAAATCCTCACAGCTGGACCAGTAAACAACACCAAGATAAATGGAGAAAAAAAGTGAACTTGTCACATACTTCCTTTGCTTGGATCCACAATCAACTCTCATGGAAGCAGCAGTCAAGAAATCAAATGACATACTGCATTAGGCAAATCTGCTGCACAAGACCTCTATTAAGAGCAAAGATATCAGTTTAAGGAGAAAGATTTCATTGACTCATGCCATGCTGTTTTCAGTTTCCTCGTACACATGTGAAAGTTGGACAATGAATAAGGAAAAGCATAGAAGAATTGATGCACTTGAGTTCACTGTGGGAGAAGAACAGTGAAAGTACCATGGACTGTCAGAAGAACAAACCAATCTGTTTTGGAAGAAGTACAGTCAGAATGCTCCTTAGATGCAAGGATAGAGAGAGTTCATCCCTGGAACTTTGGACATATTATTGGAAGAACAAGTCCCTGGAGAAGGATATCATGCTTAGTAAAGTGGAGGGTCATCGACAAAAGGAAGACCCCTATTGAGATGGACTGGCACAGAGATAAACAATGCACTCAAGAGTACAATTCTGAGAATGATGCAGGACTGGACAGTGTTTCATTCAGTCGACGTTAGGGTCATTATGTATTGAACTAACTCCACTGCATCTCAGAACAGCAAACTAAATCAATTTATGGCTACTGGTAGAAAACTAATAAGGCCACAATGATCAACATAATATAACCTTTCAAAAGGCATTTGAGTGCCTAGTGTCTACCAATGTTTGCTAAAAACAAAACAAACACAAAACCATTGTCTCCATCAACTTGATCCCGGCTCATAGAAACACTACAGGATTCCTGCTAAGTGGTAGGTTTGAACCTCAGATCTTTCAGTTAGCAACTAGTCACTTAACCACTGTGCCACTAGGGTTCTTAGTCCTACTGTTGCTGTTTTAAGTCAGTTCTGATTCATAGAGACCCTGTATAGGGTTTCTGAAGAGTAGTTGGTGGATTTGAACCACTGAACTTATGGTTCACAGACCAGTGCTTACCCTACAGCACCACACCAAGACTCCCTGAAGTGAATTCAGTGATGGATAGAGGTGAACTCTGTCCTTAAGGGGTTTTGTAGTAGAAGTATCAGATTAAAAAAAAAAAACAACAAAATACTGCAAATAATTAAAAATCATGCTGAACTGAACAGAAATAATGGAGTTCATTGGTGATCAGAAGGTATCTATTGAAAAGGTGACATTTATGCTGAAACCCAAGGTATGAAGAACTACAAGACCATGACATAGGAAGAGCACTCAGGTTAACGGAAATGCCATGTGTATAGAGCTTGCAGCTGGAAAAATCTGTATGTGCTCCAGAAACCTGTATGCAGTGAGTCCCAGATTACAAAATGAAGGCTTTTTGTTTCCACACTCCTCCCAAAATCTTCTCCATCTCAGTCACCCATATCAACTCCACCCAATTGTTCAAGTCAAAAAGACAGCAGTTGTATTTCATTTCTCTTGTTCCCTCACACTTCACATCTAGTCAACAAGCCTTGCTGATCCTGAATCTGTCTGATCCTTTCCATCTCTAGTCACCTTCCTATATCAATTTATAGTCATTTCCTGATTGAACCAGTACTACAGACTCCTTGAACTCCATTCTCCTTAGAGCAATCACAGTCATCTTGAAAAATAATAATAATAACAGTTCACATAACTCTCTTAATAACAAAGCCTTCCTACACCTTCCTTTTGTGCTTTCTTTAGGTCTTCACACGGTGGGTTATATCTTGGTTTTCAGATTTTTATTTAAGTGCTACCTTTTAAATAAGGCTCTCCTTCATAGATCAAGTCAAAATAGGACTCATTTACTCTTGTCCACCATATTCGTTCTTTTAAATTCTTTACTTACGATATATCTTCAACTCATGGAAAATGTGCTTTATGAACAGGAACCTTGTGAATCTTAGCCACTGTCTCCATCATTTAGAACAGTGCCTAGCACATAGAAGATACTTAATTTATATTGGGAGGGTAGGAGAGAATTGCTGAGGTCAAATCACCCATTGAACTTTGGCAACAATGAGGGCTTGGTATTTTAACCCATATTCTTTGGGAAGCCTTTGGGGATAAGAAATCATACTCGTATTTCTGTGTGGAGAATGGATTGAAGATAAACAGGGTAGAAACAAGAAAATAGATTAAGAGGCCATTTCAGAAACCCAAGTGAGAGAAGCTTTTAACTTGGACTACTATGACGGTGTTGTAGATGAGAGAAAGAAATGTGTATGTGATCTATTTTCAACTAGGTAGTGGATTAGATTTGGAAAGAAAGTAAGAATGATAGTCAGGTTTGTTCGTTTGCCTAAGACGGTAAGGAGAGAGGAATTAAAGGAGTCAGAACCTAGATATGGAACATGACATTGAAATTGAATACATTTCATCACCCTAAGCTAAATCTAATTTCAGGCAACACATTTGCGTTTGTTTCAGGCCTGGTATTACTCCTTAGAGGGGTAATTCCAGGAAAGGTCAATCTATTAAAAGAAAAAAGTATCTCTTTAGAAGATATCCTGCCTTACTTAGATGGCTGCATTATGAGATCCAAGTAACAGCCCATTAAGAATAATGACAGTTTGCTCTTCATTTTTATGCCAGTTCTCTAAAGAAGCTAAAAACAAATTGGTCAAGGAATTTCCAGACCTAAATATCAGAAAGATATCATGGATTGATAAGGCTTTACACTGCATTTGAATTCCATTTAAATTGATGATGTTGTAGGTTTTCCTCTTCAAGTGCCTCTTTACAATCTGTCCATGAAACCTGTAATACCAGAGAATTATAGGACAGAGAGGAGGAGGAGAGCTTATTTACCCTAGCAGTCCTGCATCAGTCACTGTTACTACGGGAGCACTGAGGGTATGAACCACAGTAGTTCATGGGGAGAAGAACGACTATGGAAGGAACCGTAAATAAAGAACACTTCAAATTGGATGAAGAAGACCGCAGGAGAACAGAAAGTGCTAAAGTGAAATAAAATACTGCTTTTCATAAGATTTCGCACTCAACTGAAAGACTGACATTCTAACTGATTGCAAAATATGAAGACATTAAAAATCACTTCTCAGTTATAGTTTAATCTTTATAACAAAGGTAGTCATTATACTAACCATCATTCTTCTCTTAATACTGCCTTATTGCCGTTATTGACATCGAGTTGGCTCCGAATCTGTGTAATATTGCCTATGAAACAATAATTTATTTGATGCCAGTATAATTCTAAATTTCTAACACCTAGAAAACACAGATTTAGAATACAAGGCAAAGAAGAACTAAAAGTAGATGACAACAAGAAAGACACTACCATGGATATTAATTGTCCTTTATAACCTTGCAGAAAAAGTTCAATAACTATTGGCTAATAAATGCTAACATAAATAAAGAACCATAGTAAATGTTTTCTTGATGTAAATTGATATAAGAATTTAATGATTAATATTCCCAATTATATTTTGAATTTTTTAAAATAGGAAAGGAGTGAATACCAAAATTCATATGATTGTTGGGAAAATAACTGAATTTCAATAATAACCTTTATTTTAATGACCAATTAAAACATGGACAAAGGAAAAGCATGAATAATGTAAAATAAACTGATAGTATCATTTACAACATTCCTAATTATTAATTAAGAAACGTGTGTCAGGGATGAACACTATCTCCCCAGCTGGGAATGTTTTGAAGTGACTGAGTCCAACTACTGGAAACAGGGACAGGTACTTTTCTCCTTCCACTCTACCAGGTTCCATGATACAATTAGGGATTCTAAGTCTCCTGTGAACACACAAATACGGATACACACTAAAGTTCCAAAGGCATGGAAAGCATAGTTTCAATCCCATGATGGTGCTGACTGTCTACTTGTAACGATCAGACATGATGACGGTAGGATGAATCCTCATTTGGCCTCTGTTGTGGGGAAGATTCTGACTCTCTAGGCCACAAAGCTCCTGTATACTTGAGAGTTTAGTCTCACAGCAGTCCTCTTCTCAGGAACTACCCACTGCATCTTTTGACCACAGGCTGCTTAATGGATAACTCTAAAGGATGGAAGACATATGTCCAAACCTCAGAATTCTTGCCCTCAACTCTCTTTATTCTCTTCTAGGCTTCCTCTCTTTGTTCCCACTAACTCCATCCTTTGCCTTCTACACAGAAATAAAACAGTCATTTCACTTCTTTTCTCCCCATAGGGCTTAATTCCCCAAAAAAAAGAGATTTCAGCAAGGACCCAACATTTCCACCATTTGTCTGTCAGTTTGTTGTACTGTGTGTCATGAATGTTACTGTGATGCTGAAATCTATGACATCAGTATTTTAAATACAAGCATATTCACCTGTGGTGGACACATTTCAGAAGAGCTTCCAGATAAAGATAGACTAGGAAGAAGGACAGGTGGACAACTTCTGAATTGTTAGTGACTGACTGAAAAACTTATGAAGAGCGGGGGTTACATTGATGTAGTGTCAGAAGATGAGCCCCTCAGTTTGGAAGGCACTCCAAATACTACTAGGAGAGAACTGCCTCCTCAAAGTAAAGTTGACCATGATGACGAGGCTCAAGCAAAGCTTTCAAGACTTTCATTTGCTGATGTGGCAAATATCAAAGCAAGAAGAAACAGCTACAAACATCCATTAATAATCACAATACATAATAAGCAATATTCTAGGCATCAGTGAGCTGAAGTGGACTCATACTGACATTTTGAATAAGACAATCATATGTTTTACTATGACGGGAATGACAAATTGAAGGGAAATAGTGTCACATACAGAAACGGCTACAATCATACATTGACAGAGAACTTCCAGAGGTTCAAGCTGAATTCAGAAGAAGCCATGGATAGAGAGATATCATTGCTGATGTCCTATGGATCTTGGCTGAAAGCAGAGAATACCAGAAGGATATTTACCTATGCTTTATTGACTACACGAAGGCTTTCGACTGTGTGGATCATGACAAGCTATGGGCAACATTAAGAAGTATGAGTATTCCAGAACACTTAATTGTACTTCTGAGAAATCTGGACCTGGACCAAGAAGCAGTTGTTCAAACACAGCATGGGAACACTGAATATTTTAAAATTGGGAAAGGTGTGCGACAAGGTTGTGTTCTTTCACCATACTTATTCAACCTGTGTGCTGAGCAAATAATACGAGAAGCTGGGTTCTGTGAAGAAAAATGTGGCATCAGGATTGGAGGAAGACTCATTAACAACCTGCGATATGCAGATGATACAACCTTGCTTGCTGAAAGTGAAGAGGACAGCCTTTAGTATGGATTGCATCTCAATGTCAAGAAAACAAAAATCCTCACCACTGGACCAATAAACAAGATTCTTATCAATGGAGAAAAGATTGAAGTTGTCAAGGACTTCATTCTTCTTGGATCAACTATCAACACTCACAGAAGCAGCAGTCAAGAGACCAGACAACGTATTGCATTGGGCAAATCTGCTGCACAGGAACTTTTTAAAGTATTGAAGAGCAGAGATGTCAGCTTGAGGACTAAAGTGCGCCTGACCCAAGCCATGGTATTTTCAATAACCTCATATGGATGTGAAAGCTGGACAGTGAATAAGGAAGATCGTAGAAGAATTGATACCTTTGAGTTGTGATGTTGGAGGAGAATACTGAAAGGGCCATGGACTGCCAGAAGAACCAATAGATCTGTTTTGGAAGAAGTGCAGCCAGAGTGTTCCTTGGAGGCCAAGATGGCTAAGCTTCGTCTCTTCTACTTTGGACATATTGTCCGGAGAGAACAGTCTCTGGAGAAGGATGTCATGCTGGGTAAGGTGGAGGGTCAGAGAAAAAGAGGAAGACCCCCAACGAGATGGGTTGGCCAGGTGGTATCATTGATGGACTCAAGTATGGCAGCGGTGGTGAGGTTGGCCCAGGATCGGACATTGTTTCATTCTTCTGTGCATGGAGTCACTATGAGTCGGTTCCGGCTCGATGGCATCTGACAACAACAAGTGTCACATTCATCATCAGAAAGAGCATTTCAAGATCTATCTTGAAGAACAATGTTATCTGTGATAGGAAAATATCCATACACCTACAAGAAAGACCACTTAATACAACTCTTATTCAAATTCACACATCGATTATTAAAGTAGGATAAGCACTGACAGTTCAAATGTACCAGCTGCTACTTGGATACCCTATAGAGGATCACTATGAGTCTGAACCAACTTGACGGCACTTAACAACAAACAAATTTTTCAGTCTGAAACTCATCAAAATTGCAATAAAAATGTACTGATAATTACTGGTGATTGGAATGCAAAAGTTAGAAGCAAAGAGGAAGGACTGGTAGTTGAAAAATATGGCCTTGGTGACAAAACTGCTGGTGGTCACATGGTAGAATTTTGCAAGATTAATAATATTCTTTGAAAATACCTTTTTAAAATAACATAAACAGTGACTATACAACAAGGACATGAACAGATGGAATACACAGGAATCAAATTGACTACATCTGTGCGAAGAGACAATGTAGAAGCTTGAAGTCAACAGCCAAAACAAGATCAGGGGCAGATTGTGAAACAGCCCATGAGTTGTTCTATGCAAGTTCATGCTGAAGCTGAAGAAAATTAAATCAACGAGAGCCAAAATATGACCTTGAGTATATCCCACATGGATTTAGATACCAGATTTGATGTATTCGACACTAATGACAAAAGACCAGAAGAATTGTAAGATGGCATCTAGATCATCATACGTGAAGAAAGCAAAAGGTCACTAAAAAAACAGGAAGGAAAGAAAAGACCAAATGGATGTCAGAAGATACTATGAAGCTTGCTTTTGAATGTAGAGAAGCTAAAACAACTGGAAGAAAAGATGAAGTAAAGATTTGAGCAGAAAATTTCAAAAGTCAACTTCACTAGACAAAGTAAAGTATAATAAAATATGCAAAGACTTGGAATTCGAAAATCAAAAGAAATGAACACACTCATCACTTCTCAAATTGAAAGAACTGAAGACCAAATTCAAGCCTCGACTTGCAATACTGTGGACAAAATATTGAGTGACCCAGGAAGCATCTAAAGAAGATGGAAGGAATACACAGAGCAACTGTACCAAAAAGAATTAATCAATACTCTACCAGCTGCTCCACGGGAGAAAGATGCGGCTTTCTACTCCCGTAAGGATTTACACCCTCAGAAACCCTGTACAGGGTCGCTATGGGTTGGAACCGACTCGAAGGCACTTAACAACAACAACAACCATTTCAAGAGGTAGCATGTGATCAACAACCAATGGTACTAAAGGAAGAAGTACAATCTGTACTGAGAGCATTGGAAAAAAAGAAGACTCCAGGAGTTGCTGGAATACAATTGAAATGTTTCAACTGATGCTGTGTTGGAGATACTCACTGGTCTATTCCAAGAAAATTGGAAGAGAGCTACTTTGTCAACTGATTCGAAGAGATCCATATTTGTGCCTATTCTGAGGAAAGGTGACCCAACAGAATGCAAAAATCATTGAACAATATCATTAATAACACATGCAAGTAAAATTTTGCTGAAAGTAATTCAACTCTAGTTGCAACAACCCATTGACAGGGAACTGCCAGAAATTGAAGCTGGATTCAGAAAATGATGTGTAGCTAAGGATATCATTGCTGTTGACAGATGGATCTTGCCTGAAAGCAGAGAATACATGAAAGATATTATCGTGTACTTTATCGACTATGCAAAGGCATTTGATTGTGTGTAATATAACAAACTATGTTGTTGTTAAGTGCTGTGGAGTCGGTTCTGACTCAGAGCGACCCTGTATAGAGTTTCTGAGGAGCAGCTGATGGGTTTGAACTGCAGACCTTGCATTTCGAAGTCCAATGCTAATCTTACAGTGCTACACAGGAGTCCATAAAAAAACTACAAATAACATAACTATAGTGTTTCTGTTTTTCTTCGAATGGGAAGCATGCTATTGAGTCAGTTCCGACTCATAGCGACCTGTATATGGTTTCCAAGGAGTGGCTGGTGAGTTTGAATCACTAACCTTGTAGTTCAAACCGACTTTGTGGTCCAGTGCTTTATCCCACAGCTTTATCCTACAGCACCACACCAGAACTCCCTCGCTTACAAATGTTGTTGTTGTTATTAAGTGCCGTCAAGTCGTTTCTGACTCATAGCAACCCTGTATGGGGTTTCCGATGAGGGGCTGTTGAGCTTGAACTGCCGACCTTGTAGTTCAAACTGACCTTGTGGTACAGTGTATTAATCCAAAGTACCACACCTGGACTTGGAGCTATGAACAAGGTGATCATAATGCTGCAGCAGGAGATTCTTAAGAACGAATCTTGTCCACCTAGAGCAGCTAACCCTAAATGTAAGTAAATAAAAATCAGACTCTGTCAGTGCTAACATTACTCTATTTTCATATTGCAAAAATATTAAAAAGAGTGTTCTAAAATCTAATGTCCTTACATTCCACTGAGAAAGGAGACACAGCTTCTAGAGCCTGGTTTTCCTCCAAAAACATAAAATGAGCTAGTTCTTGTTTCCCACTTCAGACAAATACCTGTTTTTTCATAGTGAAGTTATTCAGGAATAGGTAAAGCTAAAAATTGGGCTAACCCAGTATAATTGAATAAAAGCCAGCCCCACTAACAAATCCACCAGACCCTCCTAATAGAAGTGATGCCATTTATAGTCCCGAATATAGTTGTAAAGAATAACTTGCCAGTGTTAAAGCAGGCTTTTTTTCTAACTAGATTTTTCTATAGTTTAGAATTCAATCATATTAAACAGTGCTCCATTTGCTTTGAAAATTTGTACTAAATTCACACTTCAAGGCTGAGACCTCATATGCTGAAATTCAACCTAAGGCATATTCTCATAGGTTAGTTGCAAACCTCTTAACATGGAAAGTGGTGGTGAAAAGTACAAGCAAAAAAAATAATAATAATATATTCAATCTTTTTTTTTTTCCTAGTTTCACCACACTACACGTGAAAAATGTAAGCATGTAAAATTCATACCCTGTGTAAATAGAAGAAAAGTGTAAAATCCAGTTGAAAATGAGCATGAGAAACCATGTCCAAAAGTAGACAGGTATGGTGAGTGTATCAAGTCCTATTTTCCTGTCACCCATAATTTCATCAATGTGTGCCTTCTAGGTTTGCCTAAGTTTGACACTTCATGGTTGTTGTTTTTTTAATCAGACTATGAAGCAATTTGGTGAGCTGTAGTAATACTGTTGCTTTCTTTCACAAGTGAGACATTGAGGGAAAAAATAGACACATGGTTAGTCAAATCAGATAAGAATATATTCCAAACTCTTTGCGTTATTGTTCTGAGTACATTGTCATTGTTGATGCCGACTCATGGAGACCTGATACACAATGGAATACAATGCTGTCCAGATATACACCATTTCCATGATCGGTTACAATTCCAACCATTGTGATTCATAAGGTTTTCATTGTTTGATTTTCAGAATTAGACCATTAGGCCCTTCTTCCTAGTCCACTTTCTTCTGGAAGAGCCACTGAAACTTTTTCACATCATTGTTGTTGTTGTTGTTGTTAAGTGCCATCGAGTTGGTTCTGACTCATAGATACGTTGTATAGGGATTCTGAGGAGTGGCCGGTGAATTTGAACCTCCTACCTTGAGCTTCTAAGGTCAGTGGTTCGAAACTACCAGCTGCTCCGCAGGAGAAAGATGAGGCTTTCTACTCCCGTAAAGATTTACACCCTCGGAAACCCTATACAGGGTCGCTATGGGTCGGAACCGACTCGAAGGCACATAACAACAACAACAACAACAACCTTGAGCTTCAAATGAACCTTGCTGCCCAGTGCTTATTCTGCAGTGCTACACCATTGTTGCTGTTGTTGTTAAGTGCCATTGAGTTGCTTCTGACTCATAGCAACCCTGTATAGTTTCCAAGGAGTGCCTGGTGGATTTAAACCACTGACTTTGTAGTTCAAACTGGCCCACATCATATCATCATGCAGATCTCCACTGTGAGGCAGGACAAGACTATGCATAAGATACATTGGTCAAGTATCAAACTCATGGCTCTTGATCATATGCTACCTCTTGAAACGGTTGAACATTAACCATTTCCTTTTGGTACAGTGACTCTGTGTATTCCTTCTATCTTCTCTTGATGCTTTCTGTGTCATTCAGTAATTTGCCCAGAGAATCTTTCAATAACGAAAGTCAAAGTTTGAAGTTTTTCTTCAGTTCCCCAAGCTTGAGAAATGCTGACCTTGTTCTTCCTTTTTGGTTTTCTGATTCCAGATCTTTTCACATTTTGTTGTAATATTTGGCTTTATCTTCTCGAGCTGATGTTTGAAGTTTTCTGTTCAGCTCTTGGACCTCCTCATTTCTTCCATTTGCTTTAGCATCTCTAAGCTGGAGAGCAAGTTTCAGTGTCTCTTCTGACATCCATTTTGACCTTTTCCTTCTTTCGTGTCTTCTTAATGCCTTTTTGCTTTCTTCATGTATGATGTTCTTGATGTCATCCCACAACTTTTTTGGTCTTCAGTTTTTAGTGGTTAATGTATCAAATCTGTTCTTCAGATGCACCCTAAATTCAGGTGGGATATATTCAAGGTCATATTTTTGCTCTCATGGACTTGTTTTCATTTTCTTCAGCTTCAGTTTGAATTTGCATATGAGTAATTGATGGTCTGTTCCACAGTCTGTCCCTGGCCTTGTTTTCACTGATGATATGGAGATTTTCCATCATCTCTTTCCACAGATGTAGTCTATTTGATTTCTATGTATTCCATCTGGTGAGGTCCATGTGTATAGTCATCTCTTATGCTGTCTAAAGAATGTATTTGAAATGAACAAATCATTGGTTTTGCAGAATTCTATCATGCGTTCTCCAGCATCATTTCTATCATCAAGGCCATATTTTCCAATCACTGATGCTTCCTCTCGGCTCCCAACCTTTGCATTCCAATCACTAGTAATAATCAACACATCTTGATTGCATGTTTGATCAATTTCAGATTAAAGAAGTTGGTTCAAGGTGCTGTGTCACTGTGGGCTAATGCGCCAGACTTCAAAGCCATTTAAACTACAAGGTTGGTGGTTGAAGCTCACCAGCTGCTCCTCGGAAACCCTATACAGGGTCACTATGGGTCAGAACCGACTTGACCATACTTAACAACAACAACATGGCTCATAATAAGTGCATAACTTATATGTATAAACATATAATTTTTTTTTTAAGATAAACGTTTGTATCCTTAGACCACTTCTAAGATAATAGCTTCACACACCAGATGTCAATAGATGCATGATAAAAGAAATGTGACAGTCACTCAAAAAAATCGTTACTGAAAGTCTAAAATAAAAGAAAGGGTCAAAATGGCACTAGATGAGATTATATTGCTCATGAAAAACTTTTGCCTAACTTTTGATGGAGGTGTTGTGCCCTTGAATTGGTTCCTACTCATAATGATCCTGTTTGGGGTCCAGGACTGTAAATTTTAACAGGAGCAAAAAGCCTCATCTTTCTCCCACGAAGTGTATTTGAATGGCTGACCTCATGGCTAGCAACCCAGCACATAATTTACTAACTTCACCAGGGCTCTGAAGCATAATATTACTCGCCATAAAGACTTATATTGGTAAAAAGCATTCTTCTTGTTCTGAAAAGTACAAAATCTCATTAAGGAAAAAAAAAAAGGCATCGTATGAGATAAGATATACTTGAAATGTTCTAAATCAATAAAATAAAGAATGAAAAAAAAAAGAATAAATAGTTAATCTTTTATAATAGTACAAGACAGGACTTCAAAAATTTAGTGGAAAAAAAATCCGATTATCTTTTCATTCTATTTTTCCATGCAATTTTTGAAGCCTCTTTGAATATGTATTTAGAGAGATGTTGTTGTTGTAAGGCTCCAACAAGTTGATTTTGACTTATAGTGACTCAATGCACAACAGAACAAATCATTGCCCAGTCCTGAGCCATGCTTAAATTCTTATGTTTGAGCCCATTGTCACTGCCACCGAGTAAATTCATCTTGCTGGGGGTCTTTCTCTTTTTTACTAACCTCCACTTTTCCAAGCATGATGTCCTTCCTCAGTGACTGGTCCTTCCTAAGAATATATCCAAAATATGATAGATGAAGTCTCACCACCGTCACTTCTAAGGAGCATTCTAGCTATACTTCTTCCAAGATAGATTTTCTGGCAGTCCATTGTACTTTCAACATTCTTGTCAGCACCACAATTCCAGTGCTTTGATTCTTCTACGATCTTCCTCATTCATTGTACAATTTTCACATGTGAGGCGATTTAAAATACCATGGTTTGGATAACGTACACCTTAGTCCTCAAACTGATATCTTTGTGTTTGAACACTTTTAATAGACCTTTTGTAGCAGATATGCCTACTGCAATTTGCCCTTTGTTTTATCTACTGCTACTTCCATGGTAGCGTAGTGGTTACGAATCGGGCTGCGAACCTTAAGGTCAGTGGTTCGAAACTACCAGCCGCTCCGCGGGAGAAAGATGAGGCTTTCTACTCCCCTAAAGATTTACACCCTTGGAAACCCTGTACAGGGTCGCTATGGGTCGGAACTGACTCGACGGCACTTAACAACAACAACAACAACTTCCATGAGGGTGAGATAACTGCCATCAAGGGAACTCTGACTCCTGGAGAACTTACGTACAGTAGAATGAACGGGTGCCTAGTCCTGTGTTATCCTCATAGCTGCTGGCATGTTTGAGTCCATCATTATGGCTTTTGTGCTAACCCATCTCACTCAAATTCTCCCTCACCCAAGCAGACCCTACTTCACTAAACATGATGTTCTCCTCTTGTGTAATTCCTACTGATGTGTCTAAAGCACATAAGTTAGACAATTTCCTGTTGTGATTTAAGATTTACATCTGCTAATTTTTGGAAGTAAATCAGCAGGTCTTTTCATCCTGGTCTGTCTTTGTCTGGAAGCTCCACTGAAACTTGTTCAACATGGGTGACCCTGTTGTATTTGATATACCAGGCATAGCTTCTAGCATCACAGCAACATACAAGCCGCCCCAGCACAACAAACTGGTTGACAGGTGGTCCAGTCCTCAGATAGCATAATTGAAAGAGTGACAACTTGAAATCAGAGGACCAGAATTTTGTCACTCTATGGCCAAATGACCCCAAGCAAATTTCTTGAAGGATGTATGTCTCATATGTTTATTATTTGTATTGTTATTTATTACCAAGTAGAAAAATCACCAGGAAACCCTTGTGGCAAGTTGTCTAGTCTATACTCCTAACAATTCATCATAAATACTTTTCCTTAGCTGTATCTTAACATCACAGAACCCACGAAATCCAAAGGCAGTGAGTGGGTCGAATGGTCTCAAGATACCTTTTACAAATAGAATTCAGCAATGGAAAAATGTCCATAAATTCAATGTAATTATAAAGCTTCAGTTACCTACCTAGACTTCTAAAACACAAATCAGTATTTTAACCAATTAGACGGGATAATCAGTAGTAACTGCAGGAACTTACTGTATAGAAGTCATTGAAAGGCAAGGAAGATTCAACAGCCTACTTTGTCACTGAAACATTTAACAATGTTCACTGAACATCTTAGAGTCCTGTTGTGGTGATGTAAGATAAGCATTAGACCACAAGGTCGGTTTGAATTGTAAAGTCAGTAGTTCAAACTCACCAGCTGCTTCTCAGAAACACTATACAGGGTCACTATGAGTCAGAACCTACTCGATTGCACTTAACAACAACAACAATTGAACATCTACATGCCTTTTTCAATGCCATGATGTTGCCAAGTGCTGTAAAGATATCCCCCTTAACACAAATCACATGTTTTGTTTTGTTATCCTCTCCCAATTTAACTGGTCTTCATGCCTTATTAACAGTCTGAGGTCTAGAGGTCTGGCTCATATAAGGACTCACATCTGCTGGTTCTAGAAAGTCTCCAGGGTTTCTGAAGTAGCAATATTTACATTTTCTTTACTGAAACTTCCCAACCAGATAATGTCAATTCATATACTCAAGACCCTCTGAGTCTTCCAAATACTTGGCATCTGATCTACACGAGTCTGTTCTCATTAGACAGTTTCCCTTCATTGTACTCCTATGTGCAGCTTGTGAGGTCAAAGATTTGCCATACTTTGCCTTGTGACCATTTCCTCAAGATTTTCTTTCCTTTAGCAGGAAGATTGGGGAGTTTAAGTATCAGAGTCCCTAGGTGTTTTAAGGTGCACCTGTTTTATTCTTTAAGGAGTCATTAAAATCTGGCTGAGAAGACTGAACAGTGGGTAAGCATGGAGTTTCTAAAAGAGCAGCTCAGCATGACATTTTTTCCTAAAGTGCAATGGAGTGTAATACACTAACAGAAAACTTAACCACAACCAATCACCTTTTTGTTTTATAATTTTGGTGATCTCATACTATCTGTTCCAAGAATTTCTCCCTTTAGTCTTGAAGCTTCAGGCAAACTCTGACTAATGAATGGGAGGAGCTGGGATAGGAGGAGCTAGGGAGAAAGTGTTAAGAATCCTATACCAGGAAATGAAAATCAAAAGGCCCTGTGCAGTTTGTATTGGATGCAGATGTGTGCAAGACAACAGCGCTGTCCTGTAAAGTTGCCAAGAATGTACTGGCTACATACGGCCTTCTAGTAGGATGGAGAACAGTGGTGGGATAAGCCAATAAGCCTTCTTCAATGATTGGAAACAGAACTATAAATTCAGCTATTGTCCTGGATCCACCTGATACTGCAGCAGTAAATGAGTATCCACTGTGGAAAGGGGACTGGACTGAGGATTATTTCTGCTCACAACCAAGGGTCAGGCCCTCACTAACTCTCAGCTGGATTCTTAACACCATTTTCCAATAGATAGTTTCCCTTCCAAGACATCTTTCAGACTACCGGGAGACTAATTTTTTAAATACATATATAACTGTGGTCATTTTATTCACTTGATCATAGGCCTTCACAGTGGCTCTCCACTGTGACCCAATTAAGTTCAAAATTCTCATTCTAGCATTTAAATCCAGACAAAATGTCCCTTTTCTGTCCTTCCTTTTGCTATTTTAATATAGATATAGCATTATTTTATACAGGCAGTTCTTTTTTGTTTGCATGTTCTGGCACGAATTTGTTACCAATTAAGCTAAATAACACCAAAGTCCCAACAGTATGGTTCAAATTTCAGCTACTAGAGTATATTAGTGGTGAGCAACTGTATAAAGTTCAAACGTCATGATTAACTGGCCAAATCACTAATCACTATATAAATAACAGGCATGCATCATAATCAGTTGACCATCAATCACATCACTCTTTCAAAGTGTGCTGTTCATTGTCACTGCACACCTGCTATTCAGTTCACACACACACGGCATGGCATGTACTTGTATCACATCAGTTCCCACTGAGAAACCCACATGACATTTTACAAAAATTGAGTTCTTTTAAGAGAGAATTGGCCAACAAATATAAAAATGCAGCAAAGCAAAGCAAAATTGTAATACCAAAGTAAAATCCTAATCCAATGTAAATGGGTTATGGAAGAAATATCCAATGGTGTGACTATTGACACCACCACCTGGTGTGGCACTGTGACTTAATGCACTAGGCTGCAAAGTCGGTTTGAACTACAAGGTCAGCAGTTCAAGCTCACCAGCCACGTGGGTTGTTATGATCCAGAACCAATTTAATGGCACTTAATCACAGCAACAACCATTTCAGTGACTGGTGATCTGCAATGAGAAGAACTTATCAATATAAATGAGGAAAGCAGTTTTGGTGAGAGGGATGAAGATGTCCCAGAGAAAATGATTGTGACAAAAAACTACATTATAGAAACTCTCAAACATATTTCACAACCTTGCCCAGAAAAAATGATCACTTCATAGTGTAAATTATATAAGGTAGGCCTTGTTCTAACTACTCTTAGTAAGTTTTTATACAAAGAAATAAAACTTCAATAATTATGCTTCTAATGTTTAATATGGTTGTTGTTAAATGTTGTAGAGTTGATTCTGACTCAAACTGATCCTGTATAGGATTTCTGAGGAGTGGCTGGTGGGATTGAACCACAAACTTTATTGTTAGCAGTCCAGTGTTTCTCCTACAGCTCCACACCAGAACTCCAATGTTCTATATTGTTGTTATTGCTATTAAGTGCCAAGGAGTTGGTTCTAACTAATAGCAACCCTGTACAGAGTTTCTGACAAGCAGCTCAGAAACACCAACCTTGCTGTTCAAACCGACCTTATGATCCAGAGCTCATCGTACAATGCCGTACCAGGAAGCCAATGTTTTATATTGTTGTTCTTATTAAGAGATATAGAGGAGGTTCTGACTCAAAGGGAACCTATATAGGGTTTCAGAGGAGTGGCTGGTGGGTTTGAACCACCACCTCACAGTTCAAATTGACCTTGAGGCCTAGTGCTTATCCTACAGTGCCACACCAAGACTCTAAGGTACTAAATAAATATTAGCATTGTTTTCTAGTTTCCCTATGTATTTGTAACAGAGAATAAGCTTGTTTTTAATGATTTGACAATTTTTTTTTATTTCACAGAATTATAAATTTTTCCCACAGATTATTCATTTCATTTTGCATGCTTTCAGCATGTGCAGTCATTTTTATGTCCCCACATAAAACATGAAAAGTTAGAACTGTGCATATTCTATTCTCTATACTGAAATGGTTTCAAATTAAGAAAGGTGTGTGACAAGGTTGTATTCTTTCACCATACTTATTCAACCTGTATGCTGAGCAAATAATCCAAGAAGCTGGGTTCCATGAAGAAAACATGGCATCAGGATTGGGGCAGACTCATTAACAACCTGCGATATGCAGATAATACAACCTTGCTTGCTGAAAGTGAAGAAGACTTGAAACATTTACTGATGAAGATCAAAGAGCACAGCCTTCTATATGGATTACATCTCAGTATCAAGAAAACAAAAATCCTTACCACTGGACCTATAGACAACATTCTTATCAATGGAAAAAAAGATTGAAGTTGTCAAGGACTTCATTTTTGGACCAACTATCAACACCCATGGAAGCAGCAGTCAAGAGATAAGACGACGTATTGCATTAGGCAAATCTGCTGCACAGGAACTTTTAAAAGTGTTGAAAAGCAAAGATGTCAGCTTGAGGACTAAGGTGCGCCTAACACACACCATGGTATTTTCAATAACCTCAGATGGATGCGAAAGCTGGACAGTGAATAAGGAAGATCGTAGAAGAATTGATGCCTTTGAGTTGTGGTGTTGGAGGAGAATACTGAAAGTGCCATGGACTGCCAAAAGAACCAATAGATCTGTTTTGGAAGAAGTGTAGCCAGAGTGCTCCTTAGAGGCCAAGATGGCCAAACTTCATCTCTCATACTTTGGACATATTGTCAGGAGGCAACAGTTGCCGGAGAAGGATATGATGCTTGGTAAGATGGAGGGTCAGAGAAAAAGAGGAAGACCCCCCCAACAAGATGGGTTGGCCAGGTGGCAGCATTAGTGGACTCAAGTGTGGCAACAGTAGTGAGGTTGGCCCAGGATGGGACATTGTTTCGTTTTGCTGTGCATAAGGTCGCTATGAGTCAGTGCCGATGGTATGGTACCTAACAACAACATATTGAAATGGACTACTGGTATGGCTCTGTGAGATAAGCACCAGATTGCTAACCATATTGCCTGCCAGGTCAAATCCAGCAGATGCTCCACAGAAACCCTGTACAGGGTCACTATGAGTCAGAACTGACAACAACAATATACTCAGATAATTTTATAACCAATATAGAATATTTATTGTTCCTTGGAAATGTCTCTGCCGTATAAAATTTGTTTAGTAAATATTTGTTTTTATTATTTCTTCTACTCAGTGAGTTTGATCCTAATATTTTCTCACCTTATATTTCCTTCCCTTATAATTTAAAATGCAACTTTCTTCACCAAGGTATTTTCAGATTTCTGGCTCCCATATTAAGATAAACTCTCCTCCATCTAACGATATTCCTTCATATTATAAAATATTCCTTTCAAATTTGCAAGAATTATCTCTTACCACACGACTTCTGTGAGCTCGTCTGGTTTCTCTTTTCTGTAAATATGGAATTACATGCATAAAATGGAATGTAGTTGAACACAGGTACATAAAAACAAAGGCATAATGGACAAATGGAAGGATAACCAGAGGTTCCCTTTTATTTTTAATAAATCTAAAAATCCTACAGCAAAACATTCCTAGAAAATAGTTAATGCACTACTAAGGCTTTTTATGTGAATGCATATAGAATATATGCCTCTAAGACGTCTCTGTTAAGAACAAAGTTTATGTGTTTTATTCCTCAAATGTGTAGATGAAAGACAACATTGTATGCTATAAGAATTTTAGTAATCACTCCAACAACCTCCCAATGGCTGTGTTCAATTGCACTTTTATACATTGCCTTTGAATAAACAATTACTTGGCTGTGAAATTTCTTGAACTGACAACTTTTTGTTGAAGACCTCATAAGACTTTTAATCAAGACAACTAAAAAGCAATTGATTCCCCACCTGGTTGGAATATGTATTCAAAAGATTGGTTTTTAAAAAGTATCTACCATGCTGTTTCTTAAAATGTAGTCTTTGACTTATACTTTGGGGGGATAAAAGCACATATATAAGTCAGTACTCATTTTCTTTGTAAAATAACTCATTTTCTTAGTAAAAAAAAAAAAAACATGCAGGATTTTCTGTGACAATAGTACAATAAAGTCACTGTTGTTATTCTATGTGACTTACTTGTAGTTGTTTCTAGCTTATACATACTGGGACACATTTCTGCGTCCATCACACCACAACACTGTACATCACATTATTGCACATCTCTACAACACTGCCACTCCATCCATGGGAGTGGACACATCCACAGCTGTTTGACTTATAACCCCATACCCTTGGCCATGATTGTTTGGACCAAAAATGTGCTCTTACCTCAATCTCAATTAGAGTTCCTTCTCTCAGAAATTAGATTTGAGACTAGAAGACAGTCTCATTTTTGGTGTCCAAAAACTATGAGATATGATGTTATTGTTAAGTGCCATCTAGTCAGTTCTGACTCATAGTAACCCTGTATAGGGTTTCCCTGGAGCAGCAAGATGTACAATTCCACTTGCCATGCAGAGAACAACAGTCATCAGAGAGAAAGATAAACAAATAAGGAAGTGACTCTCCACAAAGAAGCAAAAATGAGAAGCAACTTTCTAGTGCTTGTTTCCCACCCTTTTTTAAGCCCAAAATCCTTCACACAAAAGGGTTCATGAGCTGTCCCTTTATCCTTATAATAAATTCTTGTTTAAGGAGCTCTGGTTAGCATAGTGGTTACGAATCAGGCTGTGAACCACAAGGTCAGCAGTTCAAAACTACCAACTGTTCTGTGGGAAAAAGAAGAAGCTTTCTGCTCCCGTAAAGATTTACAGCCTTGGAAACCCTGTACAGAGTCTCTATGAGTCGGAGCCAACTCCACAGCACATAACCACCACCACTTAATCTTACTCCACGATCCATCTTTTAGTTTGTCATACTGTGATGGCTTGTGTATTGCTCTCATGCTGGAAACTTTGTCCCCAGTATTTAAAACACCAGCAGAGTCACCCAGAGACAAGTTTCAGCAGAGCTCCAAGGGAAAAAAGTTCTAGCAATCTACTCCTAAAAATTATTTAGTGAAATCCCTGTGGATCACAATAGAATATTGTCCAATATAGTGTTGTAAAATGAAACCGCCAAGGTTGGAAGTCACTCAAAATACACAGTAGGCACATCAATGGACTGAAATATAGCCGTGTGAAGATGGCCCAGGACTGAGCAATGTATATTTGGTCTCGATGAATTCAGAGTTGACTCAATGACAATTAACAATTTAAGTTTGCTAGAGTTGTTTTCTGTTACTTGTTACTCCAGCTTATAACAAAACCAAAGACTATTCTAAAGTAGCCCTGTTAAGGTCTATCGCTCTGAAATAGAATTAATGATGACTTATTGTTATTATAGATCTCAAAAGTAAGCAAGCAGAACAAGGCAGCATGCTCTTTTAGAATTAGAATCTACTCATTATTTTTTTTCTTAAATATTTTATTGTGAATTATGTGATAGTTTACATGGAAGAACATTAATTTTACATTCATTCTATTGTATATCATCTCATTGCCATGGTTACAATCCCCTCCATGCATCACCAACCAACCAAAGGGTATACCCTGCAATCCTTCCCCCCATACCCCCCAGGTCTTCAGCACACAGTCGCTCTCCCTCTCTG
>NW_006408522.1:42611228-42612198 GCF_000296735.1 Chrysochloris asiatica
CTTGTAAGCCCATCTTCAGCCTATAACTGATTGTTGTTGTTGTTGTGAAGTGCTGTAGAGTCGGTTCCGACCCATAGCGACCCTGCATAGGGTTTCCAAGGAGTGATTGGTGACCTTGAACCACCGAGCTAGCTAGTAGTTCAAACAGCTTTGCAGTCTGGCACATTAACTCACAGCACCACACCAGGACTCCTGATTAGAATACCTAAAATGGGTTCTAGAACTTGTCCAGTGAAATAGTTTTCTTATGGAACCTTTGTAGTGTATAGGACCTTAGGTGGAATCCTGAGCCCCACCCAAAACTTTCTGAGGTGGGACATTCCCACTTGAAAGGACATGAAAACCAGCCCAGAACGCCTAGAGGACCAGAAGATACTTTCTGAAAGAAAGATCAGCAGGATAAAACAAAAACAAAAATGGCAGTCTGTTTGGCTATTACAACAACAAGCAAGCTGTTCTCCAGGGAGCCATCAAGGCAAGAAACCAAGTTTCTTTTGAACAAACCCACCTCCACAACTGAAACTCAAAGGAACACGCAAACAGGCATGTAAGCTCACTGGTAACCACATTGGTCTACTGATGAGTGGAAGTGGGGAAAAGTCAGTAATGAAGATATGGACTGAGCTTGACCACATACCATAGATTCTTGTCGACCTTGAGATGAGAGAAGAGGAAGGGCTGGTTGGTCTGAAGGTTGGGGAGTCTTGGGAACTCCTGAACTCATGCACAGTGACCTAGCCCTGTAGGGCTAGAGCTGAGAGTGAAGCGTCCAGCAGATATGAAGTGGGTGGTGGGGGTGGTGGTGGGGTGGGGGAGACACACAAGAACGCCCAACTTGCAGATAGTACCCATTTGATCTGGTTTTAATGGTTAGATGACCATATCTCAATTAGAAGAAGATAAAGAAATTTGAAAAAGGAAGCAAGTGTAAATTGCTACAATTTTATGAATTTGACCTATACTTATGGGT
>NW_006408522.1:42612298-42619387 GCF_000296735.1 Chrysochloris asiatica
CTATAAAACGTCTACCTTTACATTTCCAACCCTCACAATCAGTCCTGATAACAATTATTCACTATTGTATCACAAGATACCCATCTGCATTTCATTGCATCAACCCTGCCTAGACAGATTAATTTTTTACATATGAAATTTGCAAGCTTTTCCAGGAAGACTTTGTTACCTGTCTAAAGCTTGCTATGCAGGTTTACACAGCTAATTTGCTACACACAAATTGATCTGTTGTCCCACAGAAGCACATCAGCCTTTCACATGGCAGCCAAACCTTTTAGACCTGCAAGTAATTCTCCACCTGAGTGTTGTCTGTGGTCTCAAACACCCTAGTAGATCTTTTATATGAGACATTTCCCTAGACAAATAACAATTTCAACATATTAATCCAGTCTATGTTGGTTTCTCTGGTGCCACAATGTGTCTCCAAGCTGTCCACTGACCATAACAGTGCTGTTTGCTTCCTGTCTCAATATTATTTACCTTTAGAAATGTTTAGTTATTGATTTTTTTAGAAACTATATTTTATAAAATGCACTTGAGATTTTTGCCCAAAGCCTTTTTCTTTCTCCCATTCAGTTTCTTGTTGGCCTTTATTCTCATTCTTATCATTAAACAATATACAGAAATAGAGTATCTAAGATTGTTATGAGTTTGAGGATCTAAGTATACAGCTAACAGAGAGCCAATTCCTAAATTTAGCAGATCATCCATCTACTCTTAATTTATTAGAAGTAACACGATTATACAATCAAGATCCAAATAGAGTCATTTGTCCATTACAGGAAACATAGATTAAGATTTATTTCCAGTCTTTGCCATTAACTCTGAAAAATTCTTGAATATCATCTGATATTTTTAACATTATCTAAACTCCAAAGTTTTATTGGTCCCAATCACATAAATCATTCTAGTGCCTCCTAAAATCAATTAGTTAATCATTTGTTGAATACCTATAAAACAATTAGCAATGTTGTTGATTGCTGTTAAAGATGACATATTCTATTTTTCATTTAAATTCTATCCCCCAGAGTAAATTAAAACTATTTCATTTTTACAAATATTATTTCACAAATGATTGTGTTTTTCAAAACTGACATTTGATTTTAACAAATAACATTATTTAAACAAAAAATTGCACAAAAGAGTAAAAATACCTAGAATATGTTATTGCTAAGTGTCGTTAAGTCCACTCATAGCACCTGTTTAGGGTCTCCAAGGTTTTAAATCTTCACGGGACCAAAAAGTCTCATCTTTATCCTGAGTAGTGTCTGGCTGGCTAGAACCATGGACTTTATGGTTTGCAGTCCAGTGCTTATTGTATGTAGCCACCATGCTCTCAATAAATATTATAAAGGCTGTTTTATATTTTAACTACAAAGAGTTATCAATATGTAGATTAAATATACAATATTGACTAACTCATAATACAATATTGAATAAATCATAAATTATTCTGCTTATTGATCATGTAATTATATTTGGAGTCTGTCTTTAATACTAACCGTAACAGCATAGCAAAACTTATAAATTAAAAGATTGAATAAAGGAAAGAGTATTTAAGTTAAACTAGAGATTTCCATTCTTAATCAACTTAAGAATCCCACATAAATTGAATATTTATCAAAGATTTTATGGGAGAAATAAAGTTATAAGGGAGCATAGGTAGATAGATATAAAAGGAAAAACTTATTGATCATGAATCATGAATTATTAAGTTATAAAAACTTATGTTTTAGCTGATTTATAAAACAAATTGCTAGTTCTACATATATTTAACTATGTTGTTGTTGTTGTTTAATATCATTGAGTTAGTTCTGACCCATAGTGACCCTGTATAGAGTTTCTGAGGGTTTTAGAACCATAAATCATTAGGAAACTACCAAATTAAAATATGGATTTAGATCAGCCCACAGAAATGGACGAAACTATCCAGTTAATATTTCGATGTTAGTTTAGTGCTGACCCCTGAAGTTTTTCCCAGTAGCCATGGCCTTTATATAACTATTTGTGCACCCTGTATTAGCCTAATACCAGTCTTTCTAAAATGTTTTTCTTACCACAAAACATACAAGTGGGAAAAGGAAATGAATGTTCAGTCATTGATGCAAGTAAACTCAGTTGGGGTTTTTACAGTAATCTAATAGAACACTACACCTTTTCAGTGCCATGGCTTGATAATACCACCCTTCCTTTTGTGCTCTTCCTTCTACTTCTACCAGTGCTTCAGAGAATGAAATTCCAATTCCTTAGAGTATAAGTGTGATTTGTTGAAATTTATCTGTAGACCCAGGCAATGTCAGTAAACCAAAATGGATGCATTTAGAGTTAAGTACCTTACCAGCAATTTCCCTTTTGAGCATTGGAATGTGATAAAACATTAGAGCTTTACTCTTCAGACTGAAATGTAATACTGCATGGGCTGCAAGAAAATAGATTGGGGAGAACTTGCAGCCATTTGTCCCAGTAATTGACCAACAGAGAACAATAAAACAGTACTCCTCAACACCAGTATCCTGTTGGAAGATCTTGCCCTTCCTCTTACACGTGTTATAAATTGGAATGCTAGTAGGACAAGCACACTTCTCCATTAAATGGATAAATTTGACCCCTGGAACATGAGCAACAGCAGCGTAGCACCTACAAACAACAATAGAAAGATACATTTCCATTGCTGTGGGCCTCTTTAAGGGTGAGAGTAATCTTTTCACATTCCATCTTGAGGTAGTGGTCAGATTAGCTCTGAAGCTGGCACTTACATCTCTCACATTGGGACATTAAGCATCTCCAGCTAACTTTGTTTCCAAGTAACTACCAAACTTTATAAAATGAAATAATCTGATAGAAAACATGAAAGGTTTCCACCACAGAAAGAACACCATGGAAAACAGGGAAGCGAGGATTTGCATGAAACGTGTTAAAGATGCATCATGTACATCTGCAATAATGAAAGAATCCTGTCTATTCAAAAAGTATAAGCTCCAATCACATCATTTTACAAGAAAGATCATCTAACAGCCTATTCATTTCTTAATCTAAATCATTTGGAATAGTTATACAGAAGAGAAAAGCTTGCTTTACCCAGGTACAATCTAGTACATTTTCCCGCCTCAATTCTTTCTCTCTGCTATCTCTGGCCCCAGTGTGCAATTTTTTTTTTTTAAGCATTACAAAATGTCAATACACAAACAAAGGAGGCCAGGAGCAAACTCCTGCTATCACAGAATCTTGTTTTAAAAACTGAGAAACACTGACATGTAATGAAACCTTATTCCCCTTTCCCCCTCCTCTTTGTAAATGATTTGCTTCCCCCTCCTTCTTCATGTATAAATAAACAGAAAATTGTCTGTATATTTGGCGCTTTTTCTCCTTTGGTCTTCATAATCAAGGGCTATTACAGCAATAGATCTTATCTGGAATGGTAGTCCCTCTGCACCTTCAGTTCATATTTTTGTTTATGCTTGGCTGCCATTGTGGCTGTCCCTGATAGTTTTAGGTCAGCCATGACAGACTATGGGTGACACTAAATAAACAAGCTGGGAGTCTGGGACCAGCCAGGAAGGAGTGGGACTAGGGCTCACAGTTTGATTTTCCTTGATTAATCACTCCTTTTATTTAGAATAACTTATTGTGTACAGTACCTGCTTGTCTGGCTAAGCAAATTATGCTATCAACTGGCAAAGATTTAGAAATCTTCATAAGCAAAGAGAAACAAGGAAGACAAGTATAGCTTACTCGAGTGCAAAGTGAAGCTGCCAGCAGTTTTAGAACTGAATCCGGGGTGTTTATTTATTTTCTAAAATAGCATACACACCTCTTTTGTCTGTTGCTTATCATAACCCTACTCTGACCTAAGTAACCTTGTCAAGCCACCTCCCAGGTCACCAAGATCACTCCAACCAGCAGACTAATCATTCTCAGTGATAAGAAAAGGCATGATTTCAAGGGACCAGTGTCTGAGAATCCCTCTTGGCTCCCCAGAAGCACTCTGTAGATGTGTGTGTCTGTCTGCATGTGCGCATTTTGTAGTTTAGAGAGGAGCCTGCCTCATTGCATTATATTTTCTGTTTGGCAACTTAGTTAACAGTAATAGTTGAGTACCTACTGTGTGTCAAACACTGAAACACTCATTGCAAAATCATCACTATCCATTAATTATCTCAAATTTTGCTCATTTGCTCACTGGTTGCGCAGCTGATTACCTAATAACCATGTGAAAAGGAAACAATGTCTCTGACTCATGGCTGACAGATATATTTGAGAATATTTCCCTTCAAATCCAGCAGGTTAACAAAAGGGCCCCTTGTTGTTCAGATTTCAATAACAAATGTAAGCATACTAACATAATTTAGAAAAAATGCATAAATAATTATAACCAAAAATGAACCACCAAATGCTGTGAATAGAGAATTCATGACAAATAGTAATAAAGAACCTTACCAGTAATCAAAGAAGAGAAAATGTCAATATTATTTAAATGTAATTCAAGTGAAAATATAGCTTTTTTTGAGGAGGAGGATAATGCTGGTATGGCTATGGTGACTGGATTTTCTTAGATTCAGCTATTGCCAATGGGAAAATAAATCAATACAATCTATCTCGAAAGTTATTATTCCCATGATGACCACCATATTCTAAATCAGTCATTCCAAACTTTAATTTGTCTAAGAATTAACTGGAGACCTTCTTTTAATTCCAAATTTTCATTAAGTAAGTCTGTGCTGTGTGGGACAGTGGTTCTTCATTTTTAACAAGTATCAAAGCAATAGAGATGCTGCAGTCTTAGCAGGGCTTCAAAACTGTCCATTCCATTTTAATCCCCTACTGAGCCTTTGTATTTCCACAGGAAATATACTGAATCTAAGAACATTTTTTTTAAAGCTTTTTGTTGTGATTAAGGTGAAAGTTCACAGAGCAAATTGATCTTCTATTCACAAGAAAATCATATATATTTTGATATTTATGACAATGATTACAATCCCAAAATGAAACAGCACTCTTCCCACTTCTGTGTTAACTATTTACATTTGTCCATCTTTCGTTTCCCTCCCTACCTTCTGAGCTTTATCCTAAAAAATATGTTGCCCTTTTGTTCTCAGGTAGTTGATTGTTCTAAGGAGTATACTACTGTTCACGTTATAGGTTTGTCTATCATCTGGCTGAAAGCTGAGCCACAGTGGTGAGTACAGTTCCAGACCAAAAGGGTGTCTACCTACAGTCACCAGAAGAAAAGGAGCAATAAAGACTAGAGCAGAAATAAATGAGATAGAAAATAGAAAAACTATAGAAATAATCAACAGGACAACAAGCTGGTTCTTTGAAAAGATTAACAAAATTGACAAAACATTGGAAAACCTACCAAAAGAAAAGAGGGAAAAAACACAAATAACACACATAAGAAATCACCTAGGTGATGTCACAACAGAACCAATGGAAGTAAAAAGTATAATAACAGAATACTACGAAGAGTTGTACTTCAACAAATTTGAAAATCTAGAGGAGATGGATACATTTTTTAAAAACACGACCTACCTAAACTTAACCAGTGTGATGTAGAAAACTTGAACAGACCTATAACAAAAGAAGAAATTGATCAGGTCATCAAAGAACTCCCAACTAAAAAAAAAAAATTCAAGACCATATGGATTCAATGGTTAGTTTCACCAAACATTCAGGGAAGAGGTGTCACCAATTTTACTCAAATTATTCCAAAATATAGAAAAGGATGGAAAACTTCCTAATACAATTTACGAAGCAAGCAAAATCCTTATACCAAAACCAGGGAAGGACATCACTAAGAAAGAAAATTATAGACCTATAGCCCTCAGGACCATTGATTCAAAAATCTCAACAAAATCCTAGCCAACAGAATTCAAAAACACATAAAAAAATTAATACATCATGACCAAATGGGATTCACATCAGGGATGCAAGAATGGTTCAATATTAGAAAAGCAATCAATTTAATCCACCATATAAATAGAAAAAAGGAAATGAACCACATGATCATATTGATAAATGCAGAAAAGGCATTTGACAAAATCCAACATCCATTCCTGATAAGAACACTCAACAAAAAAGTAATTGAAGGGAAATTCCTCAATATAATTAAGAGCATATATACAAAACCAACAGCCAATATCATTCTCATTGGACAAAAGCTGAAAGCTTACCCTTGGTGACCACGAACCAGAAAAGGATGCCCTTTATCACCACTCCTATTCAATCTGGAAGTCTTAGCCAGAGCTATAAAGCAAGACAGGGGACTTAAAGGCATCCAAATTGGCAAACAAGAAGTACAACTATTTCTATTTTCAGACAATATGATCCTACACAAAGAAAACCCAAAATATTCAGCAAAACAAAACAAAACAAAAAAACTACTAGAACTCTTTGGAAGAGTCAACAAAGTGGCAGGGTACAAGATCAACACACAAAAATCAGTTGGGTTCCTCTGTACTAATAATGACAGCACTGAAAAGAAAATTAGAAAAGCAGCATCATTTACAATAGCTGCCCAAAGGATGAAATATTTAGGAATAAATCTAATCAGAGAAACAAAATACCTATGCAAAGAAAACTACAAAACACCACTAGAAACCAAAAGAGATTTACAAAAAAATGGAAAAATATACCATGTCCCTGGATAGGAAAAGTTAATATTGTGAAAATGTCAATACTCCCCAAAGCAATCTACAGATATAATGCAATCCCAATCCAGATTACAACAACATTCTTTAAAAAGATGTAAAAAAAAAAGATTACAGACTTTATATGAAAAGGAAAGAGTACCTGAATAAGCAAAGCACTGCTTAAGAAGAAGAAAAACGATGGAGGCCTTTCACTCCCTCATTTGAAATGTACTACATGGCTACAGTGATCAAAACAGCCTGGTACTTGTACAATGAAAGATACATAGATCAATGGAATAGAATTGAGAATCCAGAAATTAATCCATCTACCCACAGCCAACTGAACTTTGAAAGGGAAGGTATAATCACTTCAAAAGATGGTGCAAAATATTGAAACAAGACCTTTACCTCAGCCCCTACACAAAAACTAACTTAACATGGATTAAAGACCTAAATGTGA
>NW_006408522.1:42622707-42626514 GCF_000296735.1 Chrysochloris asiatica
CTTTCTACTCCCGTAAAGATTTACACCCTCGGAAACCCTGTACAGGGTCGCTATGGGTCGGAACCGACTCGATGGCACTTAACAACAACAACAAAGGCTAAAGTCTTGATGGTTCACTAATCTCTATCCAGCCAGTCAGACTGGTCTTTTTTGTTGTTTTTAAGTCATTTTCAGTTTTAAAGTTTAGCTCCACATATTTCTCCAACTCTATTCGGGATCTTCCTATTGTGACCTTTTCCAGAGCAGTCAACAGTGGTAGCCACGCATATCCTGTTCTTCTGGTCTCAGAGCTAGAGAGGCTGGAGTTCATGTGTGGCCAATTAGTCCTTTATATTAATTGTCTTTGGTTTTCTTTACTCCTTTTTCCTCCATAAGAGGGGAAACCAATAGTTGCAACCACTTAGATTATAAGCTTTTAAGACCCCAGTTGCTACTTATGTAGATGTACAGCATTGTCTTTATGGATTGTTGTTGTTGTTATTATGTGCCGTGGAGTCAGTTCCGACTCATAGCGACCTAGTACAGGGTTTCCAAGGCTGTAAATCTTTAGGGGAGCAGAAAGCCTGTGCTATGCCAATTGACCATGGTGTCCCAGAGACTATGGTCCTGAGCCCCCCAGGTTATAACTAAGAAGTTTTCATAGCTTTGCCCTCTCTATGCTCTATTGTATTCATGGATATATTTGCAGGAAAAGCAAAATATATATGTAGTGATATCCTCTGTCAAATCTATATTTATTTGTGAATGTAATCGTATTCACCTTCCTACCCTTGTTCATCTTGAGTGTCTATCTATATATTAACTCATAGTTTGTTGTGATTACTATTTCTGTGGGATTGGGTATGTAATAATATTTACTACTCTTGATTTTCACTCTTATGCTCCTCCAGTGTCTTCCTTAGCCTTGGTAGTTTTGTACTGAACTCCTCTTATTATATACTCTTTCACCCAAGTTAATGACTGTTTACCCTTTGTTGTTGTTATTATTAAGTGCTGTGGAGTAGGTTGTCTATCCTTTAGTTAGTGATTTTTTTATTCTCTTTTCCCCTTCCATCCCTGGCAACCTTCAGAGAGTCTTTCTTTCCATGTGTAAACATTTTCTTAGTACAGCAGTTCTCTCATGCAATATTTGTCCTTTTGTGATTGACTAATTTCATTCAGTATAGTGCCCTCTAGGTTCAGCCATGTTATGGGGCATTTAAAGATTTGTCATTATTCTTTAACATTGCATAGTATTCCATTGTGTGTATGTACCATATAGTTAGTTTACCCATTCGTCCATTGATGGGTACTGTAGAGTCTACATTTTAATCTTATTATAATGTAATTCTAATTTAGTACATTTGGAGTGAGAATGCAAATTCTCCACAGGGGGGTAACCTGGAATGAATTGCTTTGAAGTTTTGAGGTTCCAGGATCCCATTTTAAATTGAAAATTATCAGAAAACTCCTCAATAACCCTCCCAAAGAACTTGTTCTAAAGAAGTAGGAATGAAAATCAGTCTAAATCACACATGTGAGAACCAGGATAGGGGACATTGTTGGAGTGGGATGAAGCAAAGATAAATACTTTACAGCCAAAGAATTCCCAAGAGGGAGGAAAGATCTACTCTGAATGCTATTTAACAAGTTTTTATGGCATAATCTTGTGGATACATATAAAAGACAGGGAGTAATGCAAACTTGCAACTTTAAGGGAAAGTTTAAAGTAGAGACATATTAGGTTAAACCATTATAAATTGCCAATTTTCAGTCACTGTTCACTTATTTTACATAAAGGTTACTTCCATAGTCCACAAAGACAATAGTCTACAACATATTTTGGTGAGTAGTAACTGGCCTTAAAATCTCATGAACAGCAATCTGTAGTGAAGTTATTGGTCTCTCCCCATCTGGAGCAAAGAAGAGAAAAGAAAATCAAAGACACATGGAAACAATTAGTCCAATGGGTTAATGGGACATGAGAACATTAGTCACTGCAGTCCTGAGGCCAGAACTAGATGGTTCCAACTACCACTGCTGACTACTCCAAAAGGAATCACAATGGAAGGTCATGGATATAGTTGGAGAAAAACATCATGAAAAAGACGAAGCTTATTGGTCAATTTTATGATCATTTTTATGGAGGTGATAAGTGAACAAGTGAAGGTATATGAAATTAGGAAAGTTACACAGAAAGACGGAGAGTAGGTTTGACTTTAGGAAATGTCCACAATTAAGAAGTGAGAAAAGAAAGTTAAGTAATGAAGGAAGGAGGCTGGCAAAGAAGTTTTAAATGATAGGAAAAAATCAACATTTCCCATTCAAAGGTAGCATCTCAATAGTAAAGCACATATAAAAATAACTGCTGTACAAAGATGATAGATGAATTCTAGGAAGGGGTCTTTAATTAAGGAATTGGAGTTCTTTGCTTACCTTTGGAAGAGTGATAAAATTTGGTCTGGATCTAAGTTAGAATAGGAAAGGGAAAAGGAAAATATACATAAAAAGATGACTGATGTGGCACTGTATGATAAGCATTGGACTGCTAACCACAAGGTAGGTGGTTCAAACCCACCAACTGCTCCTTGGAAATCCTATACATTAGGGGTGGGGAACGTGGTGTGTGGATTCTTTGATCTTTGAAATCTTATCTCTTTTTCACTTAGTTCTTCTTCCCCCTAATGACGTTCAAGACTCAAGTCAGTAGCTGATGTGCTTGACCCATTTCAACTTGATGGATTGTGCTTAGATCCCTGATTAAATTTGACTTTTGATGTTGAGTGGATGTAGGTGATATTTCTATATTCTACTAGCTGACTTTGCTGATTTCATTCTTCTTTTGTTCAAAATCTGAGCAGCCTCAAAAATGCTACAAAATTTGAATGTTTTCCTCAGTCTAGATCCTATCAGGGGATACTTAGTCAACAGGTAATGAAAATCCAACATGTGCATTGTTGTTGTGAAGTGCTGTTGATTTGGTTCTGACCCATAGCGACCCTGTATATAGTTTCCAAGGAGCAACTGGTGAGTTTGAACCACCAGCCTTGTGTTTCAAACCAACCTTACGGAGAAGTGCTGATCCTATAGTGCCACGCCAGGGCTCCAACATCCTGATGAAATGAACACCTAAATTGAGCCATTAACTATGTTGCAAAGTAAAGGAGACAACAGAACTCCAGAATTCTGGTACAATTTAATCCCAGCTAAAGCAGAGACTATCAGAAAGATGTTTTGTTGTTGTTGTTAAGTGCCGTCGAGTCGGTTCCAACCCATAGCGACCCTCTAGAGGGTTTCCAAGGAGCGACTGGTGAGCTTGAACCATCAACCTTGCAGCTCAAACTGACTTTGCAGTCTACTGCATTAACCCATAGCACCACCCCAGGACTCCAGAGCTTTACTGACTACGCAAAGGCTTTCTTTTGATTGTGTGGATCATGACAAGCCATGGACAACATTGTGAAGTATGAGTGTTCTGGAACACTTAATTGTGCTTATGAGGAATCTGTACCCGAACCAAGAGGCAGTTGTTCGAACAAAACATGGGAACACTGAATGGTTTCAAATTAAGAAACGTGTGTGACAAGGTTGCATTCTTTCACCATACTTATTCAACTTGTATGCTGAGCAAATAATCCAAGAAGCTGGGTTCTATGAAGACCAACGTGGCATCAGGATTGGAGGATTAACAACCTGTGATACGCAAATGATACAACCTTGCTTGCTGAAAATGAAGAGGACTTAAAATATTTACTGATGAAGATCAAAGAGCACAGCCTTCAGTATGGATTGCATCTTAATGTAAAGAAAACAAAAATCCTCACCACT
>NW_006408522.1:42628228-42629404 GCF_000296735.1 Chrysochloris asiatica
TAGGAAACAAAGGACAAATTCCTCTTGTAGGAAACTATAACACCTCTACAAGAAAAAAACAAAGAACCCAATTAAAACATTGGCACAGAACATGAACAGATATTTCACCAAAGAAGACATTAAGGCAGCCAACAAACATGAAAAAATGTTCATGATCATTAGCCATTGGAAAGATGCAAATCGAAACAATGAGATATCATCTCATCCCAACAATAACAGCGAAGTTCAAAAAAGCAGAAGACAAAAAATGCTGGTAAAGATGTGGAGAGGCTGGGACCCTCCTACATTGCTGATGGGATTGCAAAATGGTCCAACCACTCTGGAAAACAGTATGGTGCTTCCTCAGAAAGTTGGAAATAGAAATATCTTTGTTGTTGTTGTTGTTAAGTGCCATCAAGTCAATTCCCACCTATAGCGACCCTGTATAGGGTTTCCAAGGAGCAGCTGGTGAGCTTGAACTACCAACCTTGCACCTTATGATCAAGCAATTCCTCTACTTGGTATATATCCACAAGAAATACGAGCCTTAACATGAATATATATATGAACACCAATGTTCATAGCATTATTCACAGTAGCAAAATGATGGAGACAACCTAAGTGCCCATCAATAGAAGAACAGATAAACAAACTGTGGTACATCCACACAATGGAATATTACGTTACTCTGAAGAATAACAAGGAAGCTGAAAGCCACCACATAGCATGGATGAACCTTGGGACATTATGCTGAGTGAAATTAGTCAGTCACAAAAGAAGAAATATTGCATAAGATCATTATTGTAAAAACTTAAGAAAAGATACACTAAAAGGTTAAAAAAAAACAAACTCTTTGCTGGTTACTGGAGGGGTGGAGGTAAGGGGAGGTAAGGGATGGTATAGCAGGAGCAGGGTAGGGGATAGACACATCATAGTTCCAGTGTTGGGTGGGCAATATACAAGAAGGGGAAGGATGATGGAAGAACAAGGTAGGTAGGGGAACACTTACGCAGGCTTGCATGGGCTAAACAGGACAGAGGTAAATAGTGATGAATGCTTAACCTTGAACAACAGGGCTCTGTGATAGAACGATTGAAGGACAGTCTGAATGGGTAAAAGAGGGGAAGTCATGTTAAAATGCTTGACTGTCTTATGGATATTGGTTTCCCTCGTCTTTTATTGTAAAATAGACATTTG
>NW_006408522.1:42635848-42645161 GCF_000296735.1 Chrysochloris asiatica
AAGGTGGAGGGTCAGAGAAAAAGAGGAAGACCCCCAACGAGATGGATTGGCCAAGTGGCAGCACCGATGGACTCAAGCATGGCAACAGTAGTGAAGTTGGCTCAGGACCGGGCAGTGGTTTGTTCTGCAGTGCATAAGGTCGCTATGAGTCGATACCGACTCAATGGCACTTTAACAACAACAGCAACAACTTACATCTTGGTTCAAGTTCACCAGCTGCTCCTTGGAAGCCCTATATCGGGTCGCTATGGGTCGAAATCAACTCGACTGTACTTAAAACAACAATTTACATCTTATCCAAATTTCATAAGGAAAATATTTCAAGAGCATTCTTGGTAACCAGTTCAATTTTTTTAATTTAAGGTGGGCATTATAAAATCCTTCACTGGCTATTTGTAATTCAATGGAAGGACTCACAACTGAAAAACAAAAATTTACAGCATATCCAAGTCACTATGTTCCAATGGCCTCAGCTATAGAAGGAATGACGTGGTTGAGTGGTGTATATGGTTAACATGCTTGGCTGATAATCTAAAGATTGGAAGTTCAAGTTCACCTTTAAGCACCTCAGAAAAAAAGACTAGAGGTCTCTTTTGGAAAGATCAGTCATTGAAAACCACGTAGAGAGCAATTCTATTCTGACACACATAGGTTCTCCATGAATCAACTCAACAGCAACTGGTGGTGGTGGTGGTGGTTGTTAAATGCCATCCAGTACGTTCTGTCCCATAGCAACCCTATAGAGTTTCTGAGGAGTGGCTGGTGAGTTTGAACCACCAATCTTGTGGTTTGAATTGACCTTGAAGATCAGTACTTATCCTACAGTGCCACCCCAGGTGGTAGAATAAAGGGATTAGGTGGATTAGAAGACTTCTGACATAGGATTTCACCTTTTCTTTTTTTTAAAAAAAGTGTCTTCTTCATCAATGAAATAAGAAAAAGTGAACCCAGTGGTAGTCAGTCAACATTCTTCATTTAATAAACTTTCATAAAGATATCTGTATATTAGAGGTGCCTGTAAAACCCCTATTTTTCTCATCTGAATAATTAAAATTCCTTTAGCATTCTTTCACAGATATTATTTACTAGGCAGTTCTGAGCCATAATTTTTTGCTTCCAAAATGCATGTGAAACCACAATGATGCTCTTTTTCAAAGGAGGATGTTGGCCAGAGTAGCTGACACCAGGATAGTTTAATTAGTTACGCATTTGCCTCCTATCCAGGTCCAATAAATATGCATTCATCAGCACAGCTGCAGCTCAGCAGGCACATTTAAATTAAAGAGGCTTCCTCAGAGGCTGGGGCAATCCTGGCAGCATCGCTTCACTCTGCCAGAAGCCATATCAAATCCTGAATCAGATGTCTCCTTAAAATTTCTTCATAGGTATCTTCTTGTGACAGTCACAAATACATTGCCAAATTAGATTTTCACATCATTGCCTCATCACTGGTCTTATTTTTAAAGTAAAATCACAGCATTGAGTTTTTTTAATGAAATTAAATAGTTTGGGTATCTTTCCTCTTTACAATTGTTGGTGTTAAGTGCCATGGATGGCATCAGTTTCATTCTCCTTTAAATAAACGTCCACTTGATTTTTTTCTTTTATAGTCACTGTTGCTTTTTTAAAAGGCAACATCATTAAGTGAAAGTAAAATAAAATCTGAAAGATTCTTTTTTTTTTTTTTACATTAGGATACAAATGTAAGTTATCTCAGCTAATAGGCACTGGGTTAACATATTCAAAGTGAGGTGTTAGTACTTGAATATTAACATTTTGAAAGGATGTAGATCTTATTTTCTTTCCCATGAGAAATCCCTTGCTAGAAGAGAAAAGAGCATCACTGTGGAGGCTCTGACCTGTGCTGTGTCAGCCTCTGAACATTCATCCACAGCTTGTGCCTGCCATAAGCAATGACGGATGAGTCAGCTTACCCTTTGCTCTCCCCTGCAGAGAGAATGAGCTTCCTTCTCTTCCAGAAAACCAGGGAGAGAAGGACAGGAAGGAGATGGATGGACATTCAAGAGGCACCTGCAGGGGCACGGTAGGGGTGATAGGTATCAGCAGTACCTGTCACCACATGGAACCTGGCCAAGAAGCGTCAGGACCAGCATCAAGTCCTCCTAGGATGGACCCTCAGTTTGGACCCAGAACAGAAAAAGACTTCAGAAAACGTGGCCTCCTATGCCTGTCTATATTGATGCTTTACAAACTAATACTAAGTTACAATCACCACCATTGTGTTTTGTAGCCTATTCAAGAGATTCCACACATCATAAGGACAATCACAGGGTGGATGAGACAAAGAGGAATTCAGTATAGGGAGAATGCAAAAGGGGAAGTAGAGAGAGATGGCAAAGGACCTCTCAGTTTTGCCCCTACTGTTTGCTCCTTTAAATAACAAGAAGGTTAATGGTTTCTGCAGCCCTAAAATACACCTATGCCTGTCAGTTTCCAAAGGTTAATTGTTGCTGCTGTGGGGAACTGCCCTAATTTGTAATACTTTTAATGATCTCCCTGTAGGCAAATGCAGGAGAGGCCTGCCTGCAGGTGTGCTGTGCACAGGAGAAAGATGGCGTCTCTCAAGGCAATGTTGAATGCTAGACTGGTTTACTGGAAGAGTTTATTAGTGATTGATAGCGAATAATACCCAGGATCAAATAGTACTGGATGATTTTATATTCTATTAGGCTTTATTTTTTTATTACACTTTCAGTTATACTTCAACTCTGTTCAATTATACTCCAACAGTTCTTTTCTTGTCACCTTGAAGTTTCTGGACTATCCACAACGTCCTTCTGCAATACAGTTCATGGCTTTGAGAGGTCAACACAAGAGAAGTGAATGGCAAAAGGCAAACAAATCTTAGTTCAAGGCCACAGTGTTTCCTTTGTCCCTGGTGACAGTAATTGTATTTTGAAAACTCAAAATTGAGATACTCTGACACCTGTCTGAAAGAGTAAATTCCAGGATATAGACTTACCACAATTGTTATAACAAATTAGTTCCTGGTGACTCAGTGGTTAAACTGAGCCACATTCGGTCAATTTTCTAACCTGAAAAGGAGATGGTTAAAAATGTATGTGTTGCTATTCCTTTGATACAAAGATAGAAACTGTTACCAAGTGTACAGTTAGTTTAGGTATTCATTTTTTCTAGCAGCATCAAGGATTCTTTGTCTTCCTTAAAAGCAGTTCTAACTTGTGTGGCCTCCTTTCATCTTTTTAATCAGTAGACAGTGAAACATACACTAATACACTCCTGGTTGCCTATCTGAAGCCATTCATGGACATAGATAGAGGATTAGGCAGCCTGCTCTGTAGTAGGCAAACAGATAGAAGGTAAAGACTCTTTCCTCTAGTCATAATGCACTAGAGGGGCTGTCTTATTACAGATTCACTGCTTTGGTGCTATAAGGAATTTCTTCGTGGAAGCCTGCTTTTATACGATAATAAAAATGATATGGTCCCCATGCCTTGTTTCCTAACTGTGTAAGTGTGATGTGGCAAAACAAAACAGTACAGGTTTAGGCATGGAATGGCATTGACTTTGTGTCCCACTTCTATTAATGTCAACTTTGGTGAGGCACTTTGCTTTCTTTCTACATTTAGTCTTCTGTAAAATGGAATTAATACCATGTGACCCACCTACTTCCCTGAGTGATAGATAGTTTATGCATAAACTGTATGTAAATTATAAACACTCTATCAATACAAAGTGTAATCAATCATTATTAAGGAACTGATAGATAGCTGCCATCAGGATTTCACTTCCTTGCCCCTATTTAAGGATGAGCATAGTCATGTCATTGCTTTTCAATGAATTATTAGCATAAATGTCATTCATCAAGAGGAAGTGTCTAACAATTATGTTCTTGAGAGTATATAATATATAGAACCTTGCTGGTCCACATTGGACATGGAGCATGACCAAGAAATAAACTATTGTAGTAAGCCAATGAGATTTTAGGATTCCTTGCTAACCTATTGTGAGTTAAAACCTTTGGCTTTGCCTTTGACACACTTTATCTCCTACTCTTTGAGTGGAAGGGAATCTGGTAATGGTTTTCCTATGGTTAGTTTATATTAGATAGCAGTGACTCAGAATTGGCCTACCAGTGACTGGTCTATGGTTTACTTTATATAAAAGTGCAGGGATTAATGCATTGTGTCTCAACTTTTTATTTCTTCAACATCTGGTGGCTTTTGCCAGTGAAGATGCTGAAAGATCCTCTCTGCATGAAGACTCAGCTTCGATACCTAATGCTAAGTTCTGAAGGGGTTGTAGTGTCAAAAGTTAGACAAAAGTTAGACACTGTAGGATCAGCACTGGACTGCCAAAAAAAAGGTCAGCAGTTCAAATCTACCAGCTGCTACTCAGAAACCCTATACAGGGTCACTATGAGTCAGAACCGAGTCAATGGCACTTAACAACAACAGCAATGATAAAGGATGAAAAGGGTAAGATTTATTAGCAAGAAGAAGAAAGAAATCTTAAAAAGACCAGAGAACAAATTTATAGCCCCAAGAGAATCTGCCTGGTTCTTCACCAGAGGTGGGAAAACCCATTGTACTGGTGAATAGTTTAGACCAATACTGTTATGTCTTAATCAGGAGTCTGGTTGTAATCCACAAAAATGAACTGTACTTTAACAGAAAACACAATTTAATGGTAAGATAGATATAGCTCTCAGATTTTCAAAGAAGACTTTTAAAAATCAGCAGAGAAAAGAGCCAAGGCAACAGTGGACATCTCAGGAACAGGGTCCTTTGAACAAACTCCTCAGTGATGAATGAGTGCCTTTTTGTCACTCTTCTCACATCAAAATGCAGGGTAAAGTTACAAATCACAGACTGATGCCAGAGGACAGCAGAAGACCTTGATTTGCCATCATAGTAAACTCTGTGCCGTGGAGCAATGATTTTTCCTCTAAGTAAATTGAGATGGTATTAGTAGAAGAAATGGAACTAAATGGGTGGGAAAAGAAAATAAAAACACTAGTAACAGAAAAATAGTCCCGGAGGCATAAGGCTGATTTTATATTTGGCTTAAGAAAGAACTAGAAAATGCAATCAGTAGACTGCACATGGAAATGGCATTCTTAAATTATACTTATAGAATATGATCATTGTTGTTGTTGTTAAGTGCTGTTGAATCAGTTTCAACTCATAGCAACCCTGTACAGGGTTTCCAAAGCTGTAAATCTTCGTGGTAGCAGAAAACCTCATCTTTCTCCTGCAGATATGCTGGTGACCTTGAACCACCAATCTTGTAGTTAGCAGTCAGGTAGTCATCCTACAGAGACAAAGTGTTCCCAATACGATCCTTGATTTTGTGTATAACATACAAAAAAGTAAACAGACAGTAAGAGTAATAGTCATGTAACAAATTTCTCAAACAATATCGATCTATGTGAAGTAGTTACTGCCTATGAGGCACTAAGTTTTCAAAGATGAAGTGGAACAGAACATTCTGAAGAATTGTCAGTAAGTAGTTTTAAACTTGATCTAGGGATTGACAGATGGGAATAAAAGAATTATGTTGCAGCAAGAAATCAAATTGTGTAGAAAACTTTAATGCAAAACAGATAGTAGTAATTTAAAATGATTCTCATCTAATGATTTTGAAAGCAGCATGTTCATTTCAAAATTTCTGATTAACCTTTTTTCTGCATGATAACTTGAATTGATATTCTATGTTTAGACTCAGTGAATGCTGATGGATACAACATCTCCTTTAATTTTTTTATTTTTTATTTTGTTAATTCTTTGCCTCTCTTCGTTTTATTCATCACCTGTACAAATGCTCTTCAGATTGTGATGAGTTCTAAATGGATTGATTGCTTGTTTTAAAGAGCTCCCTCATTTCCTTTGGGGAAGAAATTGTATTTTTAAGAAGGTCTGCTCTGAGGCATAATGTGAGATCATGGTTCAGGATTCTTGTAATATTTTCAAGCAGGAATATGAAATGAGACACCTACAGTACCTGAGGAGAGTTAGAATTTTTCTCAGAAGACTGATCTTGTCCTTTTATCTGCTTTGTGATTGTGAATGTGGGTTTGCACGTGCATGAACACGGGTCTTCAAAGAAAGGCATAGGAAGGGCAACAATGTTAAGAAATGTGAGAAATGAAGCACTAAAGGAACAGAATATATCCTTATAGGGAGAGAGGCTGTGACAAGGAGGAAGGTAGACCTTAAACTGATAGACAATGAAGTGGGAGGATAGAAGCTTTAAAAGGTTAAGAGTTTAATGATTTAAAATTTTTCAAAAGTAGAAAAAAAAAGATGATATATGTTCATATTTAAGAACTCAACACTCAAAGTTAAGATGTTATTTTACTTAAGTAATTCAACTCCTACAGAGAGACTAGTTTGAAATCTAAGTAACAGGTTTGAAATATAACTTCACCTCAGAATAATGAGTTCAAAGTCCAGCTGAGTTTGGATTGCATTGCTCCTCCTAGCCCTACAGAGGGACTAATTGAAGAATGGACTGTTAACAGAGATCTTTATTGGAGTCTTTCATAAGAAGGTCTTTAGAACCAAAGTATTTTGTGGTTTGAATCATCTAAAATGAGTCCCTGAAGCTTAAAACTAAAAGAAATCCTAGCTATTGGGGCAGGTTTGGAAGGCTTTTTATTTATAATGCTCACATATAAAAAATGGTTACCAGCTGTTCTCTTGGTCCAATCCTTGCCAAGACCAGAACAAGGAGAAAGGATCTAAATCATAAAAAGAAAGTTGTGTTTTAAACATAAGGAAAGACTTCCTGCTTTGGTTCAGTGGAAAAGCATTATATTATAGTTCAAGAAACACAGATTCTAGGCAAAGCTTTGCCTCTCTGAGATGGAAGTGGACATGTGTGTAAGCCCCATTTTCCTCTTCTTTAAAAAAATGGTATTGAACTAAATTTTCTTTCATCTCACATATAGTTAGCAGCAAAGGAG
The DNA here is from genome assembly GCF_000296735.1 of Chrysochloris asiatica. Classification (NCBI taxonomy): domain Eukaryota; kingdom Metazoa; phylum Chordata; class Mammalia; order Afrosoricida; family Chrysochloridae; genus Chrysochloris; species Chrysochloris asiatica. The sequence continues at coordinate 42,642,798 of NW_006408522.1, forward strand.
TATGATGTTTCTGGGTGCCTTCCACCTCCTTAACCTAACATCAATCTCCAAACTATGTCATAAAAGATTTCATATAATCTGGGGAGAGAAGTAAGGATCTGTGTGGAAAGAGTTGGATGCTTCCTAACAATTCAAGCCAAGCTGAAGGACTGATTCATGAAAACTTTGAAGATTTTGAAATTGGTACCTAATTTTCACCTAGATCAGTTTAACGGTGAGTGGTTTGCTTGAGCAGACTATGTGAAGAGTAAGAGTGAGGGATAGAATGGATGCAAAGTACACTTTCATCAACAGCTGGCCAGGCTGTATATTCCTCATAGGCAGTATACAGTATCAGGGCTTGAGCACTTGAAAGAATCCCTCCCAACAGATGTGATTAACTAAAACTCTTTGTAAGAATTATACATCCAAAAGCAGGAAGGAGTCAGGACCCATGATTCCGATGGTACATCCTCTATATCAAGAAATGATCCAGCAGAAAGAACATGCTGCCAGGAATATCTAAAGGTCCCAAAATATTTATCATGAAATAAAGAACCAGTATTTAAGCATAGACCACTCATAAAATAAAAACTCCTTGCTGTTGATTCCAACTTATAGTGACCCTATTTGACAGCCAAGTCTTTATCCCACAGAGTGACGAATGGGTTGAAATCGCCATCCCTTTGCTTAGCAGTCCAAGTGCTTTCATCATTTTGCCACCAGGGCGCCTTAGGACCATCCATAGGACCCCAATTTACATTACAAGAAGCACAACCACAATAGAACCTTCTGTTATTTCCTTCTAATCATCCTTCTTGCTTACACCAAACTTGGGGGCTGGGGACCGAGCAGAGGTGGGTGGTGGTGGTGGCGCATGTGGTGTTGTGGGTTAATGTGCTGGACTGCTAAGCCACTTTGAACAGCTAGCAGTTCAAGCTCACCAGCTGCATAGGGTCACTATGTGTTGGAACCAAATCAGACAGCACATAACAACAGAAGTTAGAAAGTGGCAGAATGAAGAGAGGAGGAAGAGGATGTGGGAAAGAGAAAGGAAGAGAAGAAGAGGGAAGAACACAGAAAGAAGGGGAAAGGAGAGGAAGAGAAAGAAAATACAGACTGTTGTTGTTGTTGTTGATAAATGCCTCAACTATATAACATTTAAAGGAACTCTGGTAGCATATTGGCTACGAATAGAGCTGTGAACCGCAAGGTCAGCAGTTTGAAACTACCACTGTTCCACGGGAGAAAGATGAGGCTTTCTGCTCCTGTAAAGATTTACAACCTCAGAAACCCTGTACAGGGCCCTATGAATCGGAACCGACTCCATGACACATAACAACAACAACATATAACATTTAAGGTGATTTATCCTGCTGTTTCTTCTGACTGGTTTTGGTTTCCCTGACCCCACACTACCAAGGATTTTCCTTCTATGCTTCTGAAAATACTCATTCTATTTCCTCATTCCTGATCCCCATTATCTATGTTTCACACATTTCTTAGTGACTTGAGACACATATTATACAGATTTGGGTTCAAATCCTAGCTGTATGTTAATCTATAAAATGGAGAGAATCACGCATACCTCACAGGATTTTTGTAAAATAATGGAAATAACATACCTGTCCCATAGAAGGCTCTCAATAAATTTTGACTCCTTTCCCTCATAGTTGTCTCTCCCTTTCTCTGTTAACAGTCTTCTCCATGGTCCAGCTATCATTTTTTAGTAAGTCATCCCAAAATGTATTATATGAAGAGGGTTCAAAAAAATTCATGGAAAAAATGGAATTAAAAGATAAGTTTTTTAGACACTGGAGGGGGAGAGAAAGGAATAGTCAGAAACATCACCATAGAAAGCTTATAAGTCCGTCTTCTGGCTATAACTGATTGGAATACCTAAAATGGGGCTACAATGTGCCCAGTGAAGGAGGCTTCCTGTGGAGCCTCTGCAATACACAAGACTATAGGTAGAAGCCTGAACCACATCCAGATCTCCAAAGATGGGAAATTTTCATTTGAAAGGACGAGTAGACCAGCCTGGAGCAGCTAGAAGAACAGAAGATACTTCTTGAAAGGAAGACCTACAGTAAAAATACAAAACAATAGAGGCTGATGAACTGTTACTATAAGAACAAACAAGTTGCTTGCCCAGCAAACATCAAGGCAAGTGGTCGGATCCCCTCAGTGCAAACCCCCTTCCAAGAATAACATTCAGTGGGAATACACACTCTGATTGGTGACCATGTTCCTCACTGATAAGGGAAAATGAGGAAAAAACAGCAATGAAGTGGTGAGCTAAGCCCAACAATGTGGAGAGTGAAGCGTGCAGCTAATAAAAAGAGAGGGCATATGCACAAAAACTCCCACACTTGCAGATAATAC
>NW_006408522.1:42646183-42650407 GCF_000296735.1 Chrysochloris asiatica
GCTACCAGAGTTCCTTTTTATGCCCCCTCATATGTGTAATCTCGTTCTTATTTTACACATGAGAAAATACAGTCTCACTCTTTCCCAAGTTAAATGTTACTGGTATTTATTTCATTGTAACAGATCCATCTTTGCTTGTCCACTGGTTCCAAATCATCTTACCCTTTAGCTTTCTTATTTTTGAGAATGACACTAGTCATTCAGATTTAAAACCCTACTGATGTCTTTGATTCTTTCTTCTCTCATTCCTCGTGTTTCTATTCTTTTTCCAAATGTACACTTTCGGATGACTCCAACATAATTTAAAGATGGAAGGAATCTTTGTGATAGCATAAGACAACACCCTAATTTCACAGATAGGGCAAACCGAGGTCCAGAGAAGGGAGGTTTGATTGGAGAAGAGGTACAAGTAAGATCCAAATCCTCTGAGACAGAGAACCATGTTCTTTTCATGACATCTTACAAATAGACATTATTTTCAACATTACAGCCACCTCTACCCTGGTTCAAGCAATTGGTATGCTTACCCCATGATTAGGCAGCTTTCTATATCTTCTCTCTGACACAATATATCTGCACACCCCTTTTTTGACTAATCTCATGACAGTATGGTTCTGCTATGTTACAGGGACATGAGATCTGTTCTGGTGCCTTATAAACACATAGGCTACCACTGTTTTACACACTTCTCCTTTTCTGTAACAACCTTCAAAATTGTGTTCATGCTCATATACATTCTAGCATTTATTTGTTTTCACACTCAATTACTCAGGTGTATATATATTTTTCCTTATCTTCATTCTAAATATCATTAATATATAAAATCTAGAGTTTTATACATTAGAATATTTATTGAAAGAGTCCTGGTGTGGTGCTGTGGGATAAAGCACTGGACCACAAAGTCAGTTTGAACTATAATGTCAGTAGTTCAAATTCACTAGCCGCTCCTTGGAAAACCTATACAGGGCCACTGTGAGTTGGAACTGACTTTATGGTGCTTAACAACCACAGCATATTTATTGAACATATGTAGAACTATATCTTACTATTAAAACTAAAAGATGTTTATTTGTATATCACTTAAATCCATGCCATACACCACATTTTGAAGATAACAAATCATCAAATTATTAAAAAATTGAAGGAAAACTAGGCTTGCCTAAAAGAATAATTTTCAAACAGTTAGAATGATTTGAAAATTAGGTCATAAATTTACTGTCATTAGATCTATGCAAGTCAACATTAGTCAATCTCTTAAGAAATACAACACAGAGAAATACTACTTAGAATATATTATCTTTAAGGTCTTATACAGCCCTGAGATTCTATGATTTCAGAGTCTAAATCAATTTGTTGGTATCCAATGAATGGTTTATGGAATAAGTTTTCACTTACATAGTCTACTTCCTCAAAAACAAGCTGTAGTTGCTCTCTATTGACTTCTAAAGGAAGTGCTTTATGATATCAGTAAATAAAGCCTTCATTTTAACTTTTGAACGTTTCTAATAAATAAAACCTACTTTCTTATTTAATCAAATAATTTATATTAACTTTCAGTCTTCTTTCCAAGTTCATTTCATCTCCCCTGCAACAAGATGACCCTTCACCCCAATTCTGCAGTCATTCCTGAAGTAGGAATGCCAATGAAACCAATAGAAGGCTTGAGCATTTTAATTCTTGGAGAAAGGAGCATTTTGCCTCTTAGATCACAGTAATAAACCTGGCTACTCTCATTCTCAAATTTCTATTTTGTTTTCACTTCCCATTTCTTTAAAAAAAATAAAAATAAAAACAGCAACATTCCTCAAAGGGGGAGGGGGAGAATAAGAAGGGTCTAGACTACCAATTTCTCTCTTTCTCTCTGAAGAAAAGAAAGAATTTATAGCTCTTAGTGGTTGTGAAAACCAGGAAATAATAGAGAAATCATGCATTCTGCAGGAATTCTCCTGAGTGTATTAAATTAAACTGACAGCATTGATATCGCTATTCATGTTGAAATAATTAGCAATTCTAAGGCTATTAATGGTGCATTGTATCACTGTTTTAGAATTGGTAGGATGAATGCAAAAACCTTTTGGTGACTTTTGCTCCTACTAAAATTTAATTAGCCTTAGTTAGTGACCTCATGTTTTATGTAACAGTACACTCCAAAATGATTTCATAAAGAATTAAGTTTTGGAAGAAAGTCATTCTTGCTTTAAAAACTCGCATCACATAAAAGTTCTCTGAGTGTTTTTTAACTACTTTTGCAAGGTATTCTTATAATTGCTAACATTACCTATGGGACTGACTGACTTTGAATTTAATTGAAGTAAAAATGCGTCTCTTTGACAAGGTCACTTTTTAAAGTGGAGCTGTACTACTTTGCATTACAGTTCTGATTTTTTTTTCTTTCTAAATTAACTATGATCTATAAAATTATCGATAAAGAATAATACCTTGGCCATCAAATATTAATGATGATTACAAGAGGGGAAAACTATTTTTAATGCACATAAAATTTATAGATGGTAATGATCTCTACTAAATCTGAAAGACTTTCTGTATGACTTGATACGAGCAGTACAGTGGGGCTCAGCAGCAGCATCTGAGCCAAGACATAAGATATTTGAGACTCTGAACTCTACACTGAAATCAAATGAGTTCAAAACAAACAAACAAACAACACAATATTTTATGTAGGTGGTACGGTGGTGGGTGCTATTATGGCTGTTTGCCAGGGCTGTACAAGAAGTGAATCCACCAATAGCTCCATGTTGCTTAGTTGGAATATTATTGATATTTTGAGATTTCATATATTCTGAAAGCACATTACAGTAAAATGGTTATTTGTTTTATATTAATAAATTATCTTTCTTTGACAATTTCACAAATATAAGACTTCTGCTCCTTCAGAAAAGTTGCTATGAAATGCATCCTCCTAGGTTTAAGAAAAAGAAAATGATATTCTAATCTTTCCTCCAGTGGGTCAATTGACCCAAAACTAATATTAAACTTCTACCTAAGCTAAAGTCAATATCATGCTGGTCAAATGAACCATGATGGCTCACTATACTCAGGAAACAATGTTAGAAATACATTCGATTTTTTCATGTAGTATTCAATTCTTTAAGACCTAATAGTTTGATAATGCAATTTTGTTATGTTAGAAGCTAAAGGACACGTAATAACTATGGGACTCTGTTTGTTAGTGGTATTTGCAAATATCACTCAAGGCAGGGTTGACACTCCAGGCTGAGTCACATAAACTGTGATCATGAAAAGACCATGAGCCTCAGAAGTAAAAGAAAAAAGAAAATAACCACTGCATTCAGGATTCAAACTACTTAAAATTTATGAAGATGTAAAAATCATTAAATTCCTATGTGTCCCAGTTTCCTACTCTATAAAAGGGATATACAGATCAACTCCTAGTTCATTTAGTTTTTGTGTGTGTGAATCAAATGATATGGTATATATAAAAATATTTAAAATGCCAAGAAATACGTATACTCCCACATGTCAGTTTGTCATCATGTGGTGATGTGCATGTTGCTTGTGAGGCTGGAAGCTATGACACTGCTGCTTCAAATATCAGCAAGGTCACCCATGGTGGTCAGCCTTCAGTAGAGCTTCCAATCTAAGACCACTAAGAAGAAGGAATAGGCAGTCCACATCTGAAAGATTAGCACCTTGAAACTCTATGAATAGCAGGGAACCACTACATAGTAATATACAGTAAGAGAAGCTCAGTCCATCAGGTTGGAAGACACTCAAAACATGACTGGAAAAGAGCTGCCTCCAAAAATACAGTTGAACTTAAAGACATGACAGAGGATCTTCATTTGTTTATGGGACAAGACTCAAAATTAGAAAGAACAATTGCAAATGTCTATTAAATGAAATTTATGCACCCACCATTAAAGCCAGTGAAATGAAATTAAAGAATTCTACCAACTTCTTCAGTTTGAAATTGATCAAACAAGTAACCAAGATGTTTTGATAATTATTGGTGATTGGAATGTAAAGGTTGGAAACACAGAGGAAGGATCAGCAGTTGAAAAATATGGTCTTGGTGATAGAAATGATGCTGGAGATCTCATGATAGCATTTTTTTTTTTTTTCGTTTTTGTTTTGTTTTAAGGTTTTTATTGTGGATTGTGTGAAAGTTTACAGGGCAGATCATCAGTTTTACATACAACAAATCATACACCTTGTTTCATTAAAATGATTATAATCCCCTCC
>NW_006408522.1:42667047-42669255 GCF_000296735.1 Chrysochloris asiatica
AGCAACTGTACACATAGACCTCATCAAATGGGATACACAGAAATCAAATTGACTATATTAATGGGAAGAGACAATGGAGAAACTCAATATCATCAGTCAAAATAAGGCCAGAGGCTGATTGTAGAACAGACCATCAATTGCTGGTATGCAAGTTAAGGCTGAAGCTGAAGAAAATTAAAACAAGTCCATTAAGAGCCAAATATTTTGTTCTACCTGATTTTAGAGACCATCTGAAGCACAGATTTGACACACAGAACACTAATGACTAAAAACCAGATGAGTTATAGAACAACAGCAAGAACATCATATATTAAGAAAACAAAAGGTCACTAAAGAATGCCAGAAAAGACTCTGAAACTTGCTTTTGAATTAGAGTAGATCAAGTAAAAGGTGAAAAAAAATGATGAAGTAAAAGAGCTGATCAAAAGAATTCAAAGAACTGCTTGAGAAGTAAAAATAAGGTATTATAAAGAAATGTGCAAGGACCAATATATAGTTAAAAAATCAAAAGAAGAGAACATGCTCAGCATTTCCTAACCTGAAAAAAAAAACCAAAAACTGAAGAACAAAGTGAAGTCTTGAATTACAATTTTGAAAGATTCTGTAGGCAAAATACTGAACCATGCAAAACTCATCAAAAGGAGGTGGAAGGGATATACAGGGTCACTGTACCAAAAAGGATTGGTCTACATTCAACAATTTCAAGAGGTAGCATATTATCAAGAACTGATGGTATTGAAGGTAGAAATCCAAGCCACACTGACGGTATTAGCAAAAGCAAGATTCCAGGAATTGATGGAAAACCAATTAAAATGTTTCAAAAATCGATGCAGTGCTAGAAGTAATTACTAGTCCATGCCAAAAAATGTGGAAGATGAATACCTGACCAACTGAATGCATAAGATCTGTATTTGTGCCCTTTCCAAAGAAAGGTAGTTCAATAGAATGTCAAAATTATCACATGCAAGTAAAATTTTGGAGAAGATTATTCAAAGTCAGTTGCAGCAATGTCAACAGGGAGTAGCCAGAAATTCAAGTCAGATTCAGAAGAGGACGTGAATGAAAAATATGACTGCTGACATCAGCTGGATCTTAGCTAAAAGGAGAGAATACCAGAAAGATGTTTATTTGTGGTTTTTGTCTATGTACAAGCATTCAACTATGTTGATTATATAAAACTGTGGGTAACATTACGAAGAATGAAAATTCTAGAACTTTTAATTGTGCTCATAAGTAACCTATTTATAGACCAAGATGAAGTCATTCAAATAGAACAAGGGGATACTACCTAATTTTAAATAAGGAAAGGTATGTGCCAGAGTTTGTATCCTTTCAGCATACTTAATCAGTATGCTATGCAAATAATCTGAGAATGTGGACTGTATGAGAAGAAAGAACACAGCATCAGAATTAGAGGAAGGATCATCAACAATTTGGAATATGCCAATGACACAACCTTATTTCCTGAAAGAAAAGAAGACTTGAAGCAATTGCTGATGAAGATCAAACAAAGAATACAGTCTTCAGTATGAATTAGAACTCAGTAAAATGAAAACAAAAATCCTCAAACCACACCAATAAGCATCATGGTAAATGGAGAAAAGATTGAAGTTGTCAAGGTTTTCATTTTACTTGGATCCACAATCCATGCTCATGGAAGCAGCAGTCAAGCAATAAAATGACATCTTGCATTGGGCAAAGCAGATGCAAAAGACCTCTTCAAAGTGTTCAAGAGCAAAGATGTCACTCTGAAAACTAAGATTTGCCTGATCCAAACCATGGTATTTTCAGTCACCTCACATGTATGTGAATGCTGAACCATCAATAAGGAAGACAGGAGAATTGACGCACTTGAGAATTGATACAATTGATGTATTTGGTGAAGAATACTGCAAGTATCATTAACAATGAAAATAACAAACAAATCTGTCTTGTAAAAACAAAGGCAGGGAGTCTTTGTTTCACATACTTTGGACATGTTATCAGGAGAGATCAGTTTCTGGAAAAGGACTTTTTACTTGATAAAGTAGAGAGTTAAGGGGGAAAAGGAAGACCTCCAAGGAGATGGATTGACACCGGAGTTGTAACAGTGGGCTCAAACATAACAATATGAGGGTGGTACAGAACTGAGTGGCATTTTGTTCTGCTGTACTTTAGTCACTATGAGTTGGAGCCAATTTAATGGCACCTAACAACAATAACATACAT
>NW_006408522.1:42670085-42671446 GCF_000296735.1 Chrysochloris asiatica
AAGGTGCTGTGGGATAATGCATTGGAGCACAAGGTCAGTGGTTCAAATACACAGGCCACTCCTCAGAAAACTTACACAGGCTCAATATGAGTTGGAACTAGCTCAAAGGCATTTAATAACAACAACAGGCATTCACAGCCAACCAGCCAACTGAAAATATAATTAAGAAGGATATCTGAAGGAGGGAATCATGGCATGGCACTGTGGGGTAATGCACTGGACTGCAAGGTCGGTTTGAACCACAAGGTAAGCAGTTCAAATGTACCAGCTGCTCCTCAGAAACCCTGTGCCAGGTCACTTAATGACTGATGCTAAGGCAATTAACAACAGCAACAAAACAACACCAACTTAAGGAGACAACATTTTTAAAAGGTTCTGGACAGGAAGTGGCAAAGTGTAAGGGAGAGAGGTATTTTAAGGCTAAAAGAGTAATATGGCACAAATACCTACTCCATGGTTTCCTTCATTTGCTTGTTTCATTTGTTAGTCTGGGAAACACTTCTTTGCTAAGGTAAAGCAAGGTGTTTTATTTTTGTTTTTATTTATAGATACAGAACAAATTCTAGAGGCTGAAAACAAGAGTTTTGTATACAATGAGACTTGCAACAACCCAAATACCCATCACCACACATTAAACAAAGTGGTATCTATGTGTAATGGGATATTGCTCAGTCACAAACATAAGTGAAGTCTTGATGCACAACACAACATGGATGAACATTTGAAACATCATGCTGAGCAAACTAAAACAGTCGCCAAAGGACAAATGCCGCATAATCTCACTTATATAAATAAACCAATTTATAGAAACCAAAGATTATTAGTGATTACCAGGAGTAGGAGAGAGAAGGCTATAGGGAGATTTTGCTTAGGGGCATTGAGTTAAGTTAATGGTAGTGGAATGATAGGAAAAAGAATAGTGAGAATGGTTGCACAATTGAAGAATATAATCAGAGTCATGGAACTATACATATAGAAACTGTTGAGATAGTATGTATTTAGTTTCTTTATATGTTCATCACTATTGTTGTTGGTAGGTGTGATAGAGTCAGTACCAACTCATAGCAACCCTAGGCACAATAGAACAAAACGCTTCCCGATCCCCCACCAACCTCAGAATCTTTGCTACGCCCAAGCCTATTGCTTCTGCAACTGTGCCAATCAATCTCATTGGGGTTCTTAATCTTTTCATATTATGTTTCAACATTACAAAACATAATATCCCTTCCAGAGACTGGTCCCTTCTGACGACATAAACAAAGTATGAGAGAAGAAGTCTGGCCATCCTGGCTTCCAAGGAGCATTCAAGCTGTTTGTTCTTGTGGCAGTCCAAGTTACTTTCAATATTCTCCTCCAACACC
>NW_006408522.1:42672106-42673266 GCF_000296735.1 Chrysochloris asiatica
CATAATCCACACAATTGAAAGCCTTTGTGTAGTCAATAAAGCACAGGAAAACATCTTTCTGGTCTTCTCTGCTTTCAGCCAAGATTCACCTGATGTTAGCAATGATATCCCTCATTCCACATCCTCTTCTGAATCCAGCTTGAACTGCTGGAAGTCAATGTATGGTTGCAGCCATTTTGGTATAATCTTCAGTAAAATTGTATTTGCATGGGATATCAATGATATTGTCTGATGATTTCTGCATTTTGTTGAGTCACCTCTCTTTGGAATGGGCAAAAATATGAATATCTTCCAGTCAGTTGGCCAGGTAGTTGTCTTCCAAATTTCTTGGCATAGATGAGTGAGAGTGCCTCTAGTACTGCATCAGTTAATTGAAAGGTGTCAAATTTATTACATCAATTCCCAGTGCCTTGTTTTTTGACAATCACTTCAGTGCACCTTAGACTTCTTCCTTCAGGCTTATTGGCTCTTGATCATATGCTACCTCATGAAATGGTTGAACATAGACCATGTCTTTGTGGTACAGTAACTTTTTATTCCTTCTATCTTCTTTTGATGATTTCTGCATCATTCAATATTTTGCCCATAGAATCCTTCAATATTTCAAGTCAAGACTTGAATTTTTTATTTAGTTCTTTCATTTTGAGAACTGCTGAGCATGATTTTCACTTTTGGTTTTCTAACATTTCATTATAATATTTGAGTTTGTCTTCTCAAGCTGACATTTAAATTTTTCTATTCAACTCTTTCACCTCCTCATGTCTTTCATTTGCTTTAGCATCTCTATGTTGGAGAGCAAGTCTCTTCTGAGATCCAATTTTATCTTTTCCTCTTTTTTTTATTCTTAATGATCTCTTGCTATCTTGCTGTATGATGTTCTTGATGTCATCCCACAACTCCTCTGGTCTTGGTTCTTTAGTATCTAATGTGTCAAATCTGTTCTTGAGATGATACCTAAATTCAGGTGGGATGTATTCAAGATCATATTTTGGCTCTTGTGGAGTTGGTTTTTGATGTTTTTAAAAAGCTTTTATTGTGTATTGAGTGATTGAAATCTTAAAGGGCAGATCACCAGTTTCACATTCAGCAAATCATTGTAATCATTACGATAACCTCCATGCACCCTTGTTGTTGTTGTTAGGTGCCATCAAGTTGGTACC
>NW_006408522.1:42674826-42675802 GCF_000296735.1 Chrysochloris asiatica
AGAAAGATGAGGCTTTCTGCTCCTGTAAAGATTTACAGCCTTGGAAACCCAGGGTTGCTATGAGTTGGAACCGACTCCATGGCACATCACAACAACAACAACTCCTTGTCATTGATTTTGGAGAGCTTGATCATTATATGTCTTTGTGATTTTCTTTTGTTGTCTATACTTCCTGGGGTACATTCAGCTTCTTGAATGTTTATCTTCTCATCTTTCAAGATGTTAGGAAAATTTTCTTCCTGAAACTCTTCAACTGTCTCCTCTGTGGACTTCTCTGATTCATTCTGTTCCAGAATGCAAATTATGCTTAAGTTGTTCCTCTTCATGTTATCTAGCATGATTCTTAGACTTTCTTCAGATTTTTTTATCTTTCTTTCTCCTTGCTCTTCTATTTTAGCAGTATTGAGAGATTTGTCTTCCAGCTCGCTAGTGTGGCTTCCATCTCTTCTATTCTGCTTCTTTCCCCTTTCAGTGTATTGTCCATTTATTATATTATTAATCAGCTGGACCTCTTTTTGCAAATTTTGAATTATTTTCAATGCTTGTATCAATCTTGTTTGATTGCTCTTGTAGTACTTCTTCCTTGCTTTTCTCCACCCCTTTTTGGAGCATTTGAATTTGCTTCCATATCATTCTTCAGAATTCCTTCTCATGCAAATCCAAAACCTAGTCTTCCTCTTCTGTGGAGTCTTTGTCTGTATCCAGCACATTTGTCTCAGTTACTCTTTTCTGTTTTGGGGCATGTTTTGAGATCATTTGTTGTGTTTGAGATCTTTGGTTGTCATTTCCTGTAATTGTGTGGGTTTTTTAATGCTTAAAAGGAACTCTGGTAGCGTAGTGGTTACAAATCGGGCTGCGAACATAAAGGTCAGCAGGTCGAAACTACCAGCGGTTCCACAGGAGAAAGATGAGGTTTCTGCTCCCATAAATATTTACAGCCTCGGAAACCCTGTACAGGGTCACTATGAGTTGGAAC
>NW_006408522.1:42676087-42694201 GCF_000296735.1 Chrysochloris asiatica
AAAAGGACCAAAAGCAAAATCAATATAAGAGCAGAGACAAAAACCACCACTTTGAAACAAAAATGAAACTGTGGCTGACTGTCCAGTTGCCTTGCTACACAGGCAGTGTGTGTGCACCATAGAAGCCTCCAGCAATGGATGGGGGTGTCTGCTTGCTCAGGCCCCTCCTCTTGTCACCACCGTGGAGGTATGCAGATAGATATTGAGAAGTAAATTAGAGAACGATTGTCCACCATTTTTGCTTCTGATGATCAGTTAGACATCTGTGTGTGCACAGCTTAATTCTTAAGATAATTGCATCCTTTTATGTTGGGGTTTTACAGATTGTTCTATGGTTTGTCAGACCTATCAGGCCTGCTTTTTTCTTGCTAGATAGGCTGGAGTAAAGGGTCCTGCACAAGTTAATTTTAGGGCTGTGAACCGGAGACTGATGTCATAAGCAGCTGCCAAGCTCTTTCTCTCTGTACCGTGGGAAAACTATGGGGTCAGTGCTGGACTTTTTTTGGGGGGTGGGAGGAGGGAGGTGCACCCACCCTCCTGAAGGCATCCAGGCTGGGCAAAGAAGGCAAGACAAGGAAGAGGAAGAGAAAAATGTATAGAATCCCCCGCACCTCCTTTAACAAATGTCACTGCATCGTTTTCAGCACCAGTTCCCTGTGCCAGTCTAGTTGTAGCCCCGCCCACTGAACTGCACACGGGTGGGGTGGCCGCAGAGGGTGTCCCTTCTCAAGTGATTTCTAAGTCGCAGTATTTTCATTTATGTTGTGATTTTTTTCACTTGCGCGTGCGGGAAACTGACATCTTGGACCTTATGGTAAATCCAGAGCTCAGGTGTTGTTCCATTAATGCAATTTCTCTGGGTTTTCAATCCCTTCTCCATGGTGCCTTTCCTACCTGGCTGTCTCTGCTACCACCCAAACTGGAACTCTACTGTATATATTTTTAAGTAACACTTGATGTGCAACTTCAGTCAAATCACTTAGCTTTCTTTAGTTTGAGGTTTGACATTTCAAAATAAGAATTCCATTTGCTCTACATATGTATGATTTTACATAAACATATGTATGAGGGAATAAACATTGCAAGAACATTATTTGCTCCTGCTAATATTTTTTTTTTAAGCTTTAATTTTTTTTTAATTGAGTGATAGTTTACATGGGTTGAATTTTGTGCCATTGCAATAATTACAATCCCCTCCATGCACCATCAATTAACAGTATTTGCCTCTAGTCCCTCTTTTTTATTTTTTTTCATGTAGACAAAAACCAAAGGGCGCATTTTGCAAACAAGCCTCTTGCTCTCCAGCATACAGCCTTTCTCTTTCCATGAGTCTAGAGTCCTCAAATGCTGTACCTCTCCATGCCATCACCTCTGCTTCCATCTCTGGTGTCGCTGCTTCTCTGATTCAAATTGTGCTCATGATCTTCACCCTTGATCGTCCTAGGGTCCTCTTTTCCTGGAATATAAGATTAACTACTCCTGCCCTTTTGTTACAAGACTTCCACCATTACAATTGTGACAATCACAATTAGTCATAACAATTACTCACTATTGAATCAAAAAAGTCCTATCCTTCTCTCCTTTCACTAGACTCACCTAGACAAGATGAAAACTATTCAGTGGGGACCCTACCTTTCCCCACTCACTCTGAAACGAAACTCCCTCTTGAAAACTTGTAAGCCAGCCACTTCTTGCCTATATAGCCCCTCCATTTTAGGTAGCCAATATCTAAGTTGCCTTTCCCATCAACCCTGTGTACAGAGGGGATAGGCTTGACCCTCAATATAAATATTTCTTCTTTATCAGTTAGTATTTTGGGCTATGACATCCATAAATACGGTGAAGTTCATCAAATTGTAGCAGTTTACACTTTCTTATTTTATCAACTTTCTTTATCTTCCTCTAGTCCAGTTCTGATCACCAAGCCATCCATGGCTAATATTCTTTTAAAAAGAAACATCAGAACACCTGTAAGAAAAAAATTCAGCCATATTTGAGCTAAACATTCTCATAGCAGATATTGTTTCCATAGAAACTACCACTAAGGCACATGAAAGTCTATGATAGATGAGATTCGTTTAAGATGAGACTCGGCCTTCATCAAATAGAAGTCTCTGACCTAGACAGAGACATGCAAAGAAACATCTAACTAAAGAGGAAAGGATTATTCTAGCTCATCATGAAAGACTTGTACTTTGCTTTTATTGGACTTTTTAAAATATTCTACTAATTATTCCTGAATGTATACATAAATTAACTACTCAACCAGAATATGTAAAATTGCATTCCAATTATATTTCCAGATTTTATATTCTTGAACTGTTGAAGAAAAATAGAGAGTTCTCTAAGATATGTAAAATCTTTCTCAAAGTATGATCAAGAAAACGCTCTTCCTTAGAGTAAGTATGATTTGAAACAGTGTAACAAAGAAAAATGTAGAGAAAATACCTTATCTTGTAAAAGTAACAGACGAGCCAAGCAGCATGAAGATTCATTATTTTCACCAAAACTATATGAGTGGTCAAACGTAAGAATTTACTCTTAACAAGAGGGACCAATTCCAGAGAGAGACATCATGGTTGGTAAAAAGTAGAGGGTCCGTGAAAAGGAGGAAGGCCTGCAATAAGATGGATTGACACAGTGGTTGCAACAATGGAATCAAGCATAGCACCAGTTGTGAGGATGGCACAGGACCAGGCAGTGTTTTGTTTTATTGTACACAGGACCTGTATGAACTGAAACCTACTTTATGACACTAGACAGCAACCATGCAAGAGAATAAAAAACGGATTTTGTTTGCTTTTCTTGCATGACTTTTAGATGAAGATTTGAAGATGGTTTCTTTGTGTTGACAGAGCAGCAGGTAAATCCTATCCTCCAACTCCATCCCAGGCAAAGTCAGGAAAAGCTCCTGAAAGTGGCTTACTTTACATCATAGCCCCAGGTTAAGCCAAAATAATTCAGGAGGAGGAAACAACAATCATAACAGAAAAAAAAAAAAAAAATTCCCACAGTGAACTATCCACCCCAGATGCCCAGACTTTCCATGGGATCTTGATGAGGGTCAGAGGTCAGTGTTAAGGAGCCTGGTGTAACAGTGAGAACCAAGATCCTGTTTCCATTTTAATGCCCTTATGTTTATGTTTTGTGTTCTGCAGGGGAAAGGCCGAGACAATTCCACTTCCAGGGAAGCCAAAGAAAAAATATATGTAGTAGTTTGACAGAAAAATAGGATTGCTCCATGAGGCTAAGGGGAGCCTCCACATTAAAAAAAAACAAAAACAAAGAAAATACAGAACTGACAAAAAGTATATTGGTAGCTGAAAGTTCTTATCTAACAGTGGCCTAAAATTAAAGTATGTTAAGAAAATAGTGACCATTGTTTTCATCTGGCCCTTCACCTCTCCACCCACACGCCTCCAAAGAAGGTTGCTCCTGTTTAAATTTAGCCGAGAAGTTAGTTACATAATAATCATGAGCCAGCTCAACATCCCAGTTTCCCAATTTGTCATGCCTGACCTTCCTATCACACTCTATGAACTTTATTTGTTACAGCTGCTTGTTTTGTTTATTTTAGAGACAGAGATTGTAGTTTATAATTAATCTAAAGTTGTTTGCTTGCTTTACCATCTACTCACTTCACTCAAAGTTTGACTTTTTTCTCTCCCCAGAAAAATTTCTCCCTGTGGGCAAAATGCTAGACACTTTCCCATCAACCCTTTAACCTGTCATCCTTTTTCTGCTTCTGAACCTTTGATGACCTTTGAAAGTAGATCCAAATCAAACCTTCATGTAGTTCCTGAGCTTATCTTTTAGATAACTTCACTTCTGGTTTCCAGGCCAGCCCTAGCTGGAAATCCTGAAACAACATGAGTACATTCATCCTAGAGGAAAGTCCAACAGGGATCGGAAATGCCATAGTCTCTTCTATTCTGATCTTGCCACATATCTAGTTGGCCCTGGATGGGATTCAGGAGGAGCAAGCTTCTCTGGCCATCTTGTGGTCTGACAGATGGGAGAAAACAACTTGAGAGTCTCATCTAAAAGAGATAAGAGAATGGGCTCATGGGTTTAGGTTTGCTAATAAAAATGCAGTAAGTCACAGGTCATAATGGTCAGCAATCACCAATGTTTGAGTGCCAATTCTGTGCCAAGTCCTGTGATACCATACATCTCCTTGAATCTACACAATAATCCGATAAGGGTAGTTACTATAATTCTCCCCACTTTATAAATAAAAAAACTGAGTTTAAGGAGGTTAATTTCAAAGTTACAAAGTTCTGGAGATAGGATTCAAACCTAGTTTGATCCAGAGTCAGCAGCCTATTTTCTTCACTATAGCACTATCAATACATGACAATATGGCTGTGGGCATGACCCACCAGAAGAATGTTTTAAGAATTCTGATCTTCTACCAATCACTTCATCACCCCAACAAGATTCCATTTCTCTAAGTCAGGTTGGATTGCAAACATCTCATCTGTACTTAAAATAAACAAAACACCCAGTTGTTTCTGATGCAAGTCAAAGTTGGAACCCTGCCATAAATAAAAATGTAAGATAGTACGTTTTGTGAACTGTGGAGCAGTGGAGCAGTCTATGAATGCTGTATAATCAATAGACTTCTTGATAGCAGAGACTTAATCTTACAAATGTTTGTTTTCCCTTTTCCACTTAGTTATTGAACAAATATAAACTAAGTTCCTGTTATCTTACAAGAGGGGTTCCTAGGAAATGCAAATTGTTAGTGCACTCAGCTGCAAGCCAAAAGTTTGGAGATTTGAGCACACACATACACACACACACCCCCCACCAAAGTGTATCAGAATAAACACCTGGCAATCTACTTTTTAAACAACTCAACCATTGAAACCCCAGGGAGCATAGCTCTACTCTGATGCACACGATGTTACCATAAATTAGAGTTTGCTCAATGGCAACTACTTGTTTCTTTTATCTCCCAATAACAGTGAAACCCTGTCATAAACATCAGATAAGGTCTCTGATCTCTGGACACCATTTGACAGACACCCTCTGACAACTTAGTACACACAGTAGGCATTCAAAAACAGATTTAGAACTAAACTGGTAGCTATTGTAGAATATGAGGAAAGGCTATAACAAACTATTTCTATTGATTTATTTGCTTTTAAACTTTTACTTCTAGTATGTGTCAGATATGAGCAGGATCTGCAAGAAGAGCAGCAGCCTTGTGGTAAGTTACAAGATGAGAGAATTTTGTGATCTGCATCCAAGAGTTTCCCACCAGCATCACCTCAATCGCCTTACTTTTCTCCTCTAAGCTACTATTTGTATGCTATTTGGAGCACTAACACGATGGAGCCTGTCTGCATCATCATCAGTGGAGAAGACACTTTAAGTTTTCTTTTCTAGCACCTGGAACAGGTCTATATACCCGTCTCATCTTTTTTTTTGGACCAATGAAATCCAATGAAAAGTGGAAGTCCAGGGCAGTTTGATCCCTAAATTATTAAATTCCAGTTTGATTTATCTCCACTTTCTGGTTACCCATAAATCAGACATTTCTGCTTTAGTAGCCAAAAAAAGTGAAAAAGAAACACAAGATTTGGTGTTTTCATTCTAAAGGCATGGTTTGTTCCCTTAGTTTTCTTTAAGTGAACAAGCCAAATGTTTTTTCATGGAGTTTACCTGGTCTCAATTTCTGTGCCTGTTAAACAAGAAGCACCTCACTAGCATTCATGAATTCATTCAATATTTCAGGCATGTAAACTCTTGACCTAAAGGATAAAAGTAAACATTGTAAATTAGTGCATCCCAGAATATATAGTTGAGATGACTTAACGTACATTCTCTTTTTATCAGGCAAAATAACACTTTTATAGTGATCAGCTCTCCTACCATTTTCTTTTCATAATCATTCCAGAATTTTTTTTTCCTGGAACTAATGATTTGTTAATTATGTGCCTAACAAATCATCCTTAAGATTAAAAAAACAACAGCAAAAACAAAAAAAAACAAAAAAAACCCTAACTTTTTTCCCTTGTAAGTTACTTCCCTTTTAAAAACATATACCTGGTCTCAGGAATTTGCAGCGAGTTTTATTTTTTAATTTTTAAAACACATGAATAAGAAACAAGCCAGGAGAGAGCAGTAATTCAAAAGTGACAGTTATTATTTGATATTAAACATTCTCCAAAAGTTCAAGTCTTGATCTGAACGCCAAAATAAAGTGATACCCACTGGAATCCAATCTAAGGTCTTTTGTTTAATTGGGAACAGGGCCATGACTTTTGGGAATGAGACCAGGGCAAAAGCTTGCATATCTTTTTTTAGAGTGAAAATAAAGGATACATTTACACAGAGGATGCTATTGCTCTAAAACCCCTCATAGGCAATCAAGTGAGAGAAACAGGGAATGCAGAGGAAAAATGACAGTATCATCCGGATGGTGACCTCAGCATCAGAAGCCGGAGCTCACCTCTCCAGGGGCAAACTGGAAACCAAATGAGGCCCAACTCAGTTTGAGAGCTCTGTCTAGACCAGAGACCTGGAAACTGGTCCTGAGAACTTTCTGACTTTGTTTTGCAGTCTCAGACTATAAACAAAGATATTTTTATTACCTTCCGAACAATTTCCCTTTCCAAACACCATTTGTCAATCAAGTTGGGCATACAGAGCTAGCTCAGAGGTCTGTAAAAGAAAACTTCCCATGTAGGCTTGAGCAATTTCAATCCAAGGTCCTTTCCCTATTTATTGAGTGCCTTCTGCTTAGTAAGCACAGGAAATCCAATGGAAAATAAGACAGGAATGATATCAAAAGTATCAAGAGACCTCAGATGATGCTAGGAACTGTGCCTTAGATAATAAAGGAACATTTGCTCAAACAACCAGTTTCAGAAACTGCAATTGTACTAGAGGTTTTAATTCTGGAATTCACTGTCTCTGAAAGTGAAAAATATAACAAAGTAAAAAGTAAAAGGAAATCTATTAATTATTTCATGTTTATTTTATTCTATCTCTGTGGTTGTCATAGTTGTCATAAAAGACGATCAGAATGCACAGCTACTAGAAAAAGTGTCACAGGACAATTAACAGACATTTGAAAGCAACTGTAGTTTCGACCACTCAAACACCAAAGCAAGAAAAATATTTGCTCTAGTAGGCTCGTAATAGTATATTACTTCACAATGAAGAATAATTTTCCCATGGTACTTTGAAATTGAAAAGGCCCTAAATGGATTCAACATTTAAAAGTAACTACTAAAACCAAATTTTCATTATACTCATCCATGGCCCCACTATTGCCAGATGTCTTAGAGTAGTTTTACAACCCACAGATGGGTACTTAACTATGAGATAAGTTTGAAAAGAATAAACCTTGAAGTATGGGACAAACACTTTAAAAACAAGTCAGTCCTGCCTGAAGTTCTCTGCAGCTAAGAGAATACAGTCCCAAACACTAAAATGCTATGAAAAATGACTAACAAACAAAGTCATTTTTCATAGCATTTTAGTGTTTGGGACTGTATCTCCTTAATTGTCAAAGTGATCAAGCCTTCTAAAATGATGCCCATTTCTTTTTCTTTTTTAAAGGTCTTAATGAAGGTCAAAAATGTCTTGTTTTTTCCCCTTTCCTTTAAAAAACACATTTTCTGTACCCACTTAGAAGTTGCCAGTTCTTTACCAAAAGAAAAAAAAAAGTTAAATCTGAGGTCCCATGGGAATCAACTAGCTCTAAACAGGAAAAATAGGATTTGACTCCTCTGGAGTCAAATATTTCTATTTGTAGTTTATTAATTGCTCTCTAAGGTAGTCTTAACTGTAGAAAGTACAGGCTTTATAAGGATGTTAACTTACTTATTTCATGAGTATATACAAGGACTCATCTTATTATTACATCAAATTGGGTCAAATTATAGCACTTCAGAAAGCTTGCATATGTGCTTTCCAAATAGGGTAACAAAAGTGGGCCCCTGAAAGTCTCTCAGAGAGATAGCACAGTGGGAGGGACACAAAATGCCCTTCTGTTTTCCATTAAAGTTATGTTCTGCACTAAGTTTGATTGCTAAACATCTGGCAGTCTTTTCTCTGATAACATAGCTCAATAGGATGGACAGCACTAAGCCTTTGAAGCTTCCCCATAATCCTTAAGTGGTACATGAACAAGGGAAGAAGATAAGAACTCTAGATTTTCCCTTGTATCAAAAGTGGTGAAAGAGATTTACAGTCTTATTTATTTATTTATTTTTTTATTCTTTGAGATTCCATTGTTCCTTTTCTCTTGAGAATATAAGAAAAAATATAGGGAAAGTCAGTAAAATATTCTGCACAACTTCCACTGCCAAAAACAAAGTTTTCTGCCAAGAACTGGCTGAAATTTTTATGGTCAGGGCTTGAAATATTTTTATTGGTTCAGCAGATTTGGAGAAACTGGGAGACAAAATAGAAATAGCTAGAAATAGAAAGCCTGAAATATTCTCTATTCTTCTACATGTTTGGCCCTGATAATAAGATTATGTATCTTTTGGTTTCTGAGTCTTTCCTTCATATAAACTGTCATTTCTAGCAACAACAAAACATATTTAAATGAAAGGTTGTTTTTAAGCTGGAAGAAAGCTTAAAGTTTATCCAAATCAAGTTCACATTTTAAAGATGAAGAAACTGAGTCTGAAAGAGGCAAAATGACTTGCTCAATGTCACCCAGTTATGTGAGAATATTTGAGGTGGTTTGCAAGATGAATCCAGCAAAACATTTTTTACAGATAGGGAAATGAGTGTTAATGAAAGTAAGGAAGAGAGAAATTAAAACCTGTCATAGTACCTGGTATGGCGCTATAGGATAAGCACTGGGCCACAAAGACGGCTTGAACTGAAAGGCTGCAAGTTCAAACTCAGCAGCCACTCCTTGGAAACCATATGCAATGCACTATCTATGAGTGGGAACTGACTCAAAGGCACTTAACAACAAGAACAATCATTGTCTAAATGCAGTAGAGTCCTATATAGTTAACTAGAGATGTGGTGACTACAAATGGGCCTCTAAAACTTCTAGAAATCAGTGCAAAGGTAGAAAAATGATCTCTTACATAATTCATTGTACAAACAATAAAACAAACCAGTTTTTACCTGGCTTCTCATTTTAAAAAGACTTTCATTATAGCATAAATCATCCTTAGAATGTTGCCTACAATTGTAAATTCGTCAAGTTCATACCCACCAAAGACTCATGGCATAATACTGAATACAGTAAGCTCACCTCTACTGGAAACCAAAGTGATTTAGCTTCAGTACATTGCTTTTGATAGCCTGACTTTACCTAGAGAGAAATTTACATGGAGGAATGGAAGAACTAAACATAAACTCATTTGCAGAGCACTTACCCCTGCGACGTTATATTCTTGTTGTTTTTGTGCATAGACCTAACTCATCTTCATAGCAACCCTGAGACATATACAATGTCTTCTTATATTACAAATGGCTAAAACAGGCACACAATTTACTCAAGTGCATGCAGCCAACAAGAGTTGAAACTGGAGTTGAGACCCATACTCTGGCCCTGGAATGTGCTACTGGCTCATACTGTTTGACTCCCTAACAGGGAGTCTCTCTCCCTTACACATGGCACATTCATGCAACAGTTCTCAACATTAAGATCTACTAGTAAGTAAATATGAATGTTAAAATTTTCTGTTCAGTGAATAGATAGTGGTGTTTGTTAACCTGTACAGAAAAAGCAGCACAAAGCTGACATTTTAAGGAGTCCTGTTGACATTGTGGGTTGGACTTCTAACCACAAGGTCAACAGTTCAAACCCATTAACTGCTCTTCAGGAGAAAGATTAAGCTGTCTGGTTCTGTGAAGTTTTACAGGGTTGGAAACCCTATATGGGATCGCTATGCTTCAAAATCAGCTAGATGGCAGTGGATTTGGATTTTGGGTTGGGTCCATGCTGGAGGGAAACCAATTCCCCAAATTGATTCTTCTCCAAACCAAGTAACTCCTAGAAAATGCTGAAAAGGACACTTTCCCCCTCATCTCAGTAGGAAAAGAGAACAAGAAAAGCATGTCAAGTTCCAAAGCTCCCAGTGAAATAATTCACCATAGAAAAGGCTCTTGACACCACAGGGAAAAGGCACTTCTGCTAACACTTCTAAATGTCCCTTAACCATGCTCTCCTACTTACTTTGTAATGATTGCATGTTTTCCCTTTGGGCCTACTAAAGTATTTAATTGCAATTACACTCATTTACATAGCAGATGAGGCTAATTGCTGGTATTAGTTACCAAATGTATGCTTGTATTGTGAGGGTGAAAAAAATGCCCTACAGAAAAGAAAATGACTGTGCCTCTAATTAAGGAGTTATGAAGTCAGAATGAGCTAGTTCCAAGATGTAAATATGAAATTGAGGGCTTTCAGAACTCTATAATGGTTTTTTATTACTCCATCTCACTTCCTTGATTACACACAATGTTTTGGGACTAAAGATAAATACAGTGCGATGTTCATAGTGCTGACCTGATTGTTAGGCACTTTCTCACACACAGATTGAAATAAATACAGTTGTCTTGCAAACCCATGATAAATGGTGGGTTATGAGTACCTGGTCTTCATTTACTTGCCTATCCAATTGCTAATTCTGGCTCTGCTTATTGTAAGAGTATCATTGGCATTATCAAATACACACAGTTTGGTACCCAAGGTTTGCTATGCACACACAATGTATAATAAACAAAGAAGTCAGAAAATATGGTGCAAATTCTTTGCAAAGGGCCAAAAAGTGAGATGCATCTAGATTGTTCTATTCTTCCATGACCAATTTGTGGGCTTGCACCATAACACTCAGCTACAAAAAAGAACTTTGTGGTAGAGATTTACCTTAAGGAAACTTAAAACCTTAATGCACAGACAAAGTATATACCCCTGAAACCATAAGTTTAACTCACAGATAATTCTGCACTCATTTCAGGCCAAAAAGAATTTAGGGCAAAATGGTGGTCAACAATAAAAGATGACAGTATTTAGTGCTAACAAGGTCAGAAAGGAGAGGAACTATCTGAAAACACATCATGTAGTAGAACTTAAATAGTAATCACTTGGTAATCAGAAGATTAAGGTTTACAGTGGGAGCTCTAATTCCATTTTGAGCCTTGATATAAATTCAGACTCCATTGAGTTCATTCTGCCATAAATGGTCAATGTAAAAAGATTTTCCCTCAGGCAGAGTGCATTTGAATCTGACTTCTATAACCCCCCTTGTTAGCCCAGAGAAATTGGAGTACCAGGACCACATAAGCATGAGTTATGCCACAACATATGGAGTTATTGAAGTTGTCAAGGACTTCATTCTTCTTGAATCAACTATCAACACTCATGGAAGCAGCAGTCAAGAAATCAAACGACATATTGCATTAGGAAAATCTGCTACACACGACCTTTTTAAAGTGTTGAAGAGCAAAGATGTCAACTTGAAGACTAAGAAAATACCTGACCCAAGCCATGGTATTTTCAATAACCTCATATGCATGTGAAAGTTGGACAGTAAATAAGGAAGACCGTAGAAGAATTGATGCATTTGAGTTATGGTGTTGGAGGAGAATATTGAAAGTGCCCTGGGCTGCCAGAAGAACCAACAGATCTGTGTTGGAAGAAGTGCAGCCAGAGCACTCCTTGGAGGTCAAGATGGCCAAACTTCGTCTCTCATACTTCGGACATATTGTCAGGAGCAACCAGTTGCTGGAGAAGGATATCATGTTTGATAAAGTGGAGGGTCAGAGAAAAAGAGGAAGACCCCTAGCGAGATGGATTGGCCAAGTGGCAGCATCGATGGACTCAAGCGTGACAACAGTAGTAAGGTTGGCCCAGGATCGGGCAGTGTTTCATTCTGCTGTGCATAGGACAGTGATGAATGGATCTGCCACTGATCATGAGATTTTGAAGAATTGCTTTTGTTTCCTAGGAAGTTAGTAATGTGACCATGAATCTTTAGGACACCATTATGGCCTCCTACTGATGTTCTTCTTAATCAGGATGATTTGTTTTTGTTTAAGGCTTACTAAAGGGATCTCTATAGCATGTATTTGAATTTGACATCTTTTTTCCCCCTTAGAACAATCATAAGAAACCTTGAGAGAAAACAGGATACATGATGTTATATTGTGGAATTTGTAATCAATTACATGTGTATGAATTGTTGAATGGAAAACTGATCTACTCTGTAAGTCTTCACCAAATTCACAATAAAAACAAATAAAAGAAAAAGAAAGTTGCTTTGCTTAGTCAAGATTTTCAATGAGCAAATAGACAATAATTTAAAGCATATCAGCTTCCAGGTTAAATCAACTCAGGAGTTCAAAGATTTCTGTTTCTCACAGTAAGTATTCATCAGTAACTTTCTGCTCATCCCTCATTCCTTTCTTTTTATTATTTCTGGTTCCATACCACCACCTCTCCATCATTTGTCTATCAACTTGTCATAATGTGGTGGCTTGTGTGATGCTGTGATTCTGGAAGCTATGCCACTGGTATTTTAAATACAAACAGGGCCAACCATGGTGGACAGGTTTCAACTAGGCTTCCAGACTAAGACAGACTAGGAAGAAAGAGAGATAGACTACTTCCAAAGATTTAGTCACTGATTATCTTAAGAATAACAGTGGAACACTGTCAGATAGTATAAGAATATAGAATTTGTAAATGATAAAGAGCAGTAGAATATTGGCAGATAAAGTGCTGGATCATAAGCTACCCAGTTTGGAAATACATCTGGAGTAGAGCTGCCTCCTTAGAGTAGAGTTTATCGTGATGACGGGAATGGAATAAAGCTTTCAAGACTGTCACTTGCTGACAGGTCATGACTCAAAATGAGAAAACAGCTGTAAATATTCATTAATAATGGAATATAGACCATGCAAATTATGATTCTAGGAAAATTGGAAGTGGACAAAAATTAAGTGGAACACATAAACATCAATATCCTAGACATTAGTGAACTGAAATGGACTGATATTGGTCATGTCAGATCAATAACATGGTTTACTATGTGTCAGATCAATAACATGGTTTACTATGCCAGGAATAACAAATTAAAGAGAATGGCATTCATTATCAAAAAGAACATTTCAAGGTCTGTATTAAGCTACAACTCTTGTCTGTGATTGAATAATACCCATACACCTACAAGGAAGACCACTTAATACACTATTATTCAAATTTGTGCATCAACCATCACTTTCAACTAATGTCAGTGATGATGAAATTGAAGAATTCTACCAATTTCTTTACTCTGAAACTGATCAAACATGCAATCAAGATATATTACTAACTACTGGTGATTGGAATGCAAAGGTTGGGAACAAAGAGGAAGAATGAGTCTTTGGAAAATATGGCCTTGGTGATAGAAACGATGCTGGAGATTGCATGACAGGATTTTGCTCAAATCAACTAACAATACACAAGGAACAATCAGTCAAGAAAGAAAACATCGTATTGCATTAGGCAAATCTGCTGCTCAAGACCTCTTTAAAGTGTTCAAGAGCAAGGATGTCAGTCTAAGGACTAAGGTGTGCCTAACCCTAACCATAGTTTTTTCAATAACCTCATATACATGTGAAACCTGGATAATGAATAAAGAAGACTGTAGAAGAATTGATGCATTTGAATTATGATGTTGAAGAAGAACGTTTAAAACACCACAGATTGCCAAAAGAATAAACAAATCTGTATTGGAAGAAGTATAACCAGAGTGCTTCTTAGTAGACAGGATGTCCAGACTTTGTCTCTCACATTTTGAACATATTGTTGGGAGGAATCAGTCCCAAGGATATAATACTTGGTAAAGAGGAAGGTCAGCAAAAACACGGGATGGATTGGCACGGTGGCAGCAGCAACAGGATCAAGTGAAGCAATGACTGTGAGTTCAGGACCAGTCCAGTCAGTGTTTCATTCTGTTGTTCATGAGGTCGCTATGAGTCAGTACCGACTCAAAGGCACCTAACACCAACCAGCAACAGCAACAACAGCCTCTTCCTAAGGAACTCTGATGTCATATAGGCTACATGTTGAGCTGCAAACCTCAAGGTCAGCAGTTCAAATCTGCTCTAATAAAGATTTACAGCCTCAGAAACACTCCACAGGGTCACCATGAGTTGGAACCATCTCAATATCACATCATCACCACCACTACCATCGCCTGTACCTTCTCTTAAAGATAAATTTCTTCCTTTAAAGAAAAAAGGAAAGAAAAACTTTTCTAGACTTAAAATACACTTGCTCTATGAATTTTCTCTGTGCTGAATATTGTTGTTGATATTGTTATGTGTTGTTGAGTTGGTTACCACTCATAGTGATCCTGTATAGCATTTGCAAGGAGCAGTTGGAAACTACTTATAGTTAGCAGTCCAGTTCTAATGCTCAGTTACCTACATAGATCAATTCATGAAACGAGAGTCAAACCTTTACCTCTCTTTCTTCTTTTTTATTAAAAAGTTTTTAAGAAGAGAGAAAAAGAGAAGAAGAAGAAGAAAAAAGATGGGGCATGGAGAAATAAAACAAAAGAATGAAGAAAAATTCTCCAAGTCACCAAAAAATGCATTCTATGAATACCACGCCTCACCCATCTCAGTAAGCATGCTAGTTAGCATCCTTTTAAATAATAACCTTTGGTAAAATAATCGCAGGTGGTATGATGACAGCGTCATTGGAGTGTTCTTTTTTAAACTTGTGTGAAAAGTCCATTTTGAGTTGCATCCCATTTCTGGGCACTCAGGCTACGCAGTCACTAAGCTCTGATGCCAAATGTAAACAGGACATCCTTTCAGATATCGAGGTCCAGCTGGAGAGAATACACACCCTCTGGTTCTTACTCTGTTGGGGAAACTAACCCCAGTCCTATCAAAGAGAGATGTTGCTGTAGGGGAAACCTGCTCCCTCACGTGGGATGTAAATAGTGTCCTTAAAAGCATCGTTTTATTCTGATTGTGTAAAGCAGTCTTCACCATCCCTTAATTCCTCTTACACTACAGCAGCACCTGCAGGCTAAAATTGTCACCGACACCCAATGGCTGTAGTTTGCCACAAACTTTTCCATTCACTGCGGAGAGTTTGTATGTTTGATTTTGGAATCAGAGACTGTTAGAGTTAGAGATCATCACAGAGCTCATCCATAACAGTTTTCTGATTTTGCAGAGAATTGTAGATAGTGGTTCACACCCACCAGAAAGCACCTCAAAAGATGGGTGTGGTGATCTGCTTCTGCTTTCCAAGAGTTTCCAGTCTCAGAAAACCCTGTGGAGCAGTTCTACTAGTTACATTGCACACATGGGGATGCTGTGAGTTAGATTTGACTTGATGCCACTGTTGTCATTGTTGTTGTTGTTGTTAAGTGCCGTCGAGTGGGTTCCAACCCATAGTGATGCTGTACAGGGTTTCCGAGGCTGTAAATCTTTATGGGAGCAGAAAGTCTCATCTTTCTCCCATGAAGCTGCTGGTAGTTTCAAACTGTTGACCTTAAGGTTCGCAGCCCTATTTGTAACCACTACGCTACCAGAGCTCCACTAGCAACCATAAAAATAGATGCTGGGAGTGAAGAAAGGACATAGTATTTGAGTAACTCACTCTTCCAATGAATGGCTGCTCTTTGTACATTGGGAGCAGGTAGGTGATAAAGTAGGCCATATGTAGTACCTTCTTATAAGCAGTCTTGGTATGGTGCTAGAGAATAAGCACTGGACTGCTAAGCACAAGATCAATGGTTCAAACCCATTAGCTGCTCTTTGGAAACCCTATACAGTGTCACTATGAATTGGAACTGACTTGATGGCACTTCACAACCACAACAGCATAAAAATCTACTACACAGCCATAGTCTTATAATTTCTATGCATAATAAAACATATACACACACACACCCAAATCATTAAACAGCATATGAGCAAGAGCTTAGTAAGAGAAAAGTTGCAAGTACCATAGAATCCTAAAAGTGAAGGGCATCAATGAGAAAAGACTAGTCAGGAGATGCTTTAAGAAGGAGATGAAGTTCTTACAATGCTTTCTTTTCATGTTGGCAAAGGAGAGGAACCACTCTCACTCAGAAGTTTAAAAATAGCTGACTCTGGACTCCTGGTGTGGTGCTAAAGGATTAACACTGGATTGCGCACTACAAGGTCAGCAGTTCAAACCCACCAGCTACTCCCCAGAAACCCTATACAGGGTCCCTATGAGTTGGAGCTGACTCAACGGTACTTAATAACACAACATCAGTTGGAGTCCTGGTGTGGCTCTTGGAGTCCTGGTGGGGCTCTGTGGGATAAACACTGGACTGCTAACCACAATGTTGGCAGTTTAAATCCACCAGCTACTCCTCAGAAGCCTATATAGGGTCACTATGAGTCAAATGAACTTGATGGCACTTAATAATTCTGGTTAATAAAAAGTGCCTTTTATATTTACTTTCATGTTTTGTACTTTTTAATTTCTTTCTCTCGTTTCCCCCTACTTTGTTGCAGTAACTCATTGTAACCTATTTTCTACTATATGACCACTCTTGGGTATCTTCCCTAATTCACACTGATTCACCTCCTTGTACATTATTTTTCCATTCACAGTTATTTGGTCTCCATTACTTGAATTCCCTTCTCATCCCACCTCCCTTCACTGGAATTAGGTAACTAGATCAAGGATAGATAGCTGACCCAAGTTGCGTCAATCCATTTAGCTCAAGAATCTGACAACATTATAGCATTAGAGGATTCAGCAGTCTCTACATGAGTTAGAAGTACAGGCATCCCTAAGTTACTAAAGAGATCCTTTCCTAAGTGTGTCTTCAAGTAGAATCTATAGGTAAGTTGGACCAGGTGCCTACAGTTCTTTTTTAGCCAAATTTCAGTGCAAGAAAAGGCTCAAAATATTTTCAATCATTTAAAAACTGCACATGCAGCAAGTGAAGGAGATTATAATGAAGAATTTGTTGTGAGTAGGGGTTGGTTCAATCATTTCCATGTGAGTACCAATTTAAATTACATTAACAGGAAAGTATCAGTGTCTATAAGTTAGACGGTTGTATCATAGGCCCTTAACTGTATTATTATACATCTGAGACCTATGTGTCCACCATGCATGTCAGAAGCAGATAGAAAGTTGGAGAAAGAGTACTTTGTAACTTTTCTGTCTTTTCTAGGAAATACTTCAATCCCTTTCCAATTACCTGCACTCTTGCCTTCAGGTACTCAGAAATGTCCCTATAATAAATTCCCAATGTTGCTTAAGTAGTTAGAGTTGGTTTCTGTCACTGTCAAATAAAGAGTTTTAACTGTAACTCAAATCCTTGACTAGTTAAATCTGAATATGTGTCTTCTTTTCCTGTCCAACTATATAATTCTAGAATCAACTCATCCAAGCATTAAGAGTGAGTTCAAACTGTCCCGTTTTCCTTTTCACCCCACAGACCTTTCAAAGGCATCGCACAGTTGTGTTTAAAGAGGATTTAAACTAGTTAGCTAAAATCAAATATTTCCAAGTAACTTTTACAACAGTAAAAAGGAAGGACCCATGAGAATTTCCCATGCAGCCTGACTGCTAGTGTGTTGATCTATATGTGAAGCCCCATTTTAAGTAGGACTTGAAATAATGTTGTTATTCCTTGTTTATACACACACTAATATTTATATGACCCAATATGGAAGTTTGCTTTAAAAATTTAATCACAAAAGCAAACAAATGCTTATATAATACCATGGCATAATCATTTAAAACAAACTATTTACAAAAGATTTTGAAGATTTATTTGGGTTTTAGTATGGTGGTATTGGTGGTTGTGTGCCACAGAGTCAGTTCCCACTCACAGAAACCCTGTATAAGGTTTCTGAGGCTGTAAATCTATACAGGAGCAGAAAGCCTCATCTTTCTCCTATGGAACAGTTGGTAGTTTCAAACTGCTGACATAGAGGTTAGCAGCCTGACTCATAACCACTATACTACCAGAGTTCCTGAGCCTTATTATAGTGTCCCAAAAAATATAGTTTGTAAATTGTAACCCTCTGGTAAGGTAGTGGTTACAAGTCGGCCTGCTAACCTCAAGGTTAGCAGGTCAACACTATCAGCCGTTCTGCCAGAGAAAGATAAGGCTTTCTACTCCC
>NW_006408522.1:42694426-42714390 GCF_000296735.1 Chrysochloris asiatica
CATCCTATTACTGTATTTCATTTCACTGCAATGATTACAATCCCCTCCATGCATCATCATTCAACAGTATTTGCTTGTATTCCCTCTGTTTTGTTGTGTGTGTTCTTTTTTTTTTTTGAATGTTCACAAAAACACTGAGGAATATGTAATCATTTAAGCAACCAACCAAAAGGCACATTCTGCAAGCCGGCCTCCTGGCTGTCAGCAGACAGCCTTTCTCTTCCCATGAGTCTGGAGTCCTCAGCTACTCTATCTCTCCATGTCCTCATCTCTGCCTCCATCTCTGATGTCACTGTTTCTCTGGATAGGGTTCCACATTCTGTTAATGCTCATCTCCCTTGATGGTCCTAGGGTCTTCTGTTCCTGGACTGTAATATTAACTACTGCCCCTTTTTGTTACAAAACTCTGACATTTACAGTTGTGGCAATCACAATTAGTCAAAATTATATTATCTTTTAATTCCATTTTTTTCCCATGAATGTATGATAGCCTCCTCATACTTGTGATTGTAAACTTATTTTGGAATGGGTTTCTTTGTGATGTTTATATAACTGTTATGTTATGTTATGTTATGTTATGTTATGTTATGTTATGTTATGTTATGTTTAAGCCAATCAACTTTTATATATGAAATAACCAGAGAGAAATAGAAAAACAAGTATTATTATGGAAGATAGTAGATATCATGTCATATGAGATTGCTAAAGTACTGATAAACAAAAACTGAGAAAAGGCAAGAACCTTTCATCAGAGCCAACAAAGGAAGAAAGACTTCTTCCTAGTGTGGCACTGTAGGTTAATGTACTTGACTGCAAAGTCATTTTGAACTGAAGGTTGATGGTTTTAGCTCACCAGCTGCTCCTTGGAAACCCTATACAGAGTTGCTATGGGTCAGTAGTACTGACTTGACAGTACTTAACAACAAGAAAAAAGACAGTGACCTTAATTTGGACTTCTGGTCTCTTAAACTGTATGAAAATAATTTTTGGTTATTAAAGCCACCCATTTGTACAGTTTTATAATCAGAATTCTTAAGTCATATTAGTGGAGAAAGGACTGACTATACTTAGAATTAATTTCATTATTTTCATATACAGGTCTGAAGAGAAGAAAACACTATAAGAAGACTGATATTTTCATATGAATGTTGAAAGACATTATTCATAGTCAGGCAAATGCATCAAGAATAATACTTTGACTTGGTTATCATTGTATACCATTGTAAAATAGACACTTGATGGGGAGAGAAAGGAATAGCCAGAAATATCATCATAGAAAGCTTGTAAGTCCATCTTCTGCCTATAACTGATTGGAATACTTAAAATGGGGCTAGAACTTGCCCAGTGAAGGAGTCTTCCTGTGGAGCCTTTGCATTGCATAAGACCATAGGTCGAATCCTGGTTCCCATCCAGAATCTTCTGAGATGGGAAGTTTCCAATTGAAAGGACAAGCAGACCAGCCTGGAGCTGCTAGAAGAACAGAAGATACGTCTTGAAAGAAAGACTGACAGGAAAAATAAAAAAACAATAATGGCAGTCCAACTGACTATTATAAGAACAAGGAAGTTGCTCACCCAGGAGACATCAAGGCAAGTGGTCAGGTCCCCTCAGGGCAAACCCCTTCCAAGACTAAGACTCAAGGGGAATACACAAGCAGACATGCACTCTGACTGGTGACCACACTGGTCACTGATAAGGGGAAGTGAGGGAAAAACAGCAATGAAGCTGTGAGCTAAGTCCAACCACATTCAATAGAGTCCTGTAAACCAGGGGGGAGAGTTGGTTGGCCAGCAGTGTGGCAAGACCTGGGGACTCCTGGACCTAGAGACAGTGACATAGCCACAGAGGACTAGAGTGGAGAGTGAAGCGTCCAGCTGATAGGAAGTGAGGGGATATGCACAAGAACCCCACACTTGCAGATAATGCCCACTTGACCTGGCTTCAATGGCTGGATGATTAGAACTCGACTAGAAGAAGAAAGAAGAGGAGAAAAAGAGTAATCTGATACAATTTGATGAACTTGACCTACACCTGTGGATGCAGTAGCTCAAAAGAGGGAACAAATCTTTACACTGAGGATCATTCCCATCCCCTCGGTACACAAGGTATACAGGGATGGGAAACTTGGACATTGGCTACACAAAATGGGGGGGGGCTATAAATGTAAGAAGTAACTGGCTTATTAGCTTTCAAGAGGAAGCCTAGATCCTGAGGGTGCGCAGGAAGGTAGAATTTCCACTGAGTAGTAGCCAATCTGTCTGGGTAGGGCTGATGAAAGGAGATGGGGATAGGACTCTTGTGGTAAAATAGTGGATAATTGCTTTCAGGACTGACTGTGAGTGTTGGAAATGTAAAGGTAGACGTTTTGTAGCAAAAGGTGGGGAGTGGTTGACTTTGCAGTCCAGGAGTGGTGGTCCTTGGGACCATCAAAGGAGAAGAGCAGAGTGCAAGACCCAGAGAAACAGTGATGCCAGAGATAGAGGCAGAATTGATGACATGGAGAGAAGGAGCGGCTAGCGACTCTAGACCCAGAGAGGAAGGAGGGCTGTGTGCTGAAGACCGGGGGGCAGGCTTGTGGGGTGTACTTTTTGGTTGATTGATGATGCATGGAGGGGTTTGTAATCATGGCAATGAAACAATATATAATAGGATGAATGTAAAACTAATGTTCTCCCATGTAAACTAATACATAGTTCATTCACAATAAAACTTAAAAAAATAAAAGAATACTTTGAGAGACTTTGGTTTTTGCAATCAGTCTTAAATTTTCTGAAGAATTACTAATTGATTATGTTTTCTCAGGAAGGTTCTAGAGACCCTGAAGCATCACATTCCATCATGTTTGTCTAATTAGTACCTCTACCATTCCTTCCATCATTATTATAGAATAAGTTAGGCTAGGTTATGAAGCAGAGGTCTTTTTCAGTGTACTTTCCCCAAGTAGGCCCCATAGTCCTCCTCTGGCCTGGGATTCTCCACCCTCAGCATTAATTTCCTGGACTTCACTTTTCTCCATCATCATTTATCATTTACTTCTCCAAGTCCTCTTACTTCAGAGCCCTGATCTGTGCTGATAAAATGTCAGTATTTACTTAGGGCTTTTTGTGTTGTTGTTCTGTTGTATATAGGGTCGCTGGGTAAGGTGGAGGGTCAGAGAAAAAGAGGAAGACCCCTAACGAGATGGATTGGCCAGGTGGCATCATTGATGGACTCAAGTGTGGCAGCGGTAGTGAGGTTGGCCCAGGATCAGACATTGTTTCGTTCTGCTGTGCATGGGGTCGCTATGAGTCGGTTCCGACTCGATGGCACCTGACAACAACAACAACAACATGAGTCAGAACCAATGCAATGGCACTTAACAACAAGTTGGTACTAATAAATTAATCTATTACCTTATCTGGCTAATTAGGCTTACATTTTTAAGAAGACTTCTGGAGACAATGGTTCTATTCCAGAAAGTCAGAAGTATGTTTTAACTATCTTCTGCATATCTTACAGGACTCCTGGTGTGGTACTGTAGGTTCAGTACCGGACTGCAACCACAAGGTTGGCAATTCAAACCCACCAGATGCTTCTTGGAAACCCTATACAGGGTCGCTAAGGGTCAGAACTGACTAGATGGCACTTAACAACAGCAACAACACATATCTTACAGAATGTCACAAAATGCCGAACTTATAGTATGTACCCATTATAAACTTCTACTGAATTCACAAAGAAAATTAAAGTTTTTCTCAATGTCTTTTCATCTATCTCCCTTGTCTTCCCCACATATCAATATGCTCATGCCAGAAGTAAACAATATGTGGCTCAGGGTACAAACTACATAATACATCTAGAATATATAAGCTCCTCTCTGTATTATAGCCTCATTGAAGTAATTGAAATATATCTTATCTTAATTTCCTCTTCCATGAAATGGGTTTATTATTGTTCCATTATTCCTAGAACCATTGGTAACATTCTGTTTTGGTGAAACACTTTGGAAGTCTTCCAGGAAAACTGTCCAAGAGAACTAAGTATGTGTATTAAGTTGTTTTTGTTATTTTAAATGTATTGCATTCCTGTTGTATACAAAGCACTATGTTTGACACAAATATGACTATCACTTTCTGTCTTTAGGGAGCTTAGAATCTAATATGAAACTTTGTTATTGTTAAGTACCTTGGAGTCGGTTATGACTCATAGTGACCCTACACAGGGTTTCCAAGGCTGTAAATCTTTACGGGAGCAGACCGCCTCATCTTTCTCCCATGGAACCGCTGGTAGTTTCGAACTGCTGACCTTGAGGTTAGCAGCCCGATTCATAACCACTATGCTACCAGAGCTCCTTAATATGAAACTTTAAATTATATTACATTGTACTAACGAAATCATAAAACATCATTCCTTAATTGTTAAAATAAAAAAAAGCTAAGTTAATTTTTCTTTATCTTTACAAAGTTTTCCCCTAAATAAAGGAGAAAAAAAAACTTATGAAGAACCTCACAAGATCCAAAAAGGTGCCGTTTCAAGTCTCTAAGCTAGTACCTGAATGATTTTCTATGCTTGATTGACTAAGTAGCTGAGAAGAAATTGATCTCATAGTTACTTCATGGTTGTTGTTGTTGCTAAGTGTCGTTGAATTGGTTCAGACTCATTGTTGTTGTTATGTGCCGTGGAGTCAGTTCCGACTCATAGCGACCCTGCACAGGGTTTCCGAGGCTGTAAATCTTTACAGGAGCAGAAAGCCTCATCTTTCTCCCGTGGAACAGCTGGTAGTTTCGAACTGCTGACCTTGCGGTTCACAGTTCAATTCGTAACCACTACGCTCAGAGCTCTTTGGTTCAGACTCATAGCAACCCTTTATAGGTTTCCAAGGAGCAGCTGGTGGGTATCAACCCCTGAACTTGTGGTTAGTACTCCAGTGCTTATCCTGCAGTGTCACAATATCTTCATTGTTGTGAAAGGCCATCGAGTCTGTTGCGACTCATAACGACCCTGTATCAGGTTTCTGAAGAGCAGCTGGTGAGTTTGAACCACTGACATTGAAGTTCAAACCAACCTTGACTTTGACTCCAGTGCTTATTTAACAGTGCCACTACTAGTACTTCACAATATCTGCATAGCTGCCCTTTAAATGCTATTTCTCTCCATAGAATCTAGGAATTTACTATTGAATCACATGATAGAGTGCAACTTAACATTAATAATGAACTTCAGGTCTTGGTGGTTATACTTAAGGGTGGATACAACACAGAACTTCAAAATCCAAGAGGCAGCTGAAAAGAAGTGAAGATAATAGTTAAGCTAGAGCAATTGGGAAACTGGTTAAATTTGGAGTGCCTCTAAACTGGGTTCCCTCCAACACATACCTAAGCCATCAGAAGGCATATCATATTAGATGTTTGACTGTACTCTGACCCTGTTGTACAGCTTAGTTGTTTGGGCAAATTAATATTTTTTCCAATAAGTTACACATCTGGAGATACCCTGACCTTGTCATAGAATTTAGCTGTTTAGACAAATTCAAATTATTCCAAGAATCTCTACCTCTAGAGAGAAGATTCAGATTTACAGAACAAAAGACTCTATATTATGTGGGAATGCTGACATTTTAACACTGAGTCCTTTTCTGTCAATAGTACGTTATGGAAAATCCCAGAAATCACAAAGTCAAATATACCTAAAAATGTTCTGAACACTCTTTGATGATGCTGTTATTAACTTGTCTTTAGGATTACGATAAGGCATTGTTTTTCTTCCTAATTCCTGCTCATATGATAGGAACATATTTTTCAAAAGAAAGTTCTTTGAATCTTCACTCCAAAATTAAGCAAGGAAATTTAAGTGTGAATCATATTCTCTACTTGTACTTGAAGGTTGACCTGCCAGTTTCTTACCTAAAACTCCAAGGGAAAAAATTTTTCTAAGAGTGCAAATCAAAGCAACTTTCATTTCAAAACTTTCCTCTGTATAACTAATAGTTTTTGAGTCAGGACATGAACCTAGCAATAAATACAGCTGTCCAAGAAGTAGGTGTGTACAGGAAACGGGAGGGTGACAGATGGGGAACAGTGAAGAAACATTTTTATCTGGTCTCTGAAGAAGAGTTTTGGAAAATTTTTCCAATTTTTTTTTTTTTTTTTTAATTTTTCCAAAAATTTTTTGACAAGAGTAAGTAAATATTTAGAAATTAGGTGGAAGCTCTACCTATGGAGAAATACAAGTAAGACACATTTTTTTAAAGCACAATGTTTTTCAACTTTAGGCTTAGGGCAGTTAAAGCTATTTGTGTGTGTGTGTATGTGTGTGTGTGGTGCTAAAATTAATTTACATCTTGTACATTTTTCTCTCTTATCCAAAAATTTCCACCTATGTTAATTATGGGTTTACTTCACTAATTTTGTCTATCATTGTAAAGCAAATAACTGTTAACAAAGAAATTAGGTACATTCCTTTACTTGAGTATGACCAACTAGCTAAGTTATACACTTTCTATAACTTTTTCCTTTCATGCATTTCTCTAAAGATCCTTCCTGACTATCACTCAAAACACTTTTTCCTGTGTCTATGTTGTGAACTCAGCACAGCAAGCTTCAAGTGTTGGGTATGAACATAAAATCATTTTGATATTAACGAAAGTGAACACAATTGATTTAAAAATGAATTCACTTCAAGAAACCCAACTAAGAATTTGGAGTAGAGAAATGGATCTTGGCTATTCCTGTGTCTCTGTAACTATCCTTTTTATATTGATCCTTGACCTAACCAAGTGACACATTTCATTTTAGAGAGATCCAGAGTTTCACAAACTGATATTCTCCTCATGTATGTAATCCTTATCCTTTTGTATTGTTTTGTGTTCAAATATCGAGCTTGTCAAGAGCTTTGGCCTTTCAAAGATGAGCACTAGAAAACCATGAATACATAGATGTCTTTTTATTTATGCTTTTACTAACCAAATTTAGCTTCAGGGGGATATAAAAGACAAATGTGTTGACAAATGACAAGATGTTACTCACTGTAAAAATATTATTGCATGCACACATTTCCTGTTTTGGTGCATATAATAACTGCAACTTTGTTCAAAATGAGCTACATATTAAGAGAAACATCTTGCCTTCTGATCGGTTCTAGCATGATTTCAATGTTGTGCATGTAACGGTTTCAAAAACCTTTCCCTGAACTCAGTAATCACAAATAGATGTGAATCTCCCCATGAGATACCAGAAATTAAAATTTTGGATTTAATTGGATCAAAAGTGGTTTGGGTCTGAAATAGATAAAAAATATTTTCAGATAATGAATGTGACTCTGGAGATACATTAAGGAGTGTAACAGCCAACCTCTGCTGAAATGAGTGCTCTTCAATAATGATGTACAGGTAGACATGTGGGTCTTAGAATTTATTATCTATCTTTGAGCTCAGTCAGTCTTTAAAGATAAATCTGGCATCAGAAATATCATTAGTGTTTGTCAGGATCTTAAAAACTCTAAGATATTTGTGTAACACTGTAGGATATGCACTGGATCACAAATTCAATTTGAACCATAAGTTTGGCAGTTCAAACCCACCAGCCACTCCTCAGAAAACCTGTACATCACCATGAGTTGGAAGTGACTCAACGGCACTTAACAACAATATATTGATTATCCAAAGAATATGTCAGGGTGGTCTTAGTTCTAATGCCTCCTAGCATTATTAACTAGATTATGCAATCTAACTATTTAGCTGAATTGGATTAACTTTTAATACAAAACATCAAATGTTAAAAAGGTTGCAATTGGGAAATCATATATAGTAAGTAGCCTGTATTCTGTGTCAAACCTCAGCATACTTGACTCTAGATTAATATCATACAACATAATCATAATTAACATATAAAAATTAGAGCCAGTAACTGGAACAAGTTACACATAAAAAAATAAATTTCAAGGCACTCTTCTTATATAACCTAGACTCTTGAACATAAAATTCAGTGAGCTTTAGAAAGTTATGTCTCAGAGGACACCAGACCTTAGCTAGGGCTATGAACCTAGAGGTTTTATTTTGCTGGACTCAAACAGTTGGGTTAAAACAGTTCCAGCCAAAGGTTATTCAGCATTCTCAATGTTAATTACAGTTTTCCTGGTGGTTTATGTTATGTCTGGAAAGTGTATGACGAGTGAAGCCCATTCTGGATTAGACAAGTCAAACGATAGACACAACACTGAACTTAAGGTCTATATTTGGGCAACAGTATGGGCAAATCCTAAGTGTGTCTGGCAGAAATGCAGGTCCAATGATCCTTCCCAAGACTAATCCAAACATACGCAAATGGCTGGATTGGGTAAGGTTTTCAGCATACCTCATTTCATACAAGACATAAGGTTCACTTCTTTGTCCAGTCATTACTTTAAGTCAATATCTGACTCTAATTTTTTTCTATTGTGTGTCCTAGCTTCATATCTTGCAGAACCACCACACACAAAGAGGCAAATATTTTTCTGTTAGATCTTCAGGGTGTGGATTCTATTGAGGTCAGTGATTCAGAGCTTAGTACAGGATGTCCCTTCAGCTTTCTGAAACCTGGCTCAGTGAAATCACTGATAAGCCAAGCCTTTGCTCTTGATTTCCCACAGAACTGAAAAAAAAAAGTAGAGCCAGGGAGAAATGGGTAAAACATATTTTCCCAGCCCAATAAGTTCTCCCATACTCCCACCATATACTCTCACACACCAACTCTGTCTCTTTAAAAAAAAAAAAAATTCTTCCTCTTTGGCTTATGCTGTTCTTCTTTGGTCTCTGGCCCTAGTTATGACAGCTGATTGACATAGCTGGCAATACCCCTGGTGTCTGGTTAGGCAGAATTCCCCCTGCAAAACTCGGATACAAAACAAAGAGCAGACAACAGTGTGGAAAGGAAGACTGAATAAAACAAAACCACAAGAAATGCAATATTGTTTGATGAAAATATTTTTAAATTTTTCATACAAAGAGAACCTTTAAAAGATTGTTTAAATCATCTGTGTTGTTTTTTTCCCCTTCTTCTTCTTCTAGTCATTCCTCCAACCCATCCTACCCCCACCACAGCATACACACCACTTTTTGGCTTCCTTTTCTCCATCTGCCTTTTTCCTTGTTTTGTTGTTTTTTTGTTGTGTTCCTCCCCACCCCAATTCATAAACATTTTATCAGTAAGAATTTTCCCTATTTCTGACACTTCTCAGAAGGTAGAATCCTCCTAGATGGTGCAGTCACTATTACATTAAGTGAAATTGTGGTTAATTTATTGCTCTGTTTCCTTCCATTTAAGACCTTTTTCCCATCTTCCTACTAAATATAAAAGATTTCCTGCTACCCTATGTATTATTACTATGCAGAGTTCAATACTTCCAATTTAACAAAGTCTTTCCCTATAATGTTCTTACATGGCTTTGTTGTTGCTTAATAGTGTCATTGGCTTGGTTCTGACTCACAGCAACCCTCTATGGGGTTTTCTAGAAGCAGCCATTGTGTTTGAATTGCCAACTTTGCAATTAGCAGTCCAGTGCTTATCCTATAGTGCCATGACAGGACTCTTCTTACATGGTTCTGGTGGTGGTGGTTATGTGTCAT
The DNA here is from genome assembly GCF_000296735.1 of Chrysochloris asiatica. NCBI lineage: Eukaryota > Metazoa > Chordata > Mammalia > Afrosoricida > Chrysochloridae > Chrysochloris > Chrysochloris asiatica. The sequence continues at coordinate 42,704,007 of NW_006408522.1, forward strand.
GGAGTTGGTTACAACTTACTGAATGACTAGATTCAAACTGCTAATCTTATAATTAGCAGCCCAAATCAAAACCCACTGTACTACCAGAGCTCTTTTCTTACATAATTGTTGTTAAGTGCTGTCGAGTCAGTTCTGACTCATAGTGACTCTGTATAGGGTTTCTGAAGAGTAGCTGGTGAGTTTGAATAGCAGACCTTGTGGTTCAAATGACCTTGCAGTCCAGTGCTTATCCTACAGCGCCATACCAGGATAGCCCATTTTACTTTCTCCCATTGAAATCTCTATATGCGAACCATTTCCTTGATGCTTCTCTCAGTTCTCTATCAGTTGTAAAAGATCAAATAAAATTCTGTTTATTACATGTTAGTAATTTAATATGTCATCTCTTTTGGTGGCATATGCCTTTTTATTATTGAGCCAAAGAAATAAAAATCTAAAGACGGAAATTCAGGCCTTCCGCAACAGGCCTTCTGAGTTGCATTCTGATTGTATGATATAGACAACCATCTATACTGTTTATCACAGATCAGTCAGAAACATAGACGCTTCATAATCCCATTTTTATTATAATAATTTTGTATGCGATTTGAACACAATACTTTTTGGTTACATACTTTAAAGTTACTTCGTTTTCCTGAGCTTTTAAGAAAGAATTTTGGTTCAAATAGCTATTTCATCTCCACAGAGCATTTTCTTCTGTTATTTTAATGTGTCAAAAAACATATATGAAGTGTCTGACAAAGAACTTGTATTCAAAATAGATCAAGAACTCTTAAAACTCAAAACTAAGAAAATGAGCAACACAATTTAAAAATGGGCAGAAGATTCAACAAACATAGCAAATTGCTATTAGTGCCAGTGATTTGGTTTCGACTAATAGTGACCATATATAGGGTTTCCAAGAAGCAGCTGGTGAGTTTGAACCACTGACCTCGCATTTATCCTATAGTGTCCCACTAGGACCCCACATTCCAAACTAGCATATGAAAAGATGCTTAATACCTTTAGTCATTTGTTGTTGTTAGCTGATTCATTGCAGAAAGAAACACTGCTTTGTCTCGTTTTATAACCAGAATCACTGCTCTGGTTGAAACCATTGCTGCTGCCACTATGTCCAGTCCATCTCATTGGACTCTTCTTCTTTTTCATTAACCCTCTGTTTTACTAAGTATGACGTCCTTTTCCGGGGACAAGTCCCTCCTGAAAGCATGTCTAAAGTGTGTGAGACAAAGCATCCTCAGTTCTAGAAGCATTCTGAACGTATTTTTCCAAGACGGGTGTGTTCCTAGTTCTTTAAGTGCATGGTGTATTCAATATTCTTCACCAACACCTTAATTTAAATGTATCAACTCTTCTGCAGTCTTCCTTATTCATTGTCCAACTTTCACACTATATGAGGCAATTGAAAATACAAAGGGGCATTTAACAGTTTGTGGGGGGAAAAAATAGAATTTAAATATAATGGAATTTTCCATGAAATATTGAAGCCCCTCAGACTATGGCTTGGGTCAGGTGCCTTAGATCTCAAAGTGACATCTTCACTTTTTAACATTTGAAAGAGTTCTTTTCAGCAAATTTGCTCAGTGCAATACATCATCTGATTTCTTAACTGGTGCTTCTCTGGATGTTAGCTGGGGATCAAAGCGATATAAAATCTTTGACAACTTCTATCTCTTTGTGTTTACCATGATATTGTTTATTGGTTGTGAGGATTTTTGTTTTCTTTATGTTGAGGTGTAATCTATATTAAAGGCTATAGCATTTGATTTTTATTAGTCATTAAGAGAATACCAATTGAAGCCACAAATTTACTATTACACACACATTAGAATGACTAAACTTGAAAAGACGGACCCTGCCAAATATTGATGAAAATGTGGGGAAACAGAAACTCTCATATACTGCTGGTGGGAATGTAAATGGTACAAATTCATCGGAAAACAGCTTCACAGCTTCTTAGAAACTTATACCTACTTTATCATCTAGCCATTCTACTTCTAAATAGTTAACCTGAGACATAAAAGCATATGTACATTAAAAGACTTACATATACACAAATATTCATAGACACTTTAGTTATAATAGCCCTAAACTAGAAACACCCTAATACTCATCAACAGGTTAATGAATAAACAAATTGTGACATAGCCACATAATAGAATAATACTCAGCACTAAGAAGGAATGAACTAATGCTAAATGCAACAAACGAATAAATCTCAAAAAATTTACTGACTGAAAGTTTTTTTTAAAAAAAAAAGAATGCAGGAGAACAAACAAGATGGCAGATCGGGTAGACATGCAGGGAGAAGCTTCATCAGCAACAACACAGAATACCGGACCAAGCAGGTTCAGGGGGTGGTGCCAGAACTCTGACCCACATATAAAGGAATATTTAGAAGGTTTGAAGGCTTACAGCTAGAGGAATTTGTATCAGAAGCAAGAAATCCATTGCTTTCTAATCCAAGATGCTCAGCTGCTCCTGGAGACGCCATCTTGGGAGCAGCCATGGACGCCTGACAGAAGCACAGAGAAAAAGGTGTGGACACTCTTTTTTTTTTGTAACTGTTCACTAGTCTCTCACTGGGTGTGCACCTCCTTTCTGATGACTAGAAGGGATGCCAGAGCGAGTATACACCCCATCCCCACTCCCAAGGGGTCTACTATGTATGTGCACAGATCTCCTCAAAATTTAAAGTGACAGTTTCCACTTAAAACCAAACAGCACTGCAAAATGACCACAGCCGGCCCTGAACTGTTTATCGCTGGGGAAAATACCTGAACGGGGATTGTGGAGTGTTACAGGCAGACTAAAAAGGAAATAGTCTGAAAATGAAATCTGGAGTTAAGTCACAACAACCACATCTTGAAATTTCTCAGTAAGAATAGTGAAAAGGGAAGCCGATCTCCTGATTACATCTACCTGGAGGCAACCAGAAAGCATAAAAATACCAAAACACACACCCATCTAAATATTAAGGTCACAAATAACTCCGGAATAAAAACCCAAAAAACAGGAGCAGATGACCATATCAGCATATGTCCAGAAATGAGATAAAGTGACTAAGGCAAATGAGATGGAAGTAGACCTATACTCCATACTGGAAGATGGGCAGGCTTTGCAAATACATGAGAAAGAATTCAGAAAAATGATTATATAATGTATCAAAACATTATACAATGGAGTTGAGAAAAATAAGGAAGAAGTCAGGAAAGTGCTACAGGAAAAATCAAATAAGATAGATACAGCTTTGGAAGCAATTCAAAGGCTACAGAAAAAGGTCGAAATGATTAATAATAGAATATCAGAAATGGACAATACACTGAAAGGGCAAAGGAGTAGAACTGAAGAGACAGAAAATAGAAGAGAAATCTCTCAACACTACTAAGTAAGCAGGTAGTAATTGAAAGCATGTCAATAACTGATGTGATTCAGGAAAAGCATGTAGAATTAGAAGACACAGAACTCCCAATAACTTTATAGTCTTAAGTGAAGAATTATAGAGAAGCCATGACAAAGGCTAAGAACAAAGTCAGAGTGGTAGAAGTTGGCCAGGAGAGAATGAAAGAGATGTGAAATTTTGAGAAAGCAATTATTGTTTCATAGAATTTGTCCACGAAGGAAGGAAAGATAGAGCGTTTTAGTTTTCAAGAGCAGTTGTAACAGAAATACCACAAGTCAATGGTTTTAACAAACAGGAATTAATTTTCTCATTGTTTAGGGAGGTAGAAGTCTAATTTTAGGGTGCCAGTTGTAGAGGAAGGCGTGCTATCTATGTCCACTCTGGGGAGGGTCCTTGTCTCTTCAACTTCTGTTTCCTGGTTCCTCACCTCTTGGAGACCTCATTGTGGCATGGCACCTATCTTCCCCCATCTCTTTTTGCTTGTTGTTGTTGTTAAGTGCCGTCAAGTCTGTTCCGACCCATAGCGACCCTAAATAGGGTTTCCGAGGCTGTAAATCTTTATGGGAGCAGAAAGCCTCATCTTTCTCCAGCGGAGCAGTTGGTAGTTTTGAACTGCTGACCTTGCGGTTTGCAGCCCTATTTGTAACCACTACGCTACCAGAGCTCCTTTCTCTCTTTGCTTAGCCAGATCCTTTTCTACCTTATAAAAGATCTACTCAAGACATACCCTCCAGGAATCCTTCCTCATTAACATAACAAAGAGAATCCATTTCTAAATGGGATTATAACCCCAGGTGTAGAGATTAGGATTTATAACCCATCATTTTTGCTAAAGATAATTTAAAAATGGCTACAACAGAACATTGACAGAGAACTGTCAGAAGTCCAAGATGGAGTCAGATGAGGACATGGAACAAGGGATATCATTGTTGACATCGGTTGGATCTTGGCTGAAAGCAGGGAATACCAGAAAGATGTTTACCTGTGCTTCATTGACTATGCAAAGGCTTTCAATTATGTGGATCATTACAAGCTATGGATAACATTTGGAGAATGAATATTTCAGAACACTTAATTGTGCTTATGAGGAACCTTTACATAGACCAAGAGGCAGTCATTCAAACAGAACAAGCGGACACAGAATAGTTTAAAATCAGAAAAGGTTTGCACCAGAGTTGTATTCTTTCACCATAGTTATTCAATCTGTATGCTGATCAAATCATCAGAGAAACTGGATTATATGATGAAGAGCATGGCATTAGGATTGGAGAAAAACTCATTAACAGCCTGTGACATGCAGATGATACAACTTTGCTTGCAGAAAGCAAGGAGGACTTAAAATACTTACTGATCAAAGCAAAAAAAAGCAAAAGACCATATCCTTCTATAAGGGTTGCACCTCATTGTAAAGATAAAAAAAAAAAAAAAATCCTCACTACTGGAGCGATAAATAAGATCATGATAATTGTAGAAAAGATTGAAAGATTGAAGTTATCAAAAATTTCACTTTGCTTGGATTCATTACCAACACTCATGGAAGCAGCAGTCAAGAAATCAAATGACATATTGCAGTAGACAAATCTGCTGCAAAATAGCTCTTTAAAGCGTCCAGGAGCAAAGATATCAGTTTGTCATTTTGAGGCCTAAGGTGTTGCCTGACCTGAACCATGGTACATTCAATAGTCTCATATGCATGTGAAAGTTAGATAATGAATAAGGAAGACCTTAGAAGAATTGATGCACTTGCTTTATGGTGTTGGAGAAGAATATTAAAAGTATCATGGTCTGCCAGAAAAACAAACAAATCTGTGTTGGAAGAAGTACAGCCAGAATGCTCCTTAGTAGCCAGGATGTCCAGACTTCATTTCTCATATTTTGGATATAGTGTCAGGAGGACCAGCCCTGGAGATGGAAATTACACTTGGTAAAGTAAAATTTCAGTGAAAAAGACAATAAATTCAGCAAAAAGCACAAATTCAGCAAAAAGAAGAAGACTCCCAATGAAGTGGATTGGTACAGTGGCAGCAGCAATGGGCTCAAGTGTAATGATGACTGTGAGGTTGGCACAGGAAAAGGCAGTGCTTAGGTCTGTTATACATACAGTCTCTATGAGCCAGAACCAACTAGATGACACCTCCAAACAAATTTTGGAGACATGATTCAACCCACGACTGTGATGGTTAATGGTCTGTCAACTTGACTGGGTTATTATTCTCCATGGTTTGACAGACACTGAACTGCATATTGCAGGTTCGATTCCAGGCCACTACAATAAAGCAAATATCACAATAAGGTAAATCACATACAATTTTGTTTACCAGTGCACATACAAGTTGTGTTTACACTATATGTAACCTAACAAGTGTGGAATATCATTATGAAAACATTTAAAATGTTGTGAGAATCAGCAATAGGTGACACAGAGACAAGAAGCAAGTATATGATGTTGGGGAAATGACACCAATAGACTTGCTTGATACATGGTTGCCACAGAACTTCTATTTGTAAAAAAATGCAGTGTATTCACAGCAGAATAAAATAAGACATGTCTGTAATTTAATCACCTCCATGATATGATCTGATGTGATTAACCAATCAGTTGTAAGGGGAGTTTCCCCAGGGATGTGGCCTGCATCCAATATATACAGACATTCTGGCAAAGTTTACTGTCTTGCACATGATCCTGCATCTGACTCCAGTTCTTGGAATATGAGCCAGCAGTCATCTGACCTGCAGGTCTGGGGTTCACCAGTCCCCACAGCTCATGAGCCAGCAGCATGCTATTTTGGGTTCATCAATCTCTGCAACCATGTGGGTTAAGAGAAGCCACCAGCCTGAGGGCTGAGCCATGGATTTGGGACTTGCCATGCTCCACAACGGGTTAAGCTTTTTTTTGTTGTTGTTGTTGTTTTTTAGATAAATGTCCATATCTGTAACGATATCTATATATATGTATCATTTATATCTATGAAATAGCCTCAAAAAGTTCATGGAAAATTCTATTACCTTTCGATTCCATTTTTCCATGAACATTTTAAAACCCCTTTACTTATGCATCTATGCATGTATATCTGAGTGTGTGTGTATAGTTCACTAGTTTTGTTTTTTCTAGAGAACTCTGTCTAAGACAATAGCCAGGAGTGATGGTCAATAGCAAAAGAAAGGTGCCAGTGCACAAAAGTGAGTTTTGTTAAAAAGAGAAGAATTTCATGTATTTGGATGGAATGAGGGAAGAGCAGAAATATAATTAATATAAAGAAAAGGTGATTTCTGTAATACTAGAATCATATGTGAACCACTTCCCAAAAGACCCCAGAATGTTTTGATAGGGCTAAGCTTTCTGCTAGGCACCAGGTACTTAAAGATGTAAGACACTTAGATACTATCTACCCTGTCCCATGAGATGCTCATAGTCTCGTGAATAAGGTAAACACAGATTTACTTAATTTATTAACTATTATTTGCCATTGGGGGGGGGAAAATGTGGCACCAAGCCATGCCTCTAACAGCACTTTGTGCTTCTTCTGGGTTTGGTAATTCATTGCAATGGGCCACACAGAACTCAGATAGCATACTCACAGCTCTGAGTCTTATTAGAGGAGGTAACAGGTTACAATTCAGTATTAGAAATATTCAGGGCACAGTTCTGCCAGTCTGGGCAGCCTCGCCTCAGCTGTGCCCACAACCTCTCACTTTGTCAGGGCAGTGTTACGGAGCTCTGCTAAAGCACTGCTGATAAATGCCCACAGGACACACCATTCCACCATAAATCTCATCCTGAAGGCACACAACTCCAGCTCCATAAGTCAGCAAACTTAACATTCTCCCAAGTGCCTGGAGTCACCTCACTCTCCAAACAAACCCTTACCCAAAGTCACTCAGCTTTACTTGTTCCATGCACTGGGAACCCACTGCTTGGTTTCATGCTCTGGCTTCTGATTCTGCAGCTGCTGCTCTTCCGCTCCTCCATTGACACAGCTTTCTGTCCCTGGATGGAGAGGGTTCAATGTGCAGAGATCTTGGGATACAAAAGAAATACATTCTTCTCCTGCATCTTCATCTTTGATGTTAGTGAGGTTCCCACCTCCAGTTTCTAAGATGGCTTACTTTACACCCTGGCATGGTTCAACTTTTTACCATAAACTCTGTTACCATCAATTGCTGACTATATCATCCTATCTGTATCTTTTCCCATCTTTTCTTACTTAGACCCATCAGGAAAAGAGCCTTTTGGTTGGAGTAACAAAAGACTAAGGCTAGAAGAGACATATTGAACAATTCACTACACCACAGTTATCTTAAATTATCTGCTTCAGCATTGTATGCCAGATTGTAAACTAGTTGGTGGAATTTTTTTCTTGGAAGGGACCTTAGTGAGTATCTACTCTCTCTTTTTTTCACTTGATTAAACTGAGTCATAAAGAGTTTAATTAACTTGTCTAAGGCTACTACAGCTCATTAATAAAGATACCGGACTAGGATAGAGTATCTAGAATCACAAGCCAGAAGAAATGTTTTTGCTTGACTAGCACAACACATTTTGTAGTATGCATGTTTACATTGTGTTTAAATACCCTGTGTATGCTTAAAATATTTAAAATCTAATCTGTCAATTCCATAAAAAGAAAAAAAAAAAAGATCACTTAGATAAATTTCACACCATTCTGCTACCAACATTTAGAAATAATGGGGAAAGATAACAAAAATTTTAATACATATCTAAACTTGAAAGAAAAAAGAAAAAATCTCAGGTGGTAAAACAAAGAAAGAACTGAAAGTCCTAACAGCTGACTTGGAGCTGACTGCAGCAGCCTTAAGGTAGGCGCCTCAGGTTTGGAAAAGCCAGAGGCTTAGGGCTGCAAAGGATACTTAAGAACAGTAGGAGTGACCTTGGGCCTATGTAATACAAGGACTTGGAACTGAAAGTGGGCATTATGTCAGGACCATCAATGTCAGACACTTAGGCAAAGGAGAATAGAAAGAAAATAGTCCACCACCCAAGGGGAAAAACAAGAAGTTTACCTACGAGCACTGCAGAAAAGAAAATGATTAATTAAAACATCAAGCCTGCAGCACATACAGATTTAGAGACTGATTTTCAACCATGTTCACACTGTAGGATTGCTCCCAAATGAGAAATTAATACAAATATTTGCAGACCAAATTCAAAATCACTGTAGAATTCACACACACAACACTTATACACACACACAAACACCAAAACCCAAATCAAACCTACAGCCAGTGAGTCAATTCCTTCTTACAGCAACCTTGGAGAGCGACTTTCAAGGCTGTGAATCCTATGGGAGCAGAAAGCTCATTGGAATAACTGGTGGGTTTGAATTCGCAGTTGTTGTTGTTTAGTGCCATCAAGTCAGTTCCAACTCATAGTGGAACAGTGAGCAGCTTGAACTGAGCAGCAGCTGGTGAGCTTGAACCACTGAACTTGTGGTTCAAAGAGACCTTGCAGTCCAGCACATTAACCCACAGTGCAGTAGTCCAGTACATACCCTACAGTGCCACCAGGGCTCCTTACACCACACACACACACACACACACACACACACACACACGTCAGTAAAGGTGATCTCATAGATAAAATCAACAAAACATACATAGTAGGGTCAGCAACAAAATCAGTAAGAGGATTAGCTTCCTAGAGCGAATTCTGATTGTTGTCCCAGTATGATTTGGACCTTACTCCTTAATGTTCACTGTCACCTCCCAAGTGCAGGTATCGGTATATCTTTGCCTGAAGCCTTTCTCTAAAGCAATGCCAGAAGTCACACTGTTCTTATGCCTGGAAGTCTGCATGTTCCAATGAGTTAACATTCCCCAGAGTACTCCTTACCCAATCAATGGATAATATATAAATATCCCAGATCCCTGGCTCCTGGGTGAAGGCATGAGGATGTGATAACTGTTCCCCATATATTTTCCATACAACTTCTACAAGGCTTCTCATATCTTTTGCCTCCATCTCCCAAATAAGCTACTTATCCTTGAATCTTCTCAAGGGCTGCTTCTGGAAAAACCTGAACTAACAAAATAATAGCACAATTGGACTGAGAATATAAATCAAGTAAATTTAAAAGTGCTAAAGACATGAAGGAATCCTATGGTGCTATAGGATAAGCACTAGACCTCAAGGTAGTTTGAACAGCAAGTCCGTTGGATCAAACTTACCAGCCACTCCTCGGAAACCATATACAAGGTCACTAGGAGTGAGGACAAGGAGCTCTGTTAGTGTAATGGTTACAAGTCAGGCTGCTAAGTTCAAGGCCAGTAGTTCAAAACTACCAGCTGTTCCATGGGAGAAAGATGAGGCTTTCTGCTCCTGTAAATATTTACAGCCTTGGAAACCCTATGAAGGGTTGCTAAAAGTCAGAACCAACTCCACGGCACACAACCACCACCACTATCATGAGTCAGGACTGACAGTTAACATCAACACCAAAGACTGAAAGAAGGAATAGGAAGTATAAATAAAGGACTAAACCTATTGCAGAAGAGGGGGGAAGATTTAGAAAATAAATAAATAGCAGTTATAGAGTAAAATATACAAATATTCAAATTTCAGTGAATGGGTTAAAATGAGACTCAATTATTAAACAAAAGCATAAATCTTTAGAAATGATCAAGATTACAACACAGAGAGTGAAAGAGGAAAAGAGAGGAAAAATATTTAAAAAGATTAAAAGCTATAGAGTGTTGATAAAGAAGGACCAATATATACTAAAGTGTGATTTACAAGAAATGAAATTGATAGAATAACTCAGTGTCTTCTGGAATTGAAGTAAGACAAGAATATTCAGGTTCAAGGAACACAAGTGCTGAACAGGAAACACATACACATATTGAAATTGTAAAATCATCTAAAAGAAGAGAAACTCTACCAAGCAACCAAAGCAAACAGAGAGCTTAAAGGGGATTAACAATCACAAAACAGCAGACGTCTCTCAGTAGCAGCAACAGAAATAA
>NW_006408522.1:42714490-42715990 GCF_000296735.1 Chrysochloris asiatica
AAAATGAATAGGGAGACCATAGGATAACTAATGCATTTGAGTAATGGTGTTGGAGGAGAATATTGAAAGTACCATGGGCTGCCAAAAGAACCAACAGATCTGTGTTTGAAGAAGTGCAGCCAGAGTGCTCCTTGAAGGTCAGGATGGCAAGACTTCGTCTCTCATACCTTGGACATATATATTGTCAGGAGGGACCAGTCTCTGGAGAAGGAGATCATGTTTGGTAAGGTGAAGGGTCAGAGAAAAAGAGAAATACCTCAAGTGAGATGGATTGGCCAAGTGGCAGCATCAATGGGTTCAAGCATGGCAACAATTGTGTGGTTGGCCCAGAACTGGGCAGTGTTTCATTCTGGTGTACATAGGGTCGCTATGAGTCAATACTGACTCGACACCTAACAACAACAAGTCTGTTATCTACCCACCCATTCCCTCCAACTCCTGGTAACCATCAAAGCATATTTCTTCTCTTGACGTTTTTACAATAGTGGTCTCATAAAATGTTTGCCCTTTTGTGATTGACTAATTTCACTCATTTCCTCCAGGTTCAACCATGTTATAATGTGAAGTATCCCTGTTTTTGAAGGCACCCTAATGAGACTAATACAAGTATATGACTGTGAGAACTTGTCTACAGCCATCCACTGATCACAGAGGAGCAGTTGGTGGGTTTGAATCACTGACCTTGTAGTTAGCAGTCTGTTGCTTATCTGAAAGCACCAAATCAGGACAATGTATCCTCATGAATGGAGTAGCTATGCAGTCGCATGGCAAAGAGCACAGATGTACATACATAGAAGGAGTAAGGTCATTGAATTAATCCATCAGTGCAATCAATCTAGCAATCCAGCCAGTACTAACAAGACTAAAGTCAATATTGCTACAATATAGGAGAAAATAGATTTCATGGTTAAGACATTAATAAGATTATAAACTATTGTATAATATAAAAAGTTAATAAGTCACCCAATAAATATAATCATTTATCAAAATTATATCTACTTTATCAAACAAAAACTGGATGTTTTATATTAATTACATTTTAAAAATTATAAAATCAGATATTTGATGAGATAATACTTACAAGTTTATAAAAAAGAAATTATGTTAAAAAGTATCTATAAGATCAAAATGGATGAGCATATTTTATCAATGGGCATATAGAGGACTCTGACAATTAATGTGTGGGTTCGAGTGTGTTCTTTGTAAGTTTATATTGGAATATTTACAAAATTCATATTATTTGGTCAAAAGAAAGTCTTAATGAATAGTGCCACCACTCATCTGTCATTTTGTCATACTATAGGGGCTTGCATGTTGCTGTAATGCTAAAAGTTATGCCACCAGTATTTTAAATACCAGCAGTACATTGCTTAAATGCAAGTTCAGAGTGAAGCTGAAGAAAATTAAAACACATCCATGAGAGCCAAAATATGAAATAGAACATATTCAACCTGAATGTACAAATAATCTCAAGAACAGATATGATGCACTAGAAACTAG
>NW_006408522.1:42716090-42718068 GCF_000296735.1 Chrysochloris asiatica
GTAACCACTACGCTACCAGAGCTCAGAAATAAAATATAGTATCTTCAGAAATAAAATATAGTATCTTCAAAATGTTGAGAGAAAATAATTATCAGCCCCAAATTCTATGTCCATTGTTTAGTAGTAGTATTAAGGAGTAAAAGCAAAATCAAGATGGTCCATAGAAAAACAAAAACAGATAAAGTTTTGACCATTTACTGATTTTTATTTAAAAATAAAGATCCCTGGTAGCACAGTGGTTAAGTACTCGACTGACAGCCAACAGATCAGTGGTTGGTACCCACCAGCCTTGGAAATCCTAGAGGACCGTTCAACTCTGTCACATAGGGTCACTATGATTTGGGATCAACTCAACAGCCTGGGGTTTGATTTGGAGTTTTTTTTTTTTTTAATCTACTAAAATTTGGACTTAAGAAAGAAGAAGTGCTTTTGGGGAAGAAATAGTGAGCAAAGTACTAGATACATATATGGGAGATCCTGAATAAACATTGACTGCAAAAAATGATAATGACGTACTTAGGGAGTTCTGGTGGCGCTATAGGATGAGCACTGAACTGCTAGCTGCAAGATCAGCAGTTCAAACCCAGCAGTCACTCGACAAGAGAAAGGTTGACTTTCTGCTTCTGTAAAGATTTACAGCCTCCGAAACTGTATACCAGGTCACTATGGGTAGGAATCCACTCAATGGCAACGTATGGGTTTTTTAGAGGGAGACGCCAAACCCAAGGTTGAACTAGAATGCTAGATATATTAGGTAACAATAGCATGTTGTATTGAAATGGTTGCTGTTGATAAGTGCTTTCAAGTCTTATTTCTAAGTCATGGTACAATCCTATGTACAATATAATGAAACATAACGAGGTCCAATTCACTCATAGAATCATTACTATGTTTGAGCTCATTGTTGCAGCCACTGGGTCAACACATTTCATTGAGTATCTTTTTTTGTCTTACTGACTCTTGACTAAGTCCTTCTCCAAAGACTTGTCTATCCTGAAAATATGTCCAAAGTACATGAGATGAAATTTCCCATCTTCCCTTCTAAGGTGCATCCTACTTCTTCCAACATAAATGTGTTCATTCTTCTGGATGTCCATGGTAGATTCAATGTTCTTCACCAATACCACAAATCAAATGCATCAGCTCTTCTTTGATCTTCCTTATTCATTGCCAAGCTTTCACATGCATATGACACAATTGAAAATACCATGGCTTGACTCAAGTGCACCTTAATCCTCAGAGTGGCATCTCTATTTTTTAACATTTTAAAGAAGTCATTTGCCATAAGATTTCTCCAGTACAATAAGGCATTTGATTTTTTTACTGCTGCTTCCCTTGACACTGATTGTGGATCTGAGTAAAATGAATTATTTGCAACTTAAATCATTCCATTATTTATCATAATGTTGCTTATTGGTCCAGTTGTGAAGATTTTGGTTTTCTTTATGTTGAGGTGTAATCCAAACTGAAGGCTGTTAAGTGCTACAATAATGGTAGTAGATAGGTACTAGGGATGGTGCTAAAAGATAAAACAGTCTATGTTCTAGTATTGCTGGATAAGAAGATAGATATTTTGATTATCTAGATTTTACAAAATTAAATATGAATATTTAAAATGTAATGATAAAAAAAAAGCAATGATAACCACTAAGAGAAATGAAACCTATTTCTGCCAAACTAGTAGTGGGGAAAATGGGAATATAAAGAAAATTTGATAATAAAATAGAAAAGGAGAAACTATTTAAAACAAAAACAAACATAAAGTTAAATCACAAAAGAGAGTGTGTATACACATACGTATCATAAAACTAATATACTAAAGGAATCTCAGATTAGATTTTAAAAAATCTATTTATATGATATTTTTAAGAGATTCAAATATATAAGGGTATAGAGCACAGCCTTTGGTATGGATTATATCTTAATGTCAAGAAAACAAAAATCCTCACCACTGGACCAATAAACAACATTCTTATCA
>NW_006408522.1:42723084-42726813 GCF_000296735.1 Chrysochloris asiatica
TTCAACCATTTCAAGAGGTGGCATATGATCAAGAGCCAATGGTACTGAAGGAAGAAGTCCATGGCACAATTAAGGCATTGGCAAACAACAAGGTTCTGGGAATTGATGAAATACCCTTCAAGCCTGGAGTTGAATTCACCCAAGAAGATTATCTTTCCATAGACGGGACTATAAAGTGAACAATAATACCCACAAGAAACATCCTACTCAGAACCATCAACAAGAACAGAACAAAAGAGCAGCATTCACCCAAAAACAAAGCCCCAAAGGCAGAAAAGAGTAGGCGAGAATGACAAATGGAACTGGGGAACCCAGGAAGGAAGTGGGAAAAGTGTTGCTACATTGATGAGATTACAGCTAATGTCACAAAATAAAATGTGTAAAAATTATTAAATGGAAAATTAATTGCACCATACGGTTATTTCTTTGGCTAATTTTTAAATGCAGGTCACCAGGCCTTTCTTTCTAGTTCTTTATTTCACCATTCAAAAGAAAGCAACATTCACACAGAAAATCACAAAATGGAGAAAGGTAGCAGTAATAATGGGATGGATGGAAATTAGTTTTGTCTTGAAGTAACCTGCATGCATCAATTTTTTCATCAAGAAAATATCCTTTCTCCACCACCACAAACCACCACCACCATCAAAGCCATTTGTGAAATAGTCATTCTGTGATACTAGACCTCTTGTTATTGCATGCCCTTGACTCAATTTCCATTCAGAGAACTTCCATATGATAGGTTAAAACTGCCTTATAATGTTTGGTAGGCTGTAAGTATAGCACTATGGGTTAATGCCCTTAACTGAAAGGTCGGTTTGAACAGCAAGGCCAATGGTTCAAGCTCACTAGTCACTCCTCAGAAGCCCTAAACAGGGTCATTATGACTCAGAACCTATTTGACAACACTTAACAACAACAACAATCTTGATTAAAGAGGATTGGCAATTCTTTCTCCCTTTCTACCTTTCACTGGGTTAAATTTGAACCTACAGTCATTCAGTGAGCAGTGAGCAGCCAAGTGCACCACCAGATCTCTTGTTCATATCTTGTGCAATAGCAGCAGCTTTCCAAGGGTTTATTGACCAGAACAGTTTTCAAAATTAGAAGCATTTCAGCTTGTTATAAACTAGTTATTATACTTCCGTGCTGATTTTGGATTTAATCTTCTCAAATTAACTGACAATTACAGAAAGATAGGCACATTCTCTAAATAGCTATGTCTAGGAGGTTCCATAAAAGAGTAACATTTTTACAAACCATCAAGCACTGGATTAACTAGTTCCTGAGATAAAAGTCAAAAACTGTTGAGTATGTCAAATAAGACTGAAATTCTAAGTATTAATTTACTAAGGTATAGAAGAATACATGGGGCCTTTAAAATAGAAATACTTTTTTTGTAAAAAGGTTGTTGTCTTAATTAATATTTTTTAAACCTGTATAGTTAGTTCATTTAGGCAAATTATATAAAAGGGATTAAATTGAGGGATTAGAGAAAGTAAAACTTGAAGTATTTTAGGAGGTGAAATTTGGAACTTTAACAAAAGCGCTTTTCAATTTCTATTTTTAAAAAGAATTTTCAGTTATATTTTCTCAATAGTCTTTTAAAATAGCAAAGGACATACAATTGTCCAGTATTAGGAAGTCCCGGTGTGACTCTGTAGGATAAGCAGTGGACCGCAAGGTCGGTTTGAAGCTGCAGGTCGATGGTTCAATTTTACGAGCTGCTTCTCTGAAACCCTATACAGACTTGTTATGAATTGGAACCAACACGATGGCACTTAACAACAACAACAAGTTTTAGATAGAAAAAGAAAAGAAAATCCTCAAAAACTTAAAATGGATTAATTATGTTTATGCCAGGGTCTTCAAAAGTTTGTGAAAAAAATTCATTATCTTTCATTCTATTTTTTATGAACTTTAAAAAAAAATTATTGTTCATTGAGTGATAGTTTACATGCGAGAACATCAGTTTGTATTTAATATCATTACAATGATTACAATCCCCTCCATGCATCACCATTCAACAGTATTTGCTTCTATTCCCTCTGTTTTGTTTTGTTTTTCCATGAACTTTTTGAAGCTCCCTCATACACTAGGTACCATGCATTTGATACATTTATTAGTAAACAGAGAACCTGTCCCTTCTAATCTTCTTTGTCTCAATGGCCACCATATTACTAATTTAACTTCAATCCTTAGGATTTTTTTAAAATCACCAGGTATGATTGCCACATTTATAGATTATGATATACACTTGAGGCTAGATCTCTTTTTGAATACATTCCCTGTGACGAGGCAAAGAAATAAATAAAACTGATCATAAACATTAGATATTTGTGTGTTCCCCAAAAAGTATTGGTTCTTTACTTCTTTAGTATCAGAGTCATATGTGAGTGGACACTTAATAACATATGATCTGATTAAAAGATGTTACAATGGTACTATTCAGTTGAGAATATCTTTCTTTAAATTTAGCTCCCGATAAAGAAGAAATATGTGTTATATGAGAATAAGTGTCAGTGTACTGACTTGAATCTTTGACAATAAATCATGTCCGTTAGGCCGGTTAGTTAGCTGTGAATATCTAATCACCTTAATGTCCTCTTTTACTGCCTAAAGAAGATGAGACCCTGATAAATATTTATAAGTGGCAATTGTTTATACAAACTATGATATCTTCTGGTACAAAGGAATGCAAATGAGGTTCAGCAAAAAAAAAAAAAAATTGAAGCACTAACTTGCTTTTCCAAGGACATATATTCTCAGACTCTTGACTATATTCTACTTTCTATTTCCACATTAAGCGAAACTTGAGCTAAAATTGTTGTGAGACAATGAAAGAAAACAAAGAGCAAGAATCATGCTGAATGGTTGAAGAAGACTAGGATCATCAGTCAGGGATGTGAGGGAGAAAGAAGAAAGATAAGTCACAGAGTTAATAATTTGGAGAGAAAACATCTACACACATGAGGTAACTAAAAAAGTATGACAGAGTATCAGTAAATGTACACTGTTAACTATTGTTGAGTTGGTTCCGACTCAGCCACCATGTATAGGGTTTCTAAGGTGGGTATGAGTTGCCAAACTTGCAGTCAGCAGTCCAACTTATCTTACAGTGCCACACCAGGACTTTGTTGTTACTCATAGTAACTTTTTATAGGGTTTCCAAGGAGTGGCTGGTGAGCTTGAATCACCAACCTTGTAGTTCAAACCTACTTTGCAGTCCAGTGATTTAACCGCAGTGCCACAAAAGGACTCCCTTGGCGTGGTGGTGGTTATGTGCCGTGGAGTCAGTTCCAACTCATAGTGAGCCTATATAGGGTTTCCAAGGCTTCAAATCTTTATAGGAGCAGAACCGCTGGTAGTTTTGAACTGCTGACCATGAGATCAACAGCCCCACTAGTAACCACTATTCTGCCAAAGCTCCTTCTCTAGGACACTGTTGTTAGGTGCCATCAAGTCCATACCAACTAATAGTGATCCTATGCACAACAGAACGAAACATTGCCCAGCCTTGGCCAACCTCACAGCTGTTGCCATGCTTGAGTCCATTGATGTGACCACTGTGTCAATCCATCTCGCTAGGGGTCTTCCTCTTTTTCTCTGACCCTCCACCTTATCCTTCCCCAGCAACCGGTCCCTCCTGACAATATGTCTGAAGTATGAGAGATGAAGTTTGGTCATCTTGGCCTCCAAGGAGCACTCTGGCTGCACTTCTTCCAACAC
>NW_006408522.1:42726913-42729518 GCF_000296735.1 Chrysochloris asiatica
GTGGCAGCATCAATGGACTCAAGCTTGTCAACAGTAGTGAGGTTGGCCCAGGATCAGGCAGTGTTTCATTCTGTTGTGCATAAAGTTGCTATGAGTGGGTACCAACTTGATGGCACCTAACAACAACAATAAGAAATTCTGGTATGGCACTGTAGGATGAGCACTGAACTACAAGGTTGATTTGAACTGCAAGGTCAGTGGTTCAAACTCACCATATTCTCCTCAGAAACCCTGTACAGGGTCACTATGAGGTGGAACTGACTCAGCGGCACTTAACAACAACAGGTAAGATAAAATACAACCTTGCTTGCTGAAAACAACAGGACTTAAAATATTTACTGTTAATGATAAAAGACCACAGCCTTCAGTATGGCTTGCACCTCAATGTAAGGAAAGCAAACATCCTCACCACTAGACCAATAAATAACATCATGATAGATGGAGAAAAAATTGAAGTTCTCAAAGACTTCATTTTGTTTGGACCCACTATTAAACCTCATGGAAGCAGTAGTCAAGAAATCAGACAACATATTGCATTAGGCAAATCTGCTGTGAAAGACTTCGTTAAAGTGTTCAAGACTAAAGATGTCAGTTTGAGGACTAAGGTATGCATGAACCAAACCATGGTATTTTCAATGCATGCAAAAGTTGAACAATAAATAAGAAATATCACAGAAGAAGTGTTGTATTTGAGTTATAGTATTAGAGAATAATGTTAGAAGTACCATGGACTGCCAGAATAACAAACAAATCTGTCAGAAGAAGTACACTCAGAATGCTCCTTAGATGCCAAGGTGGCCAAACTTCATCTCTAATACTTCGGACACATTATCAGGAGGAATCAATCCATGGAAAAGGACATCATGTTTGATAAAGTGGAGGGTCAGTGAAAAAGAGGGAGGCCCCCAGCAGATGGATTGACACAGTGGCAGCAGCAATGGGCTCAAGTGTAGCAACAATTGTGAGGATGGTGTAGAACTAAGCAGTGTTTCGCTCTGTTGGGCATAGGGTCATTATAAGTCACAACCAATAAGATGGCACCTAATAACAAAACAAAAGTAAGACCAGCAGAAATCTACTAATAAAATGGCATATTTAAATATCTATATAAAACAAACCACCTGAAAAATTCAGTGATCTAAGTTATGTGTGTATATATATAGAGAGAGAAAACAGAAACCACAACCTTCTGAACTGACCTCTCTGACCTAACAAATTCATCTTTAAGGTATACTTGACTTTCCAGCAAATGCTTGATCTATCTAAAAACTACAGATTTATGTGTGATTCCCATAACTTGTTGCAAAGAATCAATGATTTGGGAAGATATTTATTTGAGATTTATTAAAACATTGATTTAATTCCTAACTTCAAAATTGTTTATTTCCTTGGCACAAAAAAGTATCCTTTTTAAAAATTTTATTAAATAAAATGCCAATCGACCTTAGTGTCATCCAACACCATGGTCCTGACCCCCCAGGCTCAGCAACTCATTCCCTCTGCTTATTCTTTGGACAATCTATTTTTCACCATCACCATAATTCAAAGACATTAATTCTTTTCCAATCTTCCTTATTCATTGTCCTGTTTTGAATGCAGGAGGTAATTTAAAAATTATGCTTTGAGTCAGGAGCACTTTAGTCCTCAAAGTGACATCTTTGCTCTTTAACTTTAAAGAGATGCTGTAAGATAAGCACTGGATGGCTTATCCAACAAGTTCAACGGTTCAAAAACACCAGTCAAGAGTTATGCATTGGAAGCAACTCCACAGCACCAGCAAATAAAAACAACAATTACAGCAGATTTGCCTAATACAGTGTATTCATTGTTGGATTTTTTGACTTTTGATTCCATGAGTATTGATTGTGGATCCAAGTAAAATGAAATATTTGACCATGTGAATATAATGTAGATGTTTAATGTGATTTTAATATAATGGAGACATTTAACATGGATTTATTGGTCCAGTTCTGAGAATTTTCGTTTTCTTTACATTGAGGTACAATCCATACTGAAGGCTATAGTCTTTGATCTTCATCAGTAAGTATATCAAGTTGTCTTCGTTTCCTCCAAGCAAGGTTTTGCCATCTACATATCATAGTTTGTTGATGAGTCTACCTCTAATCTTGTGTCAAGTTCTTCATATAATCCAGCTTCA
The DNA here is from genome assembly GCF_000296735.1 of Chrysochloris asiatica. Taxonomy (NCBI): domain Eukaryota; kingdom Metazoa; phylum Chordata; class Mammalia; order Afrosoricida; family Chrysochloridae; genus Chrysochloris; species Chrysochloris asiatica. The sequence goes on from NW_006408522.1 coordinate 42,729,072, forward strand.
AATAGAGACATATACAAATATCCTGTCAAACCTCTATATACTCATGAGTGTACTTCCTACGCTCCCTCCCACCCCTGCTCAGCCTGTGTGCTGTCAGTATTTACCTCTCTTGCCTTTCTTTAACTTTGACATGTCTCTCAGTGTTGCCTCTGCCTCCATCCATATTTTCTGACCACCCTCTTATTTCCCTTTACAAAAGTTAACATTTGTCTACCTTTTAGTCAGTTATATCTGCTATTCATAAGCTTTTCAGTGATTAAGTATTCGGAAGTATTTAGTCACTCCTTCTTCCTAGAACTTCCACAGATTCAAGCTGGAATCAGAAGAGGATGTGGAATGAGGGATATCATTGGTGCTGTCCAATGGATCTTGGCTGAAAGCAAAGAATATCAGAAAGATGTTTACCTATGCTTTATTGACTACACGAAGGCTTTCTATTGTGTGGAT
>NW_006408522.1:42731855-42733022 GCF_000296735.1 Chrysochloris asiatica
AGCTGGTAGTTTTAAACTGCTGACTTTGAGGCTAGCTGCCGAAATCATAACCATGCTACCTGTGCTTCTCCTACACTTCCAATAGCTCGTTTAATTCTAGAGAATTAAAGGAAATACTTTTCGCAGAATTTTGGAACAAAATGTGAATGGTGCTTGATCCATTCACTGTTAGCTAAAATTCTGAACAACTGTCTTCACAGCCACCATCAACCTAAGTATAAAAAGGAGGAGGATGTGTAATTGCCCAGATATGGTTGGCAATAGTTGATAGACTTTGGAATTCGCTACAAAACAGAAGACAGACAAGTTTAGAGGTACTGATGTCAAACTAATGTGCACATAACTTCCATTTACCACCTCCATTGGTGGATTGCTGTTGCTGTGAGTTTATTCACCATTGAGTGACTTCTGTGGTTAAGCGCTATTGAGTTGGTTTCCACTCATAGCAATCCTGTAAAGGGTTTCCGAGATGCAGATTGGCAGTCCAGTGTTTATCCTACCACACTCCATAAAGACCCCATGAAATGATTGGTGTTGGTATGTGCCGTGGAATAGGTTCTCATTCATAGTGAACAAGTTTAAGGTTTCTGAGGCTTTAAATCTTTGCAGGATTCATTAAATAATTAGCAAGAGGTTATTTTTTATTCACATGTATTCAACTGGACAGGAAGAAGCAATATACATTACACAAACACTTATATTGTTTAAAGCATATCTAAAATGTGTTTTTGGACATTTGCTGTTCCAGTAGAGTAACTATTCTATAACCATGGCTACTAGGTATTCAGGGACAGTTCCTTTTTCAAATAATTGTGGTACTGCAGAATAATGCACTGGACCACAAGGTCTATTTGAATTATAAGATTGGGAGTTCAAATCTACCAGCCACCGCTTAGAAACCCATAAGGGTCACTATGAATTTGATTTGACTCAACAACACTTAACAATAACATTTCCATAAGTACACTTGCACATGTCATGTCATGAGATTTAAGGTAGATGATCTCCACTGAATATTTCATTCAGGATTTTGTAGAAACATCAGGCTATCAGACTGAATATCACAGGCTCATATGGTTCTTAGGTAAGGAATTACAAAAGCCTGTGATAAATGCATGTGATCTGTGGATCTAGCCTGTAAATCTTTTATGAATGATCTACAAGTTC
>NW_006408522.1:42735660-42748410 GCF_000296735.1 Chrysochloris asiatica
TTGTCATTCCGGCATAGTAAACCATGTGGTTGTCAGATTCAAAATGGCCAATACCAGTCCATTTCAGCTCACTAATGCCTAAGATATCAATGTTTATGCGTTCCATTTCATTTTTTTTCAATTTCTAATTTTCCTAGATTTGTATTTCGTACATTCCACGTTTGATTAATAATGGTGTTTACAGCTGTTTCTCTTCATTTTGAGTTGTGCTCAATCAGCAAATGAATGTCCTGAGGGCTTTTCTCCCACGAGCTTTACTCTATTTGCAGCATTATCACAGTCAACTCTACTTTGAGTGGCTTCCAACCTGAGTTGCTCATTTTCCGGCACTATATCTGACAGTTTTTCTCTGCAATTCATAAGGTGTTCAGTGACTAAATATTCAGAAGTAGTGCATCACTACTGTTCCCTAGTCTGTCTTCATCTGGAAGCTCATCTGAAACCTGTCCACCATGGGTGACCCTGCCGGTATTTAAAACACCGGTGGACTATCTTCCAGAATCACAGCAACTCATAAGCCACCACAGTATGACAAACTGACAGATGAGAGGTGGTTTTGTAATATGTTGTCGTTGTTAAATGTCGTTGAGTTGGTTCCGACCCATAGCAACCCTGAACAGGGTTTCCGAGGCTGTAAATCTTTACAGAAACAGAAAGCCTCATCTTTCTCCCATGGAGCAGCTGGTAGTTTCGAACTGCTGACCTTGTGGCTTGCTACCCAATTCATAATCGCTATGCTACCAGAGCTTGTAATATATTCACCTTTAAAATAAAGACTATAGAAAATATTACAGTTTATTCAAGGTTCTAGTTAATTTAATCAACATTCACATATATCAAGGAAATTTTCATAGAGACTTTTTCAGAGTCCATGTAATTAGTTAACTAAGATAATGTACTCTTAATTGGTTGGCCAGATAGCTGTCTTCTAAGTTTCTTGGCTTAAACTGGTGATTGCTTTCAGCACTGTCTCAGTTTGCTAAAACATTTCATATGGTAGGCCATCAGTTCCTGGAGCCTTGCTTTTCACAAATACTATCAGTAGAGTTTGTACTTCTTCCTTCACTACCATCAGCTTTTGATAGTATAATACCTCCTGAAATGGTTGAATAGTGAATAACTCTTTTTGATACTGTGCTATGTGTATTGCTACCATATTCTTTTGATGCTCTCTTAGTCTTCAAGAGCAAGTTTTGGGGTTTCTTTTGACTTGCACTTTGGTCTTTAGATTAAAGAAGCAATAATTGGCCCAATAAACAACATCATGATAAATGGAGGAAATATGGAAGTTATCAAGAATTTAATTTTGCTTTGATCCATAATCAGTGCTTATGAAAGCAGCAGTCAAAAAAATCAAATGAAATATTGCACTAGGCAAATCTGCTGCACAAGACTTCTAATTGTTAAATAGCAAAGGTGTCACTTTGAGGATTAAGATGTGCCTGACCCAAGCCTTTGTATTTTCATTTGCATTTGAAAGCTGGATAATGAATAAGGAAGACAGAAAAACAATTGATGCATTTGAATTGTGCTATTGGTGAAGAATATTGAATACCATGGACTACCTAAAGAGAAAACAAATCTGTGTTGGAAGAAGGTCAACCAGAATGCTCCTTAGAAGCAAGAATAGTGAGAGTTTACCTCATGTACCTTGATATGTTATCAGGAGGGACCAGACCCTGGCAAAGGACAACATGGTTGGTAAAACAGAGAATAATCAAAAAAGAGAAATATTCCCAAGGAGGTGGATTAGCATGGTGGCTGCAACCATGGGCTGAAACATAACAATTGCAAGGATAACACAGGACTGGGTGGTATTTTGTTCTGTTGTGCATGGGGTCACTATGAGTCTGACATGAATCAATGGCACCTAATAACAATAACAATGGCTGGAAAAGTAAACTATCATTTTTCATACATCACAATATTAATTACAAAATTGATATCATACCAGATAATGCAGTTTGGACCACTCAAAAGTTTCTCCCCAAAGTTTTTTGTCTTCTACTTACTCTACTTTAAAAATCAGACAGTTAAATATTTAATTTCACAGCTTCCCTAAGGTGGCAATCATGTGACACAGCTCTCCACAATGAGAGGGAGACAGAATTCTGCTGAAAAGGCTTTTCTTCCAGAATAAAAGGACAAAACATTACAAGGTAATATTTCCCCCTTTTCCTTTTTGGACTACAGACATGACGCCTGGAGGCTCAACAGTCACTCTCATACTAATGAGGGAACACGGTAAGAAAAAGACTAGGACAACCCAGAGATGTGGGTTCTGATGCTGTTAGGCTGTGAAGTCATTGCCAGCAACAACTGATGTCTGGCCTTTTTTTATGCAAGACACACACACGCATATGCACTTTTTCAGTTACTATTTATTACAGGTGAATATACCTCTACCTAGTGAAATTGTCTTCTCTGTTTACAAAGTTTAATAGGGCACTTTTCTATCTATTATTATCTGGTTGTTTCTAAGCACAAACCTGTGCGGTAGACACAGCAGTTTTATCATAACAATAATAACATTTATACCAATAACAATAGCAGCTTAGATCTATAGCATTACCAAGTGTTGCTGATATGCTAAGGGTTTTATAAGCACTACTTTATAAAAGCCCTAGTCTTTTTAAAGCACCCTCAAGAATTTTGAAAGTATATGCTTCAAAAACATAGTACAAATCATTCGTATACACTTATTAAACTCAAAGTACAAATAATTATTAAACACATTTAAAATCAGGTTCTTTTGTTAGCAGAAATAAGAGACATTTTGCCACAATTTAGTTAGTTATATGTGTTTGAAAGAGATGACTTTCCTCCTTCCGAACTCCGCATTACACTGGATTAGGTGTTCTTTATCTATGCTCCCTTAATAACATTTGAACATTTCCATCACACTGGACTGCTAACCATCAGCAACTCCTTTAAGAAACTCTATACAGGGTCATTATGAGTTGGAACCGACTCCACGGCACTTAACAACATTTGTCACATCTCTTTCATTCTCCACAATGAAACTTTCTTACATGCCTTTATGTTGTAGTTACCTAGCAGAGAATGTACAACTATACAATAAAAAGTGCAGCAAATTTGAAAAATTCTTAAAGATGATTTTCAGCTTTTTTCTACATAAATGCAGCCCATCATTGTTTCATTGAGTTATATTGCTCTTTATATTTCTGCATCTAGCAACATTTTTTAAAAATCTGTAAATGGCTTTCAGTGATTTAACTGTCATTGCAGAATATTTTGTTAACTGACTAAGAGTGTTGAGACTTATTTTTAAAAAATGGAGTCAATTAGTGAATATTATGTTGAGTCAAATACTTGTATCAATTAAGTAATTGGCAAGTCCAACAACAGTTAATAGCATCTGCCCATGAAGAGCATTGTTTTTCAGATTATATGTTTTAGAAAACACAAAAACAATTTTCACTGCCTAAGACTTTTCTTTCTCGGTTACTTTTTCTATTATCAAAATTAATAGCAGTAGTTTTTTTTAACGTTAAAAAATGCACAAATACATATGTGTATATATATGTGGACTTCAGACCACAAGGTCAGCAGTTCAAACCTACGAGTTGCACCTTGGAAACCCTATACAGGGTTACTATGAGTTGGAATCAACTCTGCGGCACTTAACAACAGCATGCCCAAGCATACACATACACGAGGGAGCTTCAAAAGGTACATGGGGATTTTCCTTCTCATTGCATTTTTCCATGAGCTTTTAAAGCCCCTTCATACATACACATAACAACAGTAGAGCCCACATGTCTAGCATCATATATCCATACATTTCTATAAAAAATGTGCAAGTCACTGAATGTGTGTCAGAACTGATAAAACAAAATTCTCAACCTCTTGTTGTTTTCAGTGTCTTTGAGTCAGTCTGACTCATAGCGATCCTATAGGTTTCCAAGGCTGTGCAACTTTGCAAAAGCAGAAAGCTTCACCTTTCTCCCACAGAGCTGCTGGTGGGCAGAGTGACTGCTGGGCTTGAACCTCTGACCTTATGGTTCACAGTCCACTGCTTAATGTACAGAGGCACCAATCTCCTGTTTCATTATTTGTTGTTGCTGAGTGCAGTTGAGTCCTGTGTAGGGTTTCTGAAGAGTGACTGGTGGGTTTGAACCACTGACTTTTTAGTTCAAAACAACCTTGCTGTCCGGTGCCATACCAGGACTCCTTAGTCAACTAAAAATTAGTGACCAGGTCAATAAAACCCCAAAGTTGATGAAAAAATGGAATACCAAGTCTCTGAATCCTTTAAATGAATGATTCCCCTTTAAAAAGCTGCAGAGCCTGGCCTTTATATTTACTATCCCAGTGTCCCATTTATATTGAGAAATTAACAAAATTATTCAAAGGAACAACATCTGTGCCTTTGATAACTTTATTCCTGCATTAACCTCATTATTCTAGCTATCAGTACAAAGGTTTAAGCAAAGGGCTATGTAAATGTTATTGGTCTATGTCTTGTTTAGACCATTATCAGTTTGCAATTATATGCTTTTTAAAATGCATTGAGTCATTAGATCAATAAACATAAAAGGAACTAAGGAAGGAAAATTGTTATTGCTATAATTGTTTTGTGGGTCTGAAAAGCTACCTATGAACAGGTTTTTTGGATGAAAAATTCAGTTGTAAAATTATGGTTTCATGTGGTTAAATTGCACATGTTTGGGATTATATTATATAAGGCAACAAAATTGTGAGCATCATCTTTCCTTTCTTCCTTCTGAGCAAGCAAGATCCCCAAAGTAGCTTTGAGGATTCTTTATTTATGGGCCTGCTAGTTCAGGAGCCACACACCAATTCATCATGCTCCTGCTTTGTGCCATCTGTTATAAATAAATATCCCTGCCTGCAACTTTCTGTTGGGGCATGTGTTTACTGTTATGCAGATGAATGCAATATGGGAAGACATTAAAGTTTTAAAAAAGAGAGAGAAAAATTGCTTATGAAAATGTCTACTGAACGTATATATATATTCCTACTACTTGTGTACAAAGGTTCAGATCACATGAAGGCCTACAGCCCAAGCAAGCAGTAACTCAAAGCTTTTCATTTAGCTTACAGCTACCTGGGGAAGAGGTGAAAGCAAGGAGGGGCAACACTGCCAGATGAACAAAGTACATAGCAAAGAGCCTTCTTCTGCATAGACCTTTAGTCATTTCACACAACATATTGTTGTGATTTTGCTGAGAAAAGGACAGATAGGTAATGTGGGCAGAGGGTTAGAGAGGTTTGAAGGCAGCAGTCAGCATCCAATCTAGAGAGTGAAAAGAAGCCTCTAGGGGCCTGTGAGAAGCAAAGTGACATGGTCAGAACTCTCAGAGAGCAAAGGAATTCTGAGAAGCATATAGAAAATGTTTGAAGTGGGAAGTGCCTGGAAGGTTGGGAATCAAGCCAAACAAAAAATGATGACAGTGACTCCAAGTGTAATAAGCCCTAAACAATCTCTGGAACCAGTTACTGACTGCTTCCAATACTTGAGACAATAGAAGGACCATTTCTCCTCTAGCATCACAGGCCTGTTTTTCACCTGGTCCCAGAATTTGCAAAGACCTAGAGAGGGAGCTCTGGTAGCGTAGTGGTTACGAATCGGGCTGTGAACCTCAGGGACAGCAGTTCAAAACTACCAGCTGTTCCACGGGAGAAAGATGAGGCTTTCTGCTCCCGTAAAAATTTATAGCCTCGGAAACCCTGTACAGGGTCACTAGTCTGACGTAACAACAACAACAAGAAATAAGAAGGCTTGAAAGAGATCAGCCACAGGAGAGAACAGGGTAAATCTTTAACAAACTAAATTGCAGTATGTAAACAAAATTATCTTTAATCCCAGAAGTTGATGAGAATGCCAAAGGCCCAGAAAAATCACATGTAGTGATAGATACAGTGGTGAGAAAACATCTCATTGACTTAAAAATAAATAAATAAATAAATAAACCTTGAACCAAGCTTTTTTACTGCAGTGTTTTCCCTAAACTTCCTAAATAGAAAGAACAAAAAATTAGGGCAAAGCAATGTAAAGATACTCATTTGACTTTTGGGTGCTTCAGCTGATCAAGTTTAGAATGTATTCAAATAGCTATACGTAATAACACCAGGGAACGTTTTTAATACCAATAATGCGTATCAAGGGTCCTGGTGTGGCACTGTAGGATAAGCATTGGACAATAGTGTGAGCTTGAGCCACAAGGTCAGCAGTTCAAACTCACTGCTACTCCTCAAAAACCATATACAAGGTTGCGATCAGTTGGAACCCACTTGATGGCACTTAACAACAACAACAGTGCACATCAAGACAAAAAACAACATATCACTGTTTTCAATGGTGGCATAATGGTACTTACTATGGATAATTTTACCTTAAAACTCTATTCAAAATCATGATTGATTCTCCATGATACAAATAAAGAAACTATATACAATCAGCTGTGAAATTATTAGAAGTGTTTATGGCCCAGGTAGAATATTTCACTGGTAAATCTACCTGAGGAAAAGATACCTCCAAATTACATAAGAGAATAAATAATTTTCCAACTTCAAGATAACCTACAATTCTTGTCCCTGGAGTATCCTTAAAGACCTTGATGTATCTTCCAAGGGATATTTTTGAAAGTCTCTTTTATCAGCATTTTAATATTCTGTAGTGTTTTCTGTTACTCACTTTATTATATCCTTTAAAGATTTAATTCAATTCTCCTTGATGTGTTTCTTGGAAGATTAATTGTTCCTATTATTTATCTTTAGAACAAAGTTTCTCCTTGAGCATAGGCCCTGATCCTTTCCTTTTTTATTGGACTTAAATATCCTCTGGTTGGGAATTGGGAGCTTTTTACACACACACAAAGGAATGCTTTTCATTAAACTTGGATATTATACCTTTACCAATTTGTTTTGCTCACAGTACTTTCCAGTTTTGAAAGTTTCCAGAATGCTAATTTCCAAACAGCTTATTATAAAAAGTTGGTTACTGATTAAAAATAAATAAGTAAAAGCACCCACAATTATCCATTATTTACAAAATTGCTCGATTCTTGGTTGTAGTAATTGCTAAAAGTAGTAAACACTAATTAATTGTAGGACAAATTAATAAATGCTCAATTACACTTCTAAATCACTATCTAAATAGATTAGCAGGTCTAGTATATAGGCATTTCCTGTGTAGTCCTTCAACTGGAATAGTTACGAATTAAGAAAACAACCTTCACACCTAGAGCTTTGAACGTGCTGGAGGGAACTGTACTTTTATCATAGTACTGATTTAAGCAGCTGCACCAGCAGTTACTGGACATAAGTTTTGCACTAAATAAATGCACACTTGAATAAAAGCAAGCAGTGTGAGCATCTATGGTCAAGCATAAAGGGGGTGAGGGGTAGTGATCACAAATTTTAGTTCTTGATATTTTCCACTTTACCAATTAGGCTGAGTGTTTCTTATTGCCCTTCCACCTGAATTGTTTGCAGGATAGGAGTTGGCAAATAAGGGAATGATAGTAACTTTCCAATAGAAACAGTCCCTTCTCTTTGAGAAAATGAATGTCAAGTCTCAGTGATACAAAGTGCCCAGAGAAAAATCCCCCAAGAGACTCCAGCACCTAGGTCTCCTCCCCAAACAAGCCCTGAACTGCTATCAGTTTTGATAAGCAGGCTTTCCTCACCCATGAGACTATAACATGATAATGTCATTCAATAACCCTCACACCCTTTCCTGCTATTTGTCCAGCACAGGAAACTGAGGATTTTCTTGTCGTGTGGACACAGAGGAAACATCTAGCCAGCAAATACTGACCCTCGCATGCAAACAGACCCATATCCTCTTTCCGCCTGACAACTTCCTTCCTGTATGCTAAGAACAATCTACCCTTCAATTTTTTTTCCCGGATTTCTTTATACTGACTACTCGGAAAGCCTTTGGGTTGAAGACCAATGTAAACTTCCACCCAACAGCTGGATTTTCAAACAAATAGGCCGACATTAAACATGATAGAAGGTATCGGAAACTATGGTTATCCACCATAAAGAGTACTTGTGAAGTTGCAATAAGTAAGAAATTTGCCCCACCTGGGCAGTCACACTAGATGTTTCAAACCCAGATCAAAAATATTAAAAATTATGTTATAGGCCAGAAAGGTCTCATCTTCAGCTGTACTAAAAAAAATGAACTTGACATTGTATTGCATTCTTCAAACCTGGGAATTCAGTAGATAAGAAATTTCGATCTAGGAAGGTACGTGACCGATGGTTGCACATTCAAATTGTTCAGCGCTGTCAAGTCAGTTCCAAATCATAGCATCCCTGTATAGGATTTCCGAGGCTTTAATCTTTGCAGAAGCAGAAAACCTCATCTTTCTCCCACAGAGCAACTGGCAGGCTCAAACTGGGGACCTTATGGTTTGAAATCCAAGGTTTATTTTATGGAGCCACCAAATTGATAGCTAATAAATCTATTTTTTCACTCTCAAGCAGCTTAGACTTACCAGAGGTAATCCAAATCACCACTGAACTTTAAATTGTTAGTAAAACCTGGTGACATCAGTTGCTTCTGGCTAATTAGATGTCACATCACAAACAAAGACAATATGACTATTTAAATTTCTCCCTGAGTATTACAGAAACAAAGATTGCAAGTTCTGAAAACCTAATTCAACTCTGAAAAGATGTTATTAGTCACCTTCGCATCCTTCAATGGAAGCTATTTCTTAGAAATTTGGTGGCTTATAATGGACAAAGTTAAAAAGCTCTCTTGTCAATTATTCCATTTGGTTTAAAGCATTTGATACCCTGGGCAAATCTATTATGAGGATATGCCTACACAACTAAGGTCCAATGGGGGTGTAGCATGGAGAAAGCTATCAGTTAAAAACAATGCTGTCGAACATAAGTTCTATCATCACCAGCTGCTTCTTATCACATATATACTCAAGCACTATCCAAAACATCTTCATATAAAATCATACCTAACAGTGGTTGTTGTTGTTAAGTGCCTTTGAGTCAATTCTGACTCACAGCGACCTTGTACAGGGTTTCCAAGGAGTGGCTGGTGGGTTTGAACTGCTGGTCTTGTGGTTAACAGTCTAGTGCTTATCATATGATGCCACATGAGGATTCCCTAACAATAGTAGAAAAAGAAAAAGCGCAGCTATTTCTTTGTGGCAGTGGTTAACATAATAAATAGTATTCACAGCCAATGATTACTTTTTATCATTTTATCCAACTAACAAGTTTTTATGTCTTTAAACCTTACATGGCTGTTTATTTAAGAATGTTGTTATTGTTGAGTGCCATTGAGTCGTTTCCAACCCACAGTGACCCTATCTGTACAGAGTTTCCTACGAGCAGCTGGTGAGCTTGAGCCAATGACCTTGAGATTCAAACCGGCTTTGCAATCCAGTACATTAACCCACAGCAGTACACCAGGACTCCTTATTTAAGAATATACAAAGGTAAATCTAAAATATTGCTACAACATAATAGAAACCAAAATTAAACAAAAATATCAAAATGTGAAGCTATTGTTTCTCAGCATATCCTCCCTATATATCCTCTCTAAACCTTTCCCAAAAACTTCTGCCCTCTTTGAGTCCTTCTCTACTCGATGGTCCAACAACAACAACAAACCTTTTCCCCCAAATTCTGCTCTTTTTGATTGACACCACACCCAAACGACAGTTTTAGCATCATAGAGGATCCCAACTTGTGTTCTTTTTCAATGTTCTTTTGAGTTTGGGTATCAAAAAGAAGTCTGAAGGGAAGTGATCAGGGTTGTAAAGTAGATAGAGTAGATGTCCCAGTGAAAATTCCTGTAGGACAGTACTTCTTACCATTGAGGAATGACCTTGTTCTCACCAATGCAGTTTTCAATTTAAAAAAAAAAAAAAAAAACTTCTTCAAATAAGCCCCAGTGATGGTTCTGTATCTTTTGAGATACATAGGATGTATAGTCTTGGAAATCCTATCTATAGTTTCTATGAGTCATAATAGATTCAATAACAGTGGGATACAGAAAAAAAACAATAACACTGAAATATTCAGAATGACTGAGTCAGAACTGCCTTCTTGTTGTTATCAGGTGCCATCGAGTCAGAACCGACTCGTAGCGACCCCATGTACAGCAGAACAAAACCAGACAGCACTTATTCAGTGCTTTGTATGTGTTAAGACATATTCTAAAAGTTTGCATGGATTATCTTATTTATGAAGTCCTGGTGTGGTGCTATAAGATAAGTACTGGACTGCTAACCACAAAGTCAGTGGTTCAAACCCATCAGTCGCTCCTTGGAAACCCTATAAAGGGTCACTATTAGTCAGAACTGCCTCAAATGCACTTAGTGACAACAACAATCTAATTCAAACCTCACTACAACAGAGTTCTGGTGTGGCACTGTAGGTTAATGCGCCAGACTACGAAGCCATTTGAACTGCAAGGTCAGCAGTTCAAGCTCACCACCTGCTCCTAGGAAACCCTATACAGGGTTGCTATGGGTCAGAATTGACTTGATGGCACTTCACAACAACACCAACTCTAAATAATATACAGGAGTCCTGTTGTGATGATGTTGGATAAACGCAGGACCAGAGGGTAGGTTTGAACCATAAGGTCAGCAGCTCAAATTCACCAGCCACACCTCAGAAGCCCTATATTGGGGCCCTATAAATCGGAAGTGACTCCACAGCCCTTAACAACAATAACAACTCTAAGAGGTGTTTTTTTACAGTACTGAATTAATAGATGGCCCTTACTGAGCACTTAAGTAAGACACTGTTCTTAGAGAACTATTTAAATTGGTCCTAACTAAAACCCTGAGATGGACATGTTGTCACCATTTTCCAGAGGAAGAAACTGAGGCACAAAAAAAGCTAACTGATTTGTACAAAGTCCTGGTACTAGAAAGGGGTAGAGTTGTAACTAGGTATGAATCAAGGAACCTGAATTCTAATTATTCTCAAGTGTTTTAATCTAAGACCTGGAGAGAATCTCAGCATCTCAGATTTCTCTGCTCTCATATGGATCTTAAAAATAGCTATCCAGCCATCCTTACATGGCTGTTATGTGGATCAAATGAGAAAAGGTGTGTGAATAATTAGCATAGAATTTCAGTTACCCTTAATACATACAATTTCAAGGCTACAAGGCAGGCTGTGTGTCAATTAAACATAAAAGTCAAAATTCTCCTCTTGTGGCTTTTTGCTTCTTCACTTTCTTTAACAATTTCTGACATTTTCATATGCTTGTTCAAAAGAAAGAAAGTCATGCCATTTGCAGAGCAAAGAGCAATTTACATCATAATTGACTGAGTAAAATGTCAAGAAAACTAAGAAACAAAAAGGTATTGGCGTTGGCTGCAGCTATAAAAACAACTCACAACAACTTGGATGAAAGTTCTTAAAAAGCATGTAGGAGAGAATCTTGTGCAGCTGCAGTCATTTGCTTAAAGATGAGCTCTAATACTTATCCATGGAGCCAAGGACATGCTGGTTGGCTACTTAACAGTTCAGTGTTTACTGAGGGTTGCCTGATCTCAGAGGGAAGATATTTCATCTTGGGAGGGTCCTGCAGTAAGTATATTCCAGCCTTAGGGAGGTTCCTGTTCACACTCCTAAACCTTCACAAGGTTTCCCAAAGACAGCTTATGGAGATACTGACTCTCCCAGGACAAGTATAAATGAATACGTACAGTTCAGAGTGAAGAAACAGCTTCATTTGAAAATATGAGATTCTAGAGCTAGAGAGGAAATTGTTTCTTTGTTTTAAATAATTTTGTTTATTATCTGCTTCTGTTCTCACTTTCATAACTTGTCTGGTTGAAACCTGACTATAGATGCTTTTTGAAAAATGGTGGTGGTGGTTATGTGCCATGAAGTCGGTTCCAAATCATAGCAACCCTGTGCAGGGTTTCCGAGGCTGTAAATCTTTACCGTAGCAGAAACTTCATCTTTCTCCCAAGAAACAGCTGGTAGTTTCGAACTGCTGACCTTGCAGTTCGTAGCCTGATACGCAACCACTAATGATTATTAAGTGTCCTCCTTGTGAGAGGCACTGAGCTAAAGGAACTACCATACATAATTTCTCTTAATTATCACCATGTCCCTATATGTGGGCAATGTGGCAATTCTCATTTTAAAATTCAGGAGTTTGAGGAACAGAGAGACTAAAGGTATACAACTTTTAAATGATACAAACCCTTAGGATTTGATTCCAGCTTCCAGGTTCCTAACCCAATAAATTAAGGAATAACTTCTGATTTAAAAAAAAAAAAGTGTTAAGAATAATAATCAGTGCCTCTGTTTTGATCAAGAAATCAACAGATAGTTATGTCATGCTAAAATAAATGTGTGAACAGAAATTACATGACTTGTCTTTGACAATGTGGAGATTACAGGGCAACAGAGAAAATACATGTTGAACAAATGATTGGAAGCATTTTGAATCTTCACTAGAGTTAAGGAGCTAAAGATGTATTTCTAAAAGACACTTAATCTAATCCAGCAGGAACTGAGAAAGGAGCATTTAAATGGAAGAAGAAGGATGAGAGGGTATTACATAGATAAAATGATAATGAAGGGAATGAGAAAAACACAGACAGAAAGGTAGGAAGGTAGCCTGTGTGGTCGCAGGAAGGAGTACATCAATACAAACCAAACTCATCTATATGTGTATTTCTACTCACACACTTCACCACTTTGTCAGTTTGTCGTACTGTGGTAGCTTGTGTGTTGCTGTGATTCTGGAAG
>NW_006408522.1:42749255-42750809 GCF_000296735.1 Chrysochloris asiatica
TATAATATGAAATGGAATGCATAACCATATATATCCTAAGCATTAGTGAGTTGAAATGGACTGGTATTGGCCATTTTGAATCTGACAATCACATGGTTTACTATGCTGGGAATGACAGTTTGAAGAGGAATGGCTTCACATTCATCATTAAAAGAACACATCAACATCTATCTTGACGTACAATGCTATCTGTAATAAGATAATATCCATATGACTACAAGGAAGACTAGTTAATACCACTATTAATAAAATTTATGAACCAACTGCTAAAGCCAGTGATGATGAAATTGAAGAATTCTACCAACTTCTTCAGTCTGAAATTGATCAAATATGCACTCAAGATATAGTGATAAGTACTGGTGATTGAAACACAGGGGAAGGATGGATCATCATTGGAAACCATGACCTTGGTGATAAAAAGTGATGCTGGAGATCACATGATAGAATTTTGAAAGACCAATGACTTCTTCATTGCAAATTCCTTTTTAAACAACATAAAAGACAACTATACACATGGATTTCACCAGATGGAACACACAGAAATGAAATTGACTACAACTGTGCAAAGAGAAATTGACTACCATCAGCCAAAACAAGGCCAGGAGCAGACTGTGGAACAGATCATAAATTGCTAATATGCAAGTTCAGGCTGAAACTGAAGAAAATTAAAACAAGTCCACAAGAGCCAAAATATGATCTTGAACATATCCCACCAGAATTTAGAGATCATTTGAAGAACAGATTTGATACATTAGATACTAAAGGACAAAGACCTGAAGAGTTGCAAGAGGACATCAAGAACATCATACATGAAGAAACAGACGGTCATTAAGAAGATAAGAAAGAAGGAGAAGAACAAAATAGATATCAGAAGGGACTCTGAAACTCACTCTCCAGCATAGAGATGCTAGGGCAAATGGAAGAAACGAGGAGTACAAGAGCTGAACAGAAAATTTCAAAGGTCAGCTCCAGAAGATAAAGGCAAATATTATAATGAAACATGCAAATATCTGAAGTTAGAAAGCCAAAAGGGAAGGACACACTCAGCATTTCTTAAGCTGAGGGAACTGAAGAAAAAATTCAAGCCTCGAGCTTCATTACTGAAGGATTCTATGGGCAAAATATAGACTACTGCAGAAAGCATAAAAAGAAAATGGAAGGAATACACAGAGTCACTGTATCAAAAATAAATGGTCTATGTTCAACCATATCAAGAGGAGGCAAATAATCAATAGTCAATGATACTGAAGGAAGAAGCCCAAGGTGCATTGGAAGTCATTGGCAAAGAACAAGACACGGGGAATTGATTAAATACAAATTGGAATCTTTCAACAAACTGATTCAGCACTGGAGGCACTCACTCATCTATGCCAAGAAACTTGGAAGACAACTATCTGGCCAACTGACTGAACAGAACTGTGTTTGTGCCCATTCCAAAGAGAGATAACCCAACAGAATGAAGAAATCACTAGTATTGCATGCAAGTAAAATTGTGCTAAAGATAATACAAAAAACAGCTGCAACTTCCAGAGGTATGAGGTGGATTCAGAAGAG